>NW_027459445.1:1508869-1810643 GCF_050624435.1 Tenrec ecaudatus
GAGGGCAACCCTAGGCTTAGGCTAGGGCACCCCTAGGGTTAGGCTAGGGCACCCTAGGCTTAGGCTAAGGCTAGGGCTCCCCTAGCCTAAGGGTAGGGCACCCCTAGGCTTTAGGCTTGGGCACCCCTAGTCTTAGTCTAGGGCACCCCTAAACTTAGGCTAGGGCACCCCTAGGTTTTGTTTAGGGAACCCCTAGTTTTAGGATAAGGATAGGGTTCCCCTAGCCTCACGCTAGGGCACCCCTACGCTCAGGCTAGGGCACCCCTAGGCTCAGGCTAGGGCACCCCTAGGCTTAGTCTAGGGCACCCCTAGTTTTAGTATAAGGATAGGGTTCCCCTATCCTCACGCTAGGGCACCCCTACGCTCAGGCTAGGGCACCCATAGGCTCAGGTTAGGGCACCACTAAGCTTAGGATAAGGCTAGGGCTCCCCTAGCCTAAGGCTAGGGCCTCCATAGGCCCAGGCTACGGCACCCGTAGGTTTGGCTAGGGCACCCCTAGGCTTAGGCTACGGCATCCCTAGGCTTAAGCTAGGGCACCCCTAGGCTTAGGCTAAGGCTACGACTCCCCTAGCCTAAGGCTAGGGCATCCGTAGGCTCAGGCTAGGGCACACATAGGCTTAGGCTAGGGTACCCCTAGGCATAGAAAAAGCTAGGGCTCCCCTAGCCTAAGGCTAGGGCACCCCTAGGCTCAGGCTAGGGCACGCCTAGGCTTAGGCTAGGGCACACCTAGGCTTAGGATAAGGCTAGGACTCCCCTAGCCTAAGGCTTGGGCACCCCTAGGCTTAGGCTAGGGCACCCCTAGGCTTAGGCAAGGGCACCCCTAGGCTTTAGCTAGGGTTCCCCTAGGCTTAGGCTAAGGCTAAGGCTCCCCTAGCCTCAGGCTAGTGCACCCCTAGACTCAGGCTATGACACCCCTAGGCTTAGGCTAGGGCAATACTAGGCTAGACTAATTCTAGAGCTCCCCTATCGTCAGGCTAGGGCACCCGTAGGCTCAGGCTAGGGCACCCCCAAGGATTAGGCTAGGGCACCCCTAGGCTTATGCTAATGCTAGGGCTCTCCTCCCCTAATGCTAGGGCACCCCAAGTCTTAGGCTAGGGCACCCCTAGGCTTAGGCTAGGGCATCCCTAGGCTCAGGTTAGGGCATCCCTAGGCTCAGGCTAAGGCTATGACTCCCCTAGCCTAAGGCTAGGGCACTCCTAGGCTTAGGCTAGGGCACCCCTAGGCTTAGGCTAAGGCTAAGGCTCCCCTAGCCTAAGGCTAGAGCACCCCTAGGCTTAGTCTAGGGCACCCGTAGGCTTAGGCTAGGGCACCCCTAGGCTTATGATAAGGCTAGGGCTCCCCTAGCCGAAGGCTAGGGCACCCCTAGTCTTAGGCTATGGCACCCCTTGGCTTAGGCTAGTGCACCCCTAGGCTTATGCTAAGGCTAGGTCTCCCCTAGGCTAAGGCTAGGGCACCCCTAGGCTAAGGCTAGGGCACCCCTAGGCTTAGGCAAGGGTACCCATAGGCTTAGGCTAGGGCATCCCTAGGCTTAGGCTAAGGCTAGGGCTCCCCTAGCCTAAGGCTAGGGCACCCCTAGGCTTAGGCTAGGGTACTCAGAGGCTTAGGCGAGGGCACCCCTAGGCTTAGGCTAGGGCACCCCTAGGGTTAGGCTAGGGCACCCTAGGCTTAGGCTAAGGCTAGGGCTCCCCTAGCCTAAGGTTAGGGCACCCCTAGGCTTAGGCTTGGGCACCCCTAGGCTTAGTCTAGGGCACCCCTAAACTTAGGCTAGGGCACCCCTAGGTTTTGTTTAGGGAACCCCTAGTTTTAGGATAAGGATAGGGTTCCCCTAGCCTCACGCTAGGGCACCCCTACGCTCAGGCTAGGGCACCCCTAGGCTCAGGCTAGGGCACCCCTAGCTTAGTCTAGGGCACCCCTAGTTTTAGTATAAGGATAGGGTTCCCCTATCCTCACGCTAGGGCACCCCTACGCTCAGGCTAGGGCACCCATAGGCTCAGGCTAGGGCACCACTAAGCTTAGGATAAGGCTAGGGCTCCCCTAGCCTAAGGCTAGGGCCCCCATAGGCCCAGGCTACGGCACCCGTAGGTTTGGCTAGGGCACCCCTAGGCTTAGGCTAGGGCATCCCTAGGCTTAAGCTAGGGCACCCCAAGGCTTAGGCTAAGGCTACGGCTCCCCTAGCCTAAGGCTAGGGCATCCTTAGGCTCAGGCTAGGGCACCCATAGGCTTAGGCTAGGGTACCCCTAGGCATAGAAAAAGCTAGGGCTCCCCTAGCCTAAGGCTAGGGCACCCCTAGGCTCAGGCTAGGGCACGCCTAGGCTTAGGCTAGGGCACACCTAGGCTTAGGATAAGGCTAGGACTCCCCTAGCCTAAGGCTTGGGCACCCCTAGGCTTAGGCTAGGGCACCCCTAGGCTTAGGCAAGGGCACCCCTAGGCTTTAGCTAGGGTTCCCCTAGGCTTAGGCTAAGGCTAAGGCTCCCCTAGCTTCAGGCTTGTGCACCCCTAGACTCAGGCTATGACACCCCTAGGCTTAGGCTAGGGCAATACTAGGCTAGACTAACGCTAGAGCTCCCCTATCCTCAGGCTAGGGCACAAGTAGGCTCAGGCTAGGGCACCCCTAGGCTCAGGCTAGGGCACCCCCAAGGATTAGGCTAGGGCACCCCTAGGCTTAGGCTAATGCTAGGGCTCTCCTCCCCTAAGGCTAGGGCACCCCTAGGCTTAGGCTAAGGCACCCCTAGGCTTAGGCTAGGGCACCCCTAAGCTTAGGCTAGGGCACCCCTAAGCTTAGGCTAGGGAAACACAAGGCTTAGGATAGGGCACCCCTAGGCTTAGGCTAGGGCACCCCTAGGCTTATGCTAAGGCTACGGCTCCCCTAGCCTCAGGCTAGGGCAGCCTTAGGCTTAGGCTAGGGCAATCCTAGGCTAGACTAAGGCTAGGGCTCCCCTAGCCTCAGTCTAGGGCTCCCCTAGCCTCAGTCTAGGGCACCCGTAGGCTCAGGCTAGGGCACCCCTAGGCTTAGGCTAGGCCACACCTAGGCTTAGGCTAGGGCACCCCTAGGCTTACGTTAGTGCACCCCCAGGCTTAAGCTAAGGCTAGGGTTCCCCTAGCTTAAGGCTAGGGCACCCCTAGGCTTAGGCTAGGGCACCCCTAGGCTTAGGCTAGGGCACCACTAGGCTTAGGCTAGGGCACCCCTAGTTTAGGCTAAGGCTTGGGCTCCCCTAGCATAAGGCTAGGGCACCCCTAGGCTTAGGCTAGGGCACCCCTAAGCTTAGGCTAGGGCACCGCTAGGCTTAGGCTAAGGCTAGGGCTCCCCTAGCCTAAGTATAGGGCACCCCTAGACTTAGGTTAGGGCACCCCTAGGCTTAGGCTAGGGCACCCCTAGGCTTAGGCTAAGGCTAAGGCTAGGGCTCCCCAAACCTAAGGCTAGGGCAGGACTAGGCTTAGGCTAGGTAACCCTTGGCTTAAGCTAGGGCACCCCTAGCCTTAGGCTAAGGCTAGGGCTCTCCTCGCCTAATGCTAGGGCACCCGTAGGCTTAGGCTAGGGCACCCCTAGGCTTAGGCTAAGGCTAGGGCTCCCATAGCCTACGGCTAGGACACCCCTAGGCTTAGGTTATGGTACCCCGAGGCTTAGGCTAGGCCACCCCTAGGCTTAGGTTAGGGCACCCCAAGGCTTTGGCTAGGGCACACCTAGTCTTAGGCTAAGGCTAGGGCTCCCCTAGGCTTAGGCTAGGGCATCCCTAGGCTCCGGCTAGGGCATCCCTAGGCTCAGGCTAAGGCTATGACTCCCCTAACCTAAGGCTAGGGCACTCCTAGGCTTAGGCTAGGGCATCCCTAGGCTTAGGCTTAGGCTAGGCCACCCCTAGGCTTAGGTTAGGGCACCCCAAGGCTTTGGCTAGGGCACACCTAGTCTTAGGCTAAGGCTAGGGCTCCCCTAGGCTTCGGCTAGGGCATCCCTAGGCTCTGGCTAGGGCATCCCTAGGCTCAGGCTAAGGCTATGACTCCCCTAACCTAAGGCTAGGGCACTCCTAGGCTTAGGCTAGGGCATCCCTAGGCTTAGGCTAAGGCTAAGGCTCCCCTAGCCTAAGGCTAGAGCACCCCTAGGCTTAGTCTAGGGCACCCGTAGGCTTACGCTAGGGCACCACTAGGCTTATGCTAAGGCTAGGTCTCCCCTAGCCTAAGGCTAGGGCACCCCTAGGCTTAGGCTAGGGCACCCATAGGCTTAGGCTAGGGCATCCCTAGGCTTAGGCTAAGGCTAGGGCTCACCTAGACTAAGGCTAGGGCACCCCTAGGCTTAGGCTAGGGCACACATAGGCTTAGGCTAGGGCACCCCTAGGCTTAGGCTAAGGCTAGGGCTCCCCTAGCCTAAGGCTAGGGCACCGCTAGGCTTTGGCTAGGGCACCCATAGGCTTAGGCTAGGGCACCCCTAGGCTTAGGCTAAGGCTAGGGCACCCCTAGGCTTAGGCTAGGGCACCCCTAGGCTTAGGCATGGGCACCCCAAGGCTTTAGCTAGGGTTCCCCTAGGCTTATGCTAAGGCTAAGGGTCCCCTAGCCTCAGGCTAATGCACCCCTAGACTCAGGCTATGACACCCCTAGGGTTAGGCTAGGGCAATACTAGGCTAGACTAACGCTAGAGCTCCCCTATCCTCAGGCTAGGGCACCCATAGGCTCAGGCTAGGGCACCCCTAGGCTCAGGCTAGGGCACCCCTAAGATTACCTAGGGCACCCCTAGGCTTAGGCTAAGGCTAGGGCTCCCCTAGCCTAAAGCTAGAGCACCCCTAGGCTTTGGCTAGGGCACCCCTAGGCTTAGGTTAAGGCTAGGGCTCCCCTAGCCTAAGGCTAGGGCACACCTATGCTTAGGCTAGGGCACCCCTAGGCTTAGGCTTAGGCTAGGGCACCCCTAGGCTTAGGCTAGGGCACCCCTAGGCTTAGGCTAGGACACCCCTAGGATTAGGCTAGGGCACCCGTAAACTTAGGCTTGGGCACCCCAAGGCTTAGGATAGGGCACCGCTAGGCTTAGGCTACGGGACCCCTAGACTTAGGCTAGGGCAATCCTAGGCTAGACTAAGGCTAGGGCCACCCTAGCCTCAGGCTAGGGAACCCGTAGGCTTAGGCTAGGGCACCCCTAGGCTCAGGCTAGGGCACCCCTAGGCTTAGGCTAGGGCACCCCTAGGCTTAGGCTAGGGCACCCCTAGCTTAAGGTAAGGCTTGGGCTCCCCTAGTCTAAGGCTAGGGCACCCTTAGGCTTAGGCTAGGGCACCCCTAAGCTTAGGCTAGGGCACAGCTAGGCTTAGGCTAAGGCTAGGGCTCCCCAACCTAAGTATAGGGCACCCCTAGACTTAGGTTAGGGCACCCCTAGGCTTAGGTTAGTGCACCCCTAGGCTTAGGCTAAGGCTAGGGCTCCCCAAACCTAAGGCTAGGGCAGGACTAGGCTTAGGCTAGGTAACCCTTGGCTTAAGCTAGGGCACCCCTAGCCTTAGGCTAAGGCTAGGGCTCTCCTCGCCTAATGCTAGGGCACCCGTAGGCTTAGGCTAGGGCACCCCTAGGCTTAGGCTAGGGCACTCCTCGCTTAGGCTAAGGCTTGGGCTCCCCTAGCCTAAGGCTACGGCACCCCTAGGTTTAGGCTAGGGCACCCGTAGGCTTAGGCTAGGACACCCCTAGGCTTAGGCTAGGACATCCCTAGGCTTAGACTACGGCTAGGGCTCCCCTAGCCTAAGGCTAGGGCACGCCTAGGCTTAGTCTAGGACACACCTAGGCTTAGGCTAGGGCACCCCTAGGCTTAGGCTAGGGCACGCCTAGGCTTAGTCTAGGACACACCTAGGCTTAGGCTAGGGCACCCCTAGGCTTAGGCTAGGGCACCCCTAGGCTTAGGCTAAGGCTAGGGCTCCCATAGCCTAAGGCTAGGACACCCATAGGCTTAGGTTATGGTACCCCGAGGCTTAGGCTAGGCCACCCCTAGGCTTAGGGTAGGGCACCCCAAGGCTTTGGCTAGGGCACACCTAGTCTTAGGCTAAGGCTAGGGCTCCCCTAGGCTTAGGCTAGGGCATCCCTAGGCTCAGGCTAGGGCATCCCTAGGCTCAGGCTAAGGCTATGACTCCCCTAACCTAAGGCTAGGGCACTCCTAGGCTTAGGCTAGGGCATCCCTAGGCTTAGGCTAAGGCTAAGGCTCCCCTAGACTAAGGCTAGAGCACCCCTAGGCTTAGTCTAGGGCACCCGTAGGCTTAGGCTAGGGCAACACTAGGCTTATGCTAAGGCTAGGGCTCCCCTAGCCGAAGGCTAGGGTACCCCTAGTCTTAGGCTAGGGCACCCCTTGGCTTAGGCTAGTGCACCCCTAGGCTTAGGCTAAGGCTAGGTCTCCCCTAGCCTAAGGCTAGGGCACCCCTAGGCTTAGGCTTGGGCACCCATAGGCTTAGGCTAAGGCTAGGGCTCCCCTAGCCTAAGGCTAGGGCACCGCTAGGCTTAGGCTTGGGCACCCATAGGCTTAGGCTAGGGCACCCCTAGGCTTAGGCTAAGGCTAGGGCTCCCCTAGCCTAAGGCTAGGGCACCCCTAGGCTTAGGCTAGGGCACCCCTAGGCTTAGGCTAGGGCACCCCTAGGCTTAGGCATGGGCACCCCAAGGCTTTACCTAGGGTTCCCCTAGGCTTATGCTAAGGCTAAGGCTCCCCTAGCCTCAGGCTAGTGCACCCCTAGAGTCAGGCTATGACACCCCTAGGGTTAGGCTAGGGCAATACTAGGCTAGACTAACGCTAGAGCACCCCTATCCTCAGGCTAGGGCACCCATAGGCTCAGGCTAGGGCACCCCTAGGCTTAGGCTAGGGCACCCCTAAGATTACCTAGGGCACCCCTAGGCTTAGGCTAAGGCTAGGGCTCCCCTAGCCTAAGGCTAGAGCACCCCTAGGCTTTGGCTAGGGCACCCCTAGGCTTAGGTTAAGGCTAGGGCTCCCCTAGCCTAAGGCTAGGGCACACCTAGGCTTAGGCTAGGGCACCCCTAGGCTTAGGCTTGGGCTAGGGCACCCCTAGGCTTAGGCTAGGGCACCCCTAGGCTTAGGCTAGGACACCCCTAGGATTAGGCTAGGGCACCCGTAAACTTAGGCTTGGGCACCCCAAGGCTTAGTCTAGGGCACCCCTATGCTCAGGCTAGGGCACCCCTAGGCTTAGGCTAGGGCACCCCTAGGCTTTGGCTAAAGCTAGGGCTCCCCTAGCCTCAGGCTAGGGCACCCCTAGGCTTAGGCTAGGGCACCCGTAGGCTTAGGCTAGGGCTCCCCTAGCCTAAGGCTAGAGCACCCCTAGGCTTAGGCTAGGGCACCTCTAGGCTTAGGCTAGGGCACCCCAAGACTTAGGCTAAAGCTAGGGCTCCCCTAGCCTAAGGCTAGGGAACCCGTAGGCTTAGGCTAGGGAAACCCTAGGCTTAGGCTATGGCACCCCTAGGCTTAGGCTAGGGTACACCTAGGCTTAGGCTAAGGCTAGGGCTCCACTAGCCTAAGGCTAGGGCACCCCTAGGGTTAGGCTAGGGCACCCCTAGGCTTCGCTAGGGCACCCCTAGTTTTAGGCTAAGGCTAGGGCTCCCATAGCCTAAGGCTAGGGGACCCCTAGGACTTGGCAAGGGCACCCCTAGGCTTAGGATAGGGCACACCTATGCTTAGGCTAGTGCATGGGTAGGATTAGGCTAAGGCTAGGGCTCCCCTAGCCTAAGCCTGGGCACCCTTAAGCTTAGCCTAGGGCACCCCTAGAATAAGGCTAAGGCTAGGGCTCTCCTCGCCTAATGCGAGGGCACCCCTAGGCTTAGGCTAGGGCACCATTAGGCTTAGACTAGGGCACCCCTAGCTTAGGCTAAAGCTTGGGGTCCCCTAGCCTAAGGCTAGGGCACCCATAGGCTTAGGCTAGGGCACCCGTACGCTTAGGCTAGGACACCCCTAGGCTTAGGCTAGGACACCGCTAGGCTTAGGCTAAGGCTAGTGCTCCCCTAGCCTAAGGCAAGGTTTCCCCTAGGCTTAGGCTAGGGCACCGCTAGGCTTAGGATAGGGCTCCCCTAGGCTTAGGCTAGTGCACCCCTAGGCTTAGGCTAGGGCACCCCAAGGCTTAGGCTAGGGCACCCCTAGTCTTAGGCTAGGGCACCCCTAGGCTTAGGCGAAGGCTAGGGCTCCCATAGCCTAAGGCTAAGGCACCCCTAGGCCTAGGCTAGGGCACCCCTAAACTTAGGCTAGGGCTTCCCTAGGCTTAGGCTAGAGCAACCCTAGGCTCAGGCTAATGCAAGGACTCCCCTAGCCTAAGGCTAGGGCACTCCTAGGCTTAGTCTAGGGCACCCGTAGGCTTAGGCTAGGGCACCCTTAGGTTTATGCTAAGGCTTGGGCTCCCCTAGCCGAAGGCTAGGGCACCCCTAGGCTTAGGCTAGGGCACCCCTTGGCTTAGGCTAGTGCACCCCTAGGCTTAGGCTAAGGCTAGGTCTCCCCTAGCCTAAGGCTAGGGCACCGCTAGGCTTAGGCTAGGGCACCCATAGGCTTAGGGTAGGGCACCCCTAGGCTTAGGCTAAGGCTAGGGCTCCCCTAGCCTAAGGCTAGGGCACCCCTAGGCTTAGGCTAGGGCACCCCTAGGCTTAGTCTAGGGCACCCCTAAACTTAGTCTAGGGCACCCCTAGGTTTTTTTAGGGAACCCCTAGGCTTAGGCTAGGGCATCACTAGGCTTAAGTTAGGGCACCCCTAGGCTTAGGCTAAGGCTACGGCTCCCCTAGCCTAAGTCTAGGGTATCCGTAGGCTCAGGCTAGGGCACCCATAGGCTTTGGCTAGGGTACCCCTAGGCATAGAAAAGGCTAGGGCTCCCCTAGCCAAAGGCTCGGGCACCCCTAGGCTCAGGCTAGGGCACGCCTAGGCTTAGGCTAGGGCACCCCTAGGCTTAGGAAAGGGCACCCCTAGGCTTTAGCTAGGGTTCCCCTAGGCTTAGGCTAAGGCTAAGGCTCCCCTAGCCTCAGGCTAGTGCACCCCTAGACTCAGGCTATGACACCCATAGGCTTAGGGTAGGGCAATACTAGGCTAGACTAACGCTAGAGCTCCCCTATCCTCCGGCTAGGGCACCCGTAGGCTCAGGCTAGGGCACCCCTAGGCTCAGGCTAGGGCACCCCTAGGATTAGGCAAGGGCACCCGTAGGCTTTAGCTAGGGTTCCCCTAGGCTTAGGCTAAGGCTACGGCTCCCCTAGCCTCAGGCTAGGGCACCCCTAGAATCAGGCTATGACACCCCTAGGCTTAGGGTAGGGCAATAATAGGCTAGACTAACGCTAGAGATCCCGTATCCTCAGGCTAGGGTACCCGTAGGCTCAGGCTAGGGCACCCCTAGGCTCAGGCTAGGGTACCCCTAGAATTAGGCTAGGGCACCCCTAGGCTTAGGCTAAGGCTAGGGCTCCCCTAGCCTAAGGCTAGAGCACCCCTAGGCTTAGGCTGGGGCACCCCTAGGCTTAGGTTAAGGCTAGGGCTCCCCTAGCCTAAGGCTAGGGCACACCTAGGATTAGTCTAGGTCTCCCCTAGGCTTAGGCTAGGGCACCCCTAGGCTTAGGCTAGGGCACCCCTAGGCTTAGGCTAGTGCACCCCTAGGCTTAGGCTAGGGCACTCCTAGGCTTAGGCTAGGGCACCCCTAGTCTTGGGCTAGGGCACACCTAGGCTTAGGCTAAGGCTAGGGCTCCCATAGCCTAAGGCTAGGGCACCCTTAGGCTTAGGCTAGGTAACCCTAGGCTTAGGCTAGGGCACCCCTAGCCTAAGGCTAAGGCTAGGGCTCTCCTCGCCTAATGCTAGGACACGCCTAGGCTTAGGCTAGGGCACCCCTAGTCTTAGGCTAGGGCACACCTAGGCTTAGGCTAAGGCTAGGGCTCCCATAGCCTAAGGCTAGGGCACCCGTAGGCTTAGGCTAGGACACCCCAAGGCTTAGGGTAAGGCTAGTGCTCCCCTAGCCTAAGGCTGGGGATCCCCTAGGCTTAGGCTAGGGCACCCCTAGGCTTAGGCTAGGGCACCCCTAGGCTTAGGCTAGTGCATCCCTAGGCTTAGGCTAGGGCACCCCTAGGCTTAGGCAAGGACACACCTTGGCATAGGCTAGGGCACCCCTAGTGTTAGGCTAGGGCACCCCTAGGATTAGGCTAAGGCTAGGGCTCCCCTACTCTTAGGTTATGGTACCCCGAGGCTTAGTGTAGGCCACCCCTAGGCTTAGGCTAGGGCACCGCTAGGCTTAGGCTAGGGCACACCTAATCATAGGCTAAGGCTAGGGCTCCCCTAGCCTAAGGCTACGGCACCCCTAGGCTCAGGAAAGGGCACCCCTAGGCTTAGAGTAGGGTACCCATAGGCTTAGGAAAAGGCTAGGGCTCCCCTAGCCTAATGCTAGGGCACCCCTAGGCTTAGGCTAGCGCACCCCTGGGCTTAGGCATGGGCACCCCTAAGCTTTAGCTAGGGTTCCCCTAGGCTTATGCTAAGGCTAAGGCTCCCCTAGCCTCAGGCTAGTGCACCCCTAGACTCAGGCTATGACACCCATAGGCATAGGCTAGGGCAATACTAGGCTAGACTAACGCTATAGCTCCCCTATCCTCAGGCTAGGGCACCCTTAGGCTCAGGCTAGGGCACCCCTAGGCTCAGACTAGGGCACCCCCAGGATTAGGCTAGGGCACCCCTAGCCTAAGGCTAGAGCACCCCTAGGCTTAGGCTAGGGCACCCCTAGGCTTAGGTTAAGGCTAGGGCTCCCCTAGCCTAAGGCTAGAGCACACCTAGGCTTAGGCTATAGCACCCCTATGCTTAGGCTTAGGCTAGGGCTCCCCTAGGCTTAGGCTAGGGCACCCCTAGGCTTAGGTTAGGGCACCCTTAGGCTTAGGCTAGGGCACCCCTAGGCTTAGGCTAGGGCACCCCTAGGCTTAGGCTAGGGCACCCCTAGGCTCAGGCTAGGGCACCCCTAGGCTCAGGCTAGGGTACCCCTAGGATTAGGCTAGGGCACCCTTGGCTTAGGCTAAGGCTAGAACTCCCCTAGCCTAAGGCTAGAGCACCCCTAGGCTTAGGCTGGGGCACCCCTAGGCTTAGGTTTAGGCTAGGGCTCCCCTAGCCTAAGGCTAGGGCACACCTAGGGTTAGTCTAGGGCTCCCCTAGGCTTAGGCTAGGGCACCCCTAGGCTTAGGCTAGGGCACCCCTAGGCTTAGGCTAGGGCACCCCTAGGCTTAGGATAGGGCACCCCTAGGCTTAGGCTACGAGACCCCTAGACTTAGGCTAGGGCAAACCTAGGCTAGACTAAGGCTAGGGCCCCCCTAGCCTCAGGCTAGGGCACCCGTAGCCTCAGGCTAGGGCACCCTTAGGCTCAGGCTAGGGCACCCCTAGGCTTAGGCTAGGGCACCCCTAGGCTTAGGCTAAAGCTAGGGCTCCCCTAGGCTCAGGCTAGGGCACCCCTAGGCTTAGGCTAGGGCACCCATAGGCTTAGGCTAGGGCACCCCTTGGCTTAGGCTAAGGCTAGGGCTCCCCTAGCCTAAGGCTAGAGCACCCCTAGGCTTAGGCTAGGGCACCCCTAGGCTTAGGCTAGGGCACCCCTAGGCTTAGGCTAAAGCTAGGGCTCCCCTAGCCTAAGGCTAGGGAACCCATAGGCTTAAGCTAGGGCAACCCTAGGCTTAGGCTATGGCACCCCTATGCTTAGGCTAGGGTACCCCTAGGCTTAGGCTAAAGCTAGGGCTCCACTAGCCTAAGGCTAGGGCACCCCTAGGCTTAGGTTTGGGCACCCCTAGGACTAGGCTAGGGCACCCCTAGGCTTAGGCTAGGGCACCCCTAGGCTTAGGCTAGGGCACGGCTAGGATTAGGCTAAGGCTAGGGCTCCCCTAGCCTAAGGCTAGGGCACCCTTAGGCTTAGGCTAGGGCACATCTAGCTTAGGCTAAGGCTTGGGGTCCCCTAGCCTAAGTCTAGGGCACCCCTAGGTTTAGGCTTGGGCACCCCTAGGCTTAGGCTAAGGCTAGTGCTCCCCTAGCCTAAGGCTAGGGATCCCCTAGGCTTAGGCTAGGGCACCCCTATGCTTAGGCTAGTGCCCCCCCATGCTTAGGCTAGGGCACTCCTAGGCTTAGGCTAGGGCACCCCTAGTCTTACGCTAGGGCACCCCTAGGCTTAGGCTAAGGCGAGGGCCCCCATAGCCTAAGGCTAGGGCACCCTTAGGCTTAGGCTAGGTAACCCTAGGCTTAGGCTAGGGCACCCCTAGCCTAAGGCTAAGGCTAGGGCTCTCCTCGCCTAATGCTAGGACACCCCTAGGCTTAGGCTAGGGCACCATTAGGCTTAGGCTAGGGCACCCCTAGCTTAGGCTAAGGCTGGAGGCCCCCTAGCCTAAGGCTAGGGCACCCCTAAGGCTTAGGCTAAGGCACCCGTAGGCTTAGGCTAGGACACCCGTAGGCTTAGGCTAGGACACCCCTAGGCTTAGGCTAAGGCTAGTGCTCCCCTAGCCTAAGGCTGGGGATCCCCTAGGCTTAGGCTAGGGCACCCCTAGGCTTAGGCTAGGGCACCCCTAGGCTTAGACTAGTGCATCCCTAGGCTTGGGCTAGGGCACCCCTAGGCTTAGGCTAGGACACCCCTTGGCTTAGGCTAGGGCACCCGTAGGCTTAGGCTAGGGCACCCCTAGGATTAGGCTAAGGCTAGGGCTCCCCTACGCTTAGGTTAGGGTACCCCGAGGCTTAGTGTAGGCCACCCCTAGGCTTAGGCTAGGGCACCGCTAGACTTAGGCTAGGGCACACTAATCATAGGCTAAGGCTAGGGCTCCCCTAGCCTAAGGCTACGGCACCCCTAGGCTCAGGAAAGGGCACCCCTAGGCTTAGACTAGGGTACCCATAGGCTTAGAAAAAGGCTAGGGCTCCCCTAGCCTAATGCTAGGGCACCCCTAGGTTTAGGCTAGGGCACCCCTGGGCTTAGGCTTGGGCACCCCTAAGCTTTAGCTAGGGTTCCCCTAGGCTTAGGCTAAGGCTAAGGCTCCCCTAGCCTCAGGCTAGTGCACCCCTAGACTCAGGCTATGACACCCATAAGCGTAGGCTAGGGCAATACTAGGCTAGACTAACTCTAGAGCTCCCCTATCCTCAGGCTAGGGCACCCGTAGGCTCATGCTAGGGCACCCCTAGGCTCCGACTAGGGCACCCCTAGGATTAGGCTAGGGCACCCCTAGCCTAAGGCTAGAGCACCCTAGGCTTAGGCTAGGGCACCCCTAGGCTTAGGTTAAGGCTAGGGCTCCCCTAGCCTAAGGCTAGGTCACACCTAGGCTTAGGCTATAGCACCCCTATGATTAGGCTTAGGCTAGGGCTCCCCTAGGCTTAGGCTAGGGCACCCCTAGGCTTAGGCTAGGGCACCCTTAGGCTTAGGCTAGGGCACCCCTAAGCTTAGGCTAGGGCACCCCTAGGCTTAGGCTAGGGAACCCCTAGGCTTAGGCTTAGGCTAGGTCTCCCCTAGGCTTAGGCTAGGGTACCCCTAGGCTTAGGCTACGGCACCCCTAGGCTTAGGCTACCGCACCCCTAGGCTTAGGCTAGGGCACCCCTAGGCTCAGGCTAGGGCACCCCTAGGCTTAGGCTAGGGCACCCCTAGGCTTAGGCTAGGACACGCCTAGGCTTAGGCTAAGGCTAGGGCTCCCCTAGCGTAAGGTTAGAGCACCCCTACGCTTAGGCTAGGGCACCCCTAGGCCCAGGTTAGGGCACCCCTAGGTTAATCTAGGGCACCCCTAGGCTTAGGCTAGGGCATCACTAGGCTTAAGCTAGGGTACCCATAGGCTTAGGCTAAGGCTACGGCTCCCCTAGCCTAAGGCTAGGGCATCCGTAGGCTCAGGCTAGGGCACCCATAGGCTTTGGCTAGGGTACCCCTAGGCATAGAAAAGGCTAGGGCTCCCCTAGCCAAAGGCTCGGGCACCCCTAGGCTCAGGCTAGGGCACGCCTAGGCTTAGGATAAGGGTAGGACTCCCCTAGTCTAAGGCTAGGGCACCCCTAGGCTTAGGCTAGGGCACCCCTAGGCTTAGGCAAGGGCACCCCCAGGCTTTAGCTAGGGTTCCCCTAGGGTTAGGCTAAGGCTAAGGCTCCCCTACCCTCAGGCTAGTGCACCCCTAGACTCAGGCTATGACACCCCTAGGCTTAGGCTAGGGCAATACTAGGCTAGACTAACGCTAGAGCTCCCCTATCCTCAGGCTAGGGCACCCCATATGCTCAGGCTGGGGCACCCTTAGGCTCAGGCTAGGGCACCCCTAAGATTAGGCTAGGGCACCCCTGGGCTTAGGCTAAGGGTAGGGCTCCCCTAGCCTAAGGCTAGAGCACCCCTAGGCTTAGGCTAGGGCACCCCTAGGCTTAGGTTAAGGCTAGGGCTCCCCTAGTCTAAGGCTAGGGAACACCTAGGCTTAGGCTAGGGCTCCCCTAGGCTTAGGCTAGGGCACCCCTAGGCTTAGGCTAGGGCACCCCTAGGCTTAGGCTAGGGCACCCCTAGGCTTAGGCTAAGGCACCCGTAAACTTAGGCTTGGGCACCCCAAGGCTTAGGATAGGGCACCCCTAGGCTTAGGCTACGGGAACCCTAGAATTAGGCTAGGGCAAAACTAGGCTAGACTAAGGCTAGGGCCCCCCTAGCCTCAGGCAAGGGCACCCGTTGGCGCAGGCTAGGGCACCCCTAAGCTCAGGCTAGGGCACCCCTAGGCTTAGGCTAGGGCACCCCTAGGCTTAGGCTAGGGCACCCCTAGGGTTAGGCTAGGGCACCCCTAGGCTTACGCTAGGGCACCCCTAGTTTTAGGCTAAGGCTAGGGCTGCCATAGCCTAAGGCTAGGGGACTCCTAGGACTAGGCTAGGGCACCCCTAGGCTTAGGCTAGGGCACCCCTAGGCTTAGGCTAGGGCACGGCTAGGATTAGGCTAAGGCTAGGGCTCTCCTCGCCTAATGCTAGGGCACCCCTAGGCTTAGGCTAGGGCACAATTAGGCTTAGGCTAGGGCACCCCTAGCTTAGGCTAAGGCTTGGGGTCCCCTAGCCTAAGGCTAGGGCACCCCTAGGCTTAGGCTAGGGCACCCCTAGGCTTAGGCTAAGGCTAGTGCTCCCCTAGCCTAAGGCTAGGGATCCCCTAGGCTTAGGCTAGGGCACCCCTAGGCTTAGGCTAGGGCACCCGTAAACTTAGGCTTGGGCACCCCAAGGCTTAGGATAGGGCACCCCTAGGCTTAGGCTAGGGAACCCCTAGGCTTAGGCTAAAGATAGGGCTCCCCTAGCCTCAGGCTAGGGCACCCCTAGGCTTAGGCTAGGGCACCCGTAGGCTTAGGCTAGGGCACCCCTAGGCTTAGGCTAAGGCTATGGCTCCCCTAACCTAACGCTAGAGCAACCCTAGGCATAGGCTAGGGCACCCCTAGGCTTAGGGTAGGGCACCCCTTGGCTTAGGCTAAAGCTAGGGCTCCCCTAGCCTAAGGTTAGGGAACCCATAGGCTTAGGCTAGGGCAACCCTAGGCTTAGGCTATGGCACCCCTAGGCTTAGGCTTGGGTACCCCTAGGCTTAGGCTTAAGCTAGGGCTCCACTAGCCTAAGGCTAGGGCACCCCTAGGCTTACGCTAGGGCACGCCTAGTTTTAGGCTAAGTCTAGGGCTCCCATAGCCTAAGGCTAGGGGACCCCTAGGACTAGGCTAGGGCACCCCTAGGCTTAGGCTAGGGCACCCCTAGGCTTAGGCTAGGGCACGGCTAGGATTAGGCTAAGGCTAGGGCTCTACTCGCCTAATACTAGGGCACCCCTAGGCTTAGGCTAGGGCACAATTAGGCTTAGGCTAGGGCACCCCTAGCTTAGGCTAAGGCTTGGGGTCCCCTAGCCTAAGGCTAGGGCACCCCTAGGCTTAGCCTAGGGCACCCCTAGGCTTAGGCTAAGGCTAGTGCTCCCCTAGCCTAAGGCTAGGGATCCCCTAGGCTTAGGCTAGGGCACCCCTAGGCTTAGGCTAGGGCACCCCTAGGCTTAGGCTAGGGCACCCCTAGGCTTAGGCTAGGGCACCCCTAGTCTTAGGCTAGGGCACCCCTAGGCTTAGGCTAAGGCTCGGGCTCCCATAGCCTAAGGCTAGGGCACCCCTAGGCTTAGGCTAGGTAACACAAGGCTTAGGCTAGGGCACCCCTAGCTTAAGGCTAAGGCTAGGGCTCTCCTCGCCTAATGCTAGGGCACCCCTAGGCTTAGGCTAGGGCACCATTAGGCTTATGCTAGGGCACCCCTAGCTTAGGCTAAGGCTTGGGGTCCCCTAGCCTAAGGCTAGGTCCCCACAAGGCTTAGGCTAGATCACCCGTAGGCTTAAGCTAGGACACCCCTAGGCTTAGGCTAGGACACCCCTAGGCTTAGGCTAAGGCTAGTGCTCCCCTAGCCTAAGGCCAGGGATCCCCTAGGCTTAGGCTAGGGCACCCCTAGGCTTAGGCTAGGTCAACCCTAGGCTTAGACTAGTGCATCCCTAGGCTTAGGCTAGGGCACCCCTAGGCTTAGGCTAGGATACCCCTAGGCTTAGGCTAGGGCACCCCTAGGCTTAGGCTAGGACACACTTTGGCTTAGGCTAGGGCTCCCCTAAGCTTAGGCTAGGGCACCCCTAGGGTAGGTTAGGGTACCCCGAGGCTTAGTGTAGGCCACCCCTAGGCTCAGGAAAGGGCACCTCTAGGCTTAGACTAGGGCACCCATAGGCTTAGGAAAAGGCTAGGACTCCCCTAGCCTAATGCTAGGGCACGCCTAGGCTTAGGCAAGGGCACCCCTAGGCATTAGCTAGGGTTCCCCGAGGGTTAGGCTAAGGCTAAGGCTCCCCTAGCCTCAGGCTAGTGCACCCCTAGACTCAGGCTATGACACCCCTAGGCTTAGGCTAGGGCAATACTAGGCTAGACTAACGTTAGAGCTCCCCTATCCTCAGGCTAGGGCACCCGTAGGCTCAGGCTAGGGCACCGCTAGGCTTAGGCTAAGGTTAGTGCTCCCCTAGCCTAAGGCTAGGGATCCCCTAGGCTTAGGCTAGGGCACCCCAAGGCTTAGGGTAGGGCACCCCTAGGCTTAGAATAGGGCACCCCTAGGCTTAGGCTAAGGCTAGGGCTCCAATAGCCGCAGGTTTGGGCACCCCTAGACTCAGGTTATGGCACCCCTAAGCTTAGGCTAGGGCAATCCTAGGCTTAGGCTAAGGCTAGGGCTCCCCTAGCCTCAGACTAGGGCACCCCTAGGCTCAGGCTTGGGCACCCCTAGGCTTTAGCTAGGGTTCCCCTAGGCTTAGGCTAAGGCTAAGGTTCCCCTAGCCTCAGGCTAGTGTACCCCTAGACTCAGGCTATGACACCCCTAGGCTTAGGCTAGGGCAATACTAGGCTAGACTAACGCTAGAGTTCCCCTATCCTCAGGCTAGGGCACCCGTAGGCTCAGGCTAGGGAACCCCTAGGCTCAGGCTAGGCCACCCCTAGGCTTAGGCTAAGGCTAGGGCTCCCCTAGCCTAAGCCTAGATCACCACTAGGCTTAGGCTAGGGCACCCCTAGTCTTAGGTTAAGGCTAGGGCTCCCCTAGCCTAAGGCTAGGGCACACCTAGGCTTAGGCTTAGGCACCCCTAGACTTAGGCTTAGGGTAGGGCTCCCCTAGGCTTAGGCTAAGGCACCCCTATGCTTAGGCTAGGGCACCCCTAAACTTAGGCTTGGGCACCCCAAGGCTTAGGCTAGGGCACCCCTAGGCTTAGGCTACTGGACCCCTAGACTTAGGCTAGTGCAATCCTAGGCTAGACTAAGGCTAGGGCCCCCCTAGCCTCAGGCTAGGGCACCCATATGCTTAGGCTAGGGCACCCCTAGGCTCAGGCTAGGGCGCCCCTAGGCTTAGGCTAGGGCACCCCTAGGCTTAGGCTAAAGGTAGGGCACCCCTAGTCTCAGGCTAGGGCACCCCTAGGCTTAGGCTAGGGCACCCGTAGGCTTAGGCTAGGGCACCCCTAGGCTTAGGCTAAGGTTAGGTCTCCCCTAGCCTAAGGCTAGAGCACCCCTAGGTTTAGGCTAGGGCACCCCTAGGCTTAGGCTAGGGCACCCCTAGGCTTAGGCTAAAGCTAGGGCTGCACTAGCCTAAGGCTAGGGAACCCGTAGGATTAGGCTAGGGCAACCCTAGGCTTAGGCTAGGGCACCCCAAGGCTTAGGCTAGGGCACACCTAGACTTAGGCTAAAGCTAGGGTTCCACTAGCCTAAGGCTAGGGCACCCCTAGGCGTAGGCTAGGGCACCCCTATCGTTAGGCTAGGGCACCCCTAGACTTACGCTAGGGCACCCCTAGTTTTAGGCTAAGGCTAGGGCTCCCCTAGCCTAAGGCTAGCGCACCCCTAGGCTTAGACTAGGGCACCCATATTCTTAGGCTAGGGCACCCCTAGGCTTAGGCTAAGGCTAGGGCTCCCATAGCCTAAGGCTAGGACACCCCTAGGACTAGGCTAGGGCACCCCTAAGCATAGGCTAGAGCACCCCTAGGATTAGGCTAGGGCACGGCTAGGATTAGGCTAAGGCTAGGGCTCCCCTAGCCTAAGGCTAGGGCACCCTTAGGCTTAGGCTAGGGCACCCCTAGCCTAAGGCTAAGGCTAGGGCTCTCCTCGCTTAATGCTAGGGCACCCCTCGGCTTAGGCTAGGGCACCATTAGGCTTAGGCTAGGGCACCCCTAGCTTAGGCTAAGGCACCCCTAGGCTTATGCTAGGGCACCCCTAGCCTAAGGCTAAGGCTAGGGTTCTCCTCGCCTAATGCTAGGGCACCCCTAGGCTTAGGCTAGGGCACCCCTAGGCTTAGGGTAGGGCACCCCTAGTCTTAGGCTAGTTCACCCGTAGGCTTAGGCTAGGATACTCCTAGGCTTAGGCTAGGGCACCCTTAGGCTTAGGCTAGGGCACCCCTAAACTTAAGCTTGGGCACCCCAAGGCTTAGGCTAGTGCACCCCTAGGCTTGGGCTACTGGACCCCTAGACTTAGGCTAGGGCAATCCTAGGCTAGACTAAGGCTAGGGCCCCCATAGCCTCAGGCTAGGGCACCCGTAGGCTCAGGCTAGGGCACCCCTAGGCTCAGGCTAGGGCGCCCCTAGCATTAGACTAGGGCACCCCTAGGCTTAGGCTAAAGGTAGGGCTCCCCTAGTCTCAGGCTAGGGCACCCCTAGGCTTAGGCTAGGGCACCCGTAGGCTTAGGCTAGGGCACCCCTAGGCTTAGGTTAAGGCTAGGTCTCCCCTAGCCTAAGGCTAGAGCACCCCTAGGTTTAGGCTAGGGCACCCCTAGGCTTAGGCTAGGGCACCCCTAGGCTTAGGCTAAAGCTAGGGCTACCCTAGACTAAGGCTAGGGAACCCGTAGGATTAGGCTAGGGCAACCCTAGGCTTAGGCTAGGGCACGCCTAGGCTTAGGCTAAAGCTAGGGTTCCACTAGCCTAAGGCTAGGGCACCCCTCGGCGTAGGCTAGGGCACCCCTAGCGTTAGGCTAGGGCACCCCTAGACGTACGCTAGGGCAGCCCTAGTTGTAGGCTAAGGCTAGGGCTCCCCTAACCTAAGGCTAGGGCACCCCTAGGCTTAGACTAGGGCACCCCTATTCTTAGGCTATGGCACCCCTAGGCTTAGGCTAAGGCTAGGGCTCCCAAAGCCTAAGGCTAGGGCACCCCTAGGACTAGGCTAGGGCACCCCTAGGCATTGGCTAGAGCACCCCTAGGCTTAGGCTAGGGCACGGCTAGGATTAGGCTAAGGCTAGTGCTCCCCTAGCCTAAGGCTAGGGCACCCTTAGGCTTAGGCTAGGGCACCGCTAGCCTAAGGCTAAGGCTAGGGCTCTCCTCGCTTAATGCTAGGGCACCCCTCGGCTTAGGCTAGGGCACCATTAGGCTTAGGCAAGGGCACCCCTAGGCTTAGGCTAGGGCACCCCTAGCCTAAGGCTAAGGCTAGGGTTCTCCTCGCCTAATGCTAGGGCACCCCTAGGCTTAGGCTAGGGCACCCGTAGGCTTAGGGTAGGATACCCCTAGGCTTAGGCTAGGACACCCCTAGGCTTAGGCTAAGGTTAGTGCTCCCCTAGCCTAAGGCTAGGGATCCCCTATGCTTAGGCTAGGGCACCCCTAGACTTAGGGTAGGGCACCCCTAGGCTTAGAATAGGGCACCCCTAGGCTTAGGCTAAGGCTAGGGCTCCAATAGCCTCAAGTTAGGGCACCCCTAGACTCAGGTTCGGGCACCCCTAAGCTTAGGCTAGGGCAATCCTAGGCTTAGGCTAAGGCTAGGGCTCCCCTAGCCTCAGACTAGGGCACCCCTAGGCTCAGGCTTGGGCACCCCTAGGCTTTAGCTAGGGTTCCCCTAGGCTTAGGCTAAGGCTAAGGCTCCCCTAGCCTCAGGCTAGTCTACCCCTAGACTCAGGCTATGACACCCCTAGGCTTAGGCTAGGGCAATACTAGGCTAGACTAACGCTAGAGCTCCCGTATCCTCAGGCTAGGGCACCCGTAGGCTCAGGCTAGGGAACCCCTAGGCTCAGGCTAGGGCACCCCTAGGATTAGGCTAGGGCACCCCTAGGCTTAGGCTAAGGCTAGGGCTCCCCTAGCCTAAGCCTAGAGCACCGCTAGGCTTAGGCTAGGGAACCCCTAGGCTTAGGTTAAGGCTAGGGCTCCCCTAGCCTAAGGCTAGGGCACACCTAGGCTTAGGCTAGGGCACCCCTAGGCTTAGGTTTAAGCTAGGGCTCCCCTAGGCTTAGGCTAGGGCACCCCTAGGGTTAGGCTAGGGCACCCCTAGGCTTAGGCTAGGGCACCCCTAAACTTAAGCTTGGGCACCCCAAGGCTTAGGCTAGGGCACCCCTAGGCTTGGGCTACTGGACCCCTAGACTTAGGCTAGGGCAATCCTAGGCTAGACTAAGGCTAGGGCCCCCCTAGCCTCAGGCTAGGGCACCCGTAGGCTCAGGCTAGGGCACCCCTAGGCTCAGGCTAGGGCGCCCCTAGGCTTAGGCTAGGGCACCCCTAGGCTTAGGCTAAAGGTAGGGCTCCTCTAGTCTCAGTCTAGGGCATCCCTAGGCTTAGGCTAGGGCACCCGTAGGCTTAGGCTAGGGAACCCCTAGGCTTAGGCTAAGGCTAGGTCTCCCCTAGCCTAAGGCTAGAGCACCCCTAGGTTTAGGCTAGGGCACCCCTAGGCTTAGGCTAGGGCACCCCTAGGCTTAGGCTAAAGCTAGGGCTCCCCTAGCCTAAGGCTAGGGAACCCGTAGGATTAGGCTAGGGCAACCCTAGGCTTAGGCTAGGGCACCATTAGGCTTAGGCTAGGGCACCCCTAGCTTAGGCTAAGGCTTGGGGTTCCCTAGCTTAAGGCTAGGGCACCCCTAGGCTTAGGCTAGTTCACCCGTAGGCTTAGGCTAGGATACCCCTAGGCTTAGGCTAGTACACCCCTAGGCTTAGGCTAAGGTTAGTGCTCCCCTAGCCTAAGGCTAGGGATCCCCTAGGCTTAGGTTAGGGCACCCCTAGACTTAGGGTAGGGCACCCCTAAGCTTAGAATAGGGCACCCCTAGGCTTAGGCTAAGGCTAGGGCTCCAATAGCCTCAGGTTAGGGCACCCCTAGATTCAGGTTAGGGCACCCCTAAGCTTAGGCTAGGGCAATCCTAGGCTTAGGCTAAGGCTAGGGCTCCCCTAGCCTCAGACTAGGGCACCCCTAGGCTCAGGCTTGGGCACCCCTAGGCTTTAGCTAGGGTTCCCCTAGGGTTAGGCTAAGGCTAAGGCTCCCCTAGCCTCAGGCTAGTGTACCCCTAGACTCAGGCTATGACACCCCTAGGCTTAGGCTAGGGCAATACTAGGCTAGACTAACGCTAGAGCTCCCCTATCCTCAGGCTAGGGCACCCGTAGGCTCAGGCTAGGGAACCTCTTGCTCAGGCTAGGGCACCCCTAGGATTAGGCTAGGGCACCCCTAGGCTTAGGCTAAGACTAGGGCTCCCCTAGCCTAAGCCTAGAGCACCCCTAGTTTTAGGCTAGGGCACCCCTAGGCTTAGGCTAGGGCACCCCTAGGCTTAGGCTAAAGCTAGGGCTCCCCTAGCCTAAGGCTAGGGAACCCGTAGGATTAGGCTAGGGCAACCCTTGGCTTAGGCTAGGGCACCCCTAGGCTTAGGCTAAAGCTAGGGTTCCACTAGCCTAAGGCTAGGGCACCCCTAGGCGTAGGCAAGGGCACCCCTAGCGTTGGCTAGGGCACCCCTAGACTTACGCTAGGGCACCCCTAGTTTTAGGCTAAGGCTAGGGCTCCCCTGACCTAAGGCTAGGGCACCCCTAGGCTTAGGCTAGGGCACCCCTATTCTTAGGCTAGGGCACACCTAGGCTTAGGCTAAGGCTAGGGCTCCCATAGCCTAAGGCTAGGGCACCCCTATGACTAGGCTAGGGCACCCCTAGGCATAGGCTAGAGCACCCCTAGGCTTAGGCTAGGGCACGGCTAGGATTAGGCTAAGGCTAGGGCTCCCCTAGCCTAAGGCTAGGGCATCCTTAGGCTTAGGCTAGGGCACCCCTAGCCTAAGGCTAAGGCTAGGGATCTCCTCGCCTAATGCTAGGGCACCCCTAGGCTTAGGCTAGGGCACCATTAGGCTTAGGCTAGGGCACTCGTATCTTAGGCTAAGGCACCCCTAGGCTTAGGCTAGGGCACCCCTAGCCTAAGGGTAAGGCTAGGGTTCTCCTCGCCTAATGCTAGAGCACCCCTAGGTTTATGCTAGGGCACCATTAGGCTTAGGCTAGGGCACCGCTAGCTTAGGCTAAGGCTTGGGGTCCCCTAGCTTAAGGGTAGGGCACCCCTAGGCTTAGGCTAGTTCACCCGTCGGCTTAGGCTAGGATACCCCTAGGCTTAGGCTAGGACACCCCTAGGCTTAGGCTAAGGTTAGTGCTCCCCTAGCCTAAGGCTAGGGATCCCCTAGGCTTAGGCTAGGGCACCCCTAGGATTAGGCTATGGCTAGGGCTCCCCTACGCTTAGGTTAGGGTACCCCGAGGCTTAGTGTAGGACACCCCTAGGCTTAGGCTAGGGCACTCCTAGGCTTAGGCTAGGTCACACCTAATCTTATGCTAAGGCTATGGCTCCCCTAGCCTGAGGCTACGGCACCCCTAGGCTCAGGAAATGGCACCCCTAGGCTTAGACTAGGGCACCCATAGGCTTAGGAAAAAGCTAGGGCTCCCCTAGCCCAAGGCTATGGCACCACTAGGCTTAGGCTAGGGCACCCCTGGGCTTAGGCTTGGGCACCCCTAGGCTTTAGCTAGGGTTCCCCTAGGCTTAGGCTAAGGTTCCCCTAGCCTCAGGCTAGTGCACCCCTAGACTCAGGTTATGACACCCCTAGGTTTAGGCAACGGCACCCCTAGGCTTAGGATAGGGCAACCCTAGGCTTAGGCTAAGGCTACGGCTCCCCTAGCCACAGGCTAGGGCACACCTAGACTCATGCTATGGCACCCCTAGACTTAGGCTAGGGCAATCCTAGTCTAGACTAAGGCTAGGGCCCCCCTAGCCTCAGGGTAGGGCACCAGTAGGCTCAGGCTAGGGCACCCCTAGGCTCAGGAAAGGGCACCTCTAGGCTTAGGCTAAGGCCCACCTAGGCTTAGGCTAAAGCTAGGGCTCCCCTAGCCTCAGGCTAGGGCATCCCAAGGCTTAGGCTAGGGCACCCGTCGGCTTAGGCTAGGGCACCCCTAGGCTTAGGCTAAGGCTAGGGCACCCCTAGCCTAAGGCTAGAGCACCCCTAGGCTTAGGCTAGGGCACCCCTAGGCTTAGGCTAGGGCACCCCTAGGCTTAGGCTAAAGCTAGGGCTCCGCTAGCCTAAGGCTGGGGAACCCGTAGGCTTAGGCTAGGGCAACCCTAGGCTTAGGCTAGGGCACCCCTAGGCTTAGGCTAGGGCATCCCTAGGCTCAGGTTAGGGCATCCCTAGGCTCAGGCTACGGTTATGACTCCCCCAGCCTAAGGCTAGGGCACTCCTAGGCTTAGGCTAGGGCACCCCTAGGCTTAGGCTAAGGCTAAGGCTCCCCTAGCCTAAGGCTAGAGCACCCCTAGGCTTAGTCTAGGGCACCCGTAGGCTTAGGCTAGGGCACCCCTAGGCTTATGCTAACGCTAGGTCTCCCCTAGGCTAAGGCTAGGGCACCCCTAGGCTAAGGCTAGGGCACCCCTAGGCTTAGGCTAGGGTACCCATAGGCTTAGGCTAGGGCATCCCTAGGCTTAGGCTAAGGCTAGGGCTCCCCTAGCCTAAGGCTAGGGTACTCAGAGGCTTAGGCGAGGGGACCCCTAGGCTTAGGCTAGGGCACCCCTAGGGTTAGGCTAGGGCACCCCTAGGCTTAGGGTAAGGCTAGGGCTCCCCTAGCCTAAGGTTAGGGCACCCCTAGGCTTAGGCTTGGGCACCCCTAGGCTTAGTCTAGGGCACCCCTAAACTTAGGCTAGGGCACCCCTAGGTTTTGTTTAGGGAACCCCTAGTTTTAGTATAAGGATAGGGTTCCCCTAGCCTCACGCTAGGGCACCCCTACGCTCAGGCTAGGGCACCCCTAGGCTCACGCTAGGGCACGCCTAGGCTTAGTCTAGGGCACCCCTAGTTTTAGTATAAGGATAGGGTTCCCCTAGCCTCACGCTAGGGCACCCCTACGCTCAGGCTAGGGCACCCATAGGCTCAGGCTAGGGCACCACTAAGCTTAGGATAAGGCTAGGGCTCCCCTAGCCTAAGGCTAGGGCCCCCATAAGCCCAGGCTACGGCACCCGTAGGTTTGGCTAGGGCACCCCTAGGCTTAGGCTAGGGCATCCCTAGGCTTAAGCTAGGGCACCCCTATGCTTAGGCTAAGGCTACGGCTCCCCTAGCCTAAGGCTAGGGCATCCGTAGGCTCAGGCTAGGGCACCCATAGGCTTAGGCTAGGGTACCCCTAGGCATAGAAAAAGCTAGGGCTCCCCTAGCCTAAAGCTAGGGCACCCCTAGGCTCAGGCTAGGGCACGCCTAGGCTTAGGCTAGGGCACACCTAGGCTTAGGATAAGGCTAGGACTCCACTAGCCTAAGGCTTGGGCACCCCTAGGCTTAGGTTGGGCACCCCTAGGCTTAGGCAAGGGCACCCCTAGGCTTTAGCTAGGGTTCCCCTAGGCTTAGGCTAAGGCTCCCCTAGCTTCATGCTTGTGCACCCCTAGACTCAGGCTATGACACCCCTAAGCTTAGGCTAGGGCAATACTAGGCTAGACTAACGCTAGAGCTCCCCTATCCTCAGGCTAGGGCACCCGTAGGCTCAGGCTAGGGCACCCATAGGCTCAGGCTAGGGCGCCCCCAAGGATTAGGCTAGGGAACCCCTAGGCTTAGGCTAAGGCTAGGGCTCCCCTAGCCTAAGGCTAGAGCACCCCTAGGCTTTGGCTAGGGCACCCCTAGGCTTAGGTTAAGGCTAGGGATCCCCTAGCCTAAGGCTAGGGCACCCCTAGGCTTAGGCTAGGGCACCCCTAGGGTTAGGCTTAGGCTAGGGCACCCCTAGGCTTAGGCTAGGGCACCCCTAGGCTTAGGCTAGGACACCCCTAGGATTAGGCTAGGGCACCCGTAAACTTAGGCTTGGGCACCCCAAGGCTTAGGATAGGGCACCCCTAGGCTTAGGCTACGGGACCCCTAGACTTAGGCTAGGGCAATCCTAGGCTAGACTAAGGCTAGGGCCACCCTAGCCTCAGGCTAGGGCACCCGTAGGCTTAGGCTAGGGCACCCCTAGGCTCAGGCTAGGGCACCCCTAGGCTTAGGCTAGGGCACCCCTAGGCTTTGGCTAAAGCTACGGCTCCCCTAGCCTCAGGCTAGGGCACCCCTAGGCTTAGGCTAGGGCACCCGTAGGCTTAGGCTAGGGCTCCCCTAGCCTAAGGCTAGAGCACCCCTAGGCTTAGGCTAGGGCACCTCTAGGCTTAGGCTAGGGCACCCCAAGACTTAGGCTAAAGCTAGGGCTCCCCTAGCCTAAGGCTAGGGAACCCGTAGGCTTAGGCTAGGGCAACCCTAGGCTTAGGCTATGGCACCCCTAGGCTTAGGCTAGGGTACACCTAGGCTTAGGCTAAGGCTAGGGCTCCACTAGCCTAAGGCTAGGGCACCCCTAGGGTTAGGCTAGGGCACCCCTAGGCTTCGCTAGGGCACCCCTAGTTTTAGGCTAAGGCTAGGGCTCCCATAGCCTAAGGCTAGGGGACCCCTAGGACTTGGCAAGGGCACCCCTAGGCTTAGGATAGGGCACCCCTATGCTTAGGCTAGTGCATGGCTAGGATTAGGTAAAGGCTAGGGCTCCCCTAGCCTAAGCCTGGGCACCCTTAGGCTTAGGCTAGGGCACCCCTAGAATAAGGCTAAGGCTAGGGCTCTCCTCGCCTAAGGCTAGGGCACCCCTAGGCTTAGGCTAGGGCACCCGTACGCTTAGGCTAGGACACCCCTAGGCTTAGGCTAGGACACCGCTAGGCTTAGGCTAAGGCTAGTGCTCCCCAAGCCTAAGGCAAGGTTTCCCCTAGGCTTAGGCTAGGGCACCCCTAGGCTTAGGCTAGGGCTCCCCTAGACTTAGGCTAGTGCACCCCTAGGCTTAGGCTAGGGCACCCCAAGGCTTAGGCTAGGGCACCCCTAGTCTTAGGCTAGGGCACCCCTAGGCTTAGGCGAAGGCTAGGGCTCCCATAGCCTAAGGCTAAGGCACCCCTAGGCCTAGGCTAGGGCACCCCTAGGCTTAGGCTAGGGCAACCCTAGGCTCAGGCTAATGCTAGGACTCCCCTAGCCTAAGGCTAGGGCACTCCTAGGCTTAGTCTAGGGCACCCGTAGGCTTAGGCTAGGGCACCCTTAGGCTTATGCTAAGGCTCGGGCTCCCCTAGCCGAAGGCTAGGGCACCCCTAGGCTTAGGCTACGGCACCCCTTGGCTTAGGCTAGTGCACCCCTAGGCTTAGGCTAAGGCTAGGTCTCCCCTAGCCTATGGCTAGGGCACCGCTAGGCTTAGGCTAGGGCACCCATAGGCTTAGGCTAGGGCACCCCTAGGCTTAGGCTAAGGCTAGGGCTCCCCTAGCCTAAGGCTAGGGCACCCCTAGGCTTAGGCTAGGGCACCCCTAGGCTTAGTCTAGGGCACCCCTTTACTTAGTCTAGGGAACCCCTAGATTTTGTTTAGGGAACCCCTAGGCTTAGCCTAAGGCAACGGCTCCCCTAGACTCAGGCTAGGGCACCCCTAGACTCAGGCTAGGTCACCCCTTGGCTTAGGCTAGGGCAATCCTAGGCTTAGGTTAAGGCTAGTGCTCCCCTTGCCTCAGGCTAGGGCACCCCTAGCCTCAGGCTAGGGCACCCCTAGGCTTAGTCTAGGGCACCCCTAGATTTAGGCTAAGGATAGGGTTCCCCTAGCCTCATGCTAGGGCACCCCTAGGCTCAGGCTAGGGCACCCCTAGATTCAGGTTAGGGCACCACTAGGCTTAGGATAAGGCTAGGGCTCCCCTAGCCTAAGGCTAGGGCACCCCTAGGCCCAGGCTAGGACACCCCTAGGTTAATCTAGGGAACCCCTAGGCTTAGGCTAGGGCATCACTAGGCTTAAGTTAGGGCACCCCTAGGCTTAGGCTAAGGCTACGGCTCCCCTAGCCTAAGGCTAGGGTATCCGTAGGCTCAGGCTAGGGCACCCATAGGCTTTGGCTAGGGTACCCCTAGGCATAGAAAAGGCTAGGGCTCCCCTAGCCAAAGGTTCGGGCACCCCTAGGCTCAGGCTAGGGCACGCCTAGGCTTAGGCTAGGGCACACCTAGGCTTAGGATAAGGCTAGGACACCCCTTGCCTAAGGCAAGGGCACCCCTAGGCTTAGGCTAGGGCACCCCTAGGCTTAGGCAAGGGCACCCATAGGCTTTAGCTAGGGTTCCCCTAGGCTTAGGCTAAGGCTAAGGCTCCCCTAGCCTCAGGCTAGTGCACCCCTAGACTCAGGCTATGACACCCATAGGCTTAGGGTAGGGCCATACTAGTCTGGACTAACGCTAGAGCTCCCCTATCCTCAGGCTAGGGCACCCGTAGGCTCAGGCTAGGGCACCCCTAGGCTCAGGCTAGGGCACCCCTAGGATTAGGCAAGGGCACCCCTAGGCTTTAGCTAGGGTTCCCCTAGGCTTAGGCTAAGGCTAAGGCTCCCCTAGCCTCAGGCTAGTGCACCCCTAGAATCAGGCTATGACACCCCTAGGCTTAGGGTAGGGCAATACTAGGCTAGACTAACGCTAGAGATCCCGTATCCTCAGGCTAGGGCACCCGTAGGCTCAGGCTAGGGCAACCCTAGGCTCAGGCTAGGGTACCCCTAGGATTAGGCTAGGGCACCCCTAGGCTTAGGCTAAGGCTAGGGCTCCCCTAGCCTAAGGCTAGAGCACCCTTAGGCTTAGGCTGGGGCACCCCTAGGCTTAGGTTAAGGCTAGGGCTCCCCTAGCCTAAGGCTAGGGCACACCTAGGCTTAGTCTAGGTCTCCCCTAGGCTTAGGCTAGGGCACCCCTAGGCTTAGGCTAGGGCACCCCTAGGCTTAGGCTAGGGCACCCGTAAACTTAGGCTTGGGCACCCCAAGGCTTAGGATAGGGCACCCCTAGGCTTAGGCTACGAGACCCCTAGACTTAGGCTAGGGCAATCCTAGGCTAGACTAAGGCTAGGGCCCCCCTAGCCTCAGGCTAGGGCACCCGTAGGCTCAGGCTAGGGCACCCTTAGGCTCAGGCTAGGGCACCCCAAGGCTTAGGCTAGGGCACCCCTAGGCTTAGGCTAAAGCTAGGGCTCCCCTAGCCTCACGCTAGGGCACCCCAAGGCTTAGGCTAGGGCACCCATAGGTTTAGGCTAGGGCACCCCTAGGCTTAGGCTAAGGCTAGGGCTCCCCTAGCCTAAGGCTAGAGCACCCCTAGGCTTAGGCTAGGGCACCCCTAGGCTTAGGCTAGGGCACCCCTAGGCTTAGGCTAAAGCTAGGGCTCCCCTAGCCTAAGGCTAGGGTACCCGTAGGCTTAAGCTAGGGCAACCCTAGGCTTAGGCTATGGCACCCCTATGCTTAGGCTAGGGTACCCCTAGGCTTAGGCTAAAGCTAGGGCTCCACTAGCCTAAGGCTAGGGCACCCCTAGGCTTAGGCTTGGGCACCCCTAGGGTTAGGCTAGGGCACCCCTAGGCTTACGCTAGGGCACCCCTAGTTTTAGGCTAAGGCTAGGGCTCCCATAGACTAAGGCTAGGGGACCCCTAGGACTAGGCTAGGGCACCCCTAGGTTTAGGCTAGGGCACCCCTAGGCTTAGGCTAAGGCTAGTGCTCCCCTAGCCTAAGGCTAGGGATCCCCTAGGCTTAGGCTAGGGCACCCCTAGGCTTAGGCTAGTGCACCCCTAGGCTTAGGCTAGGGCACTCCTAGGCTTAGGCTAGGGTACCCCTAGTCTTAGGCTAGGGCACCCCTAGGCTTAGGCTAAGGCTAGGGCTCCCATAGCCTAAGGCTAGGGCACCCTTAGGCTTAGGCTAGGTAACCCTAGGCTTAGGCTAGGGCACCCCTAGCCTAAGGCTAAGGCTAGGGCTCTCCTCGCCTAATGCTAGGACACCCCTAGGCTTAGGCTAGGGCACCATTAGGCTTAGGCTAGGGCACCCCTAGCTTAGGCTAAGGCTGGAGGCCCCCTAGCCTAAGGCTAGGGCACCCCTAAGGCTTAGGCTAAGGCACCCGTAGGCTTGGGCTAGGACACCCGTAGGCTTAGGCTAGGACACCCCTAGGCTTAGGGTAAGGCTAGTGCTCCCCTAGCCTAAGGCTGGGGATCCCCTAGGCTTAGGCTAGGGCACCCCTAGGCGTAGGCTAGGGCACCCCTAGGCTTAGGCTAGTGCATCCCTAGGCTTAGGCTAGGGAACCCCTAGGTTTAGGCAAGGACACACCTTGGCTTAGGCTAGGGCACCCGTAGGCTTAGGCTAGGGCACCCCTAGGATTAGGCTAAGGCTAGGGCTCCCCTACGCTTAGGTTAGGGTACCCCGAGGCTTAGTGTAGGCCACCCCTAGGCTTAGGCTAGCGCACCGCTAGGCTTAGGCTAGGGCACACCTAATCATAGGCTAAGGCTAGGGCTCCCCTAGCCTAAGGCTACGGCACCCCTAGGCTCAGGAAAGGGCACCCCTAGGCTTAGAGTAGGGTACCCATAGGCTTAGGAAAAGGCTAGGGCTCCCCTAGCCTAATGCTAGGGCACCCCTAGGCTTAGGCTAGGGCACCCCTGGGCTTAGGCTTGGGCACCCCTAAGCTTTAGCTAGGGTTCCCCTAGGCTTAGGCTAAGGCTAAGGCTCCCCTAGCCTCAGGCTAGTGCACCCCTAGACTCAGGCTATGTCACCCATAGGCGTAGGCTAGGGCAATACTAGGCTAGACTAACGCTAGAGCTCCCCTATCCTCAGGCTAGGGCACCCGTAGGGTCATGCTAGGGCACCCCTAGGCTCAGACTAGGGAACCCCTAGGATTAGGCTAGGGCACCCCTAGCCTAAGGCTAGAGCACCCCTAGGCTTAGGCTAGGGCACCCCTAGGCTTAGGTTAAGGCTAGGGCTCCCCTAGCCTAAGGCTAGGTCACACCTAGGCTTAGGCTATAGCACCCCTATGCTTAGGCTTAGGCTAGGGCACCCCTAGGCTTAGGCTAGGGCACCCCTAGGCTTAGGCTAGGGCACCCCTAGGCTCAGTCTAGGGCACCCCTAGGCTCAGGCTAGGGTACCCCTAGGATTAGGCTAGGGCACCCCTAGGCTTAGGCTAAGGCTAGGGCTCCCCTAGCCTAAGGCTAGAGCACCCCTAGGCTTAGGCTGGGGCACCCCTAGGCTTAGGTTAAGGCTAGGGCTCCCCTAGCCTAAGGCTAGGGCACACCTAGGCTTAGTCTAGGGCTCCCCTAGGCTTAGGCTAGGGCACCCCTAGGCTTAGGCTAGGGCACCCCTAGACTTAGGCTAGGGCACCCGTAAACTTAGGCTTGGGCACCCCAAGGCTTAGGATAGGGCACTCCTAGGCTTAGGCTACGAGACCCCTAGACTTAGGCTAGGGCAATCCTAGGCTAGACTAAGGCTAGGGCCCCCCTAGCCTCAGGCTAGGGCACCCGTAGGCTCAGGCTAGGGCACCCTTAGGCTCAGGCTAGGGCACCCCTAGGCTTAGGCTAGGGCACCCCTAGGCTTATGCTAAAGCTACGGCTCCCTTAGCCTCAGGCTAGGGCACCCCTAGGCTTAGGCTAGGGCACCCATAGGCTTAGGCTAGGGCACCCCTAGGCTTAGGCTAAGGCTAGGGCTCCCCTAGCCTAAGGCTAGAGCACCCCTAGGCTTAGGCTAGGGCACCCCTAGGCTTAGGCTAGGGCACCCCTAGGCTTAGGCTAAAGCTAGGGCTCCCCTAGCCTAACGCTAGGGAACCCGTAGGCTTAAGCTAGGGCACCCCTAGTTTTAGGCTAAGGCTAGGGCTCCCATAGCCTAAGGCTAGGGGACCCCTAGGCTTAGGCTAGGGCACCGCTAGGCTTAGGCTAGGGCACACCTAATCATAGGCTAAGGCTAGGGCTCCCCTAGCCTAAGGCTACGGCACCCCTAGGCTCAGGAAAGGGCACCCCTAGGCTTAGAATAGGGTACCCATAGGCTTAGGAAAAGGCTAGGGCTCCCCTAGCCTAATGCTAGGGCACCCGTAGTTATAGGCTAGGGCACCCCTGGGCTTAGGCTTGGGCACCCCTAAGCTTTAGCTAGGGTTCCCCTAGGCTTAGGCTAAGGCTAAGGCTCCCCTAGCCTCAGGCTAGTGCACCCCTAGACTCAGGCTATGAAACCCATTGGCGTAGGCTAGGGCAATACTAGGCTAGACTAACGCTAGAGCTCCCCTATCCTCAGGCTAGGGCACCCGTAGGCTCAGGCTAGGGCACCCCTAGGCTCAGACTAGGGCACCCCCAGGATTAGGCTAGGGCACCCCTAGCCTAAGGCTAGAGCACCCCTAGGCTTAGGCTAGGGCACCCCTAGAATTAGGTTAAGGCTAGGGCTCCCCTAGCCTAAGGCTAGGGCACACCTAAGCTTAGGCTAGGGCACCACTAGGCTTAGGCTTAGGCTAGGGCTCCCCTAGGCTTAGGATAGGGCACCCCTAGGCTTAGGCTAGGGCACCCCTAGGCTTAGGCTAGGGCACCCCTAGGGTTAGGCTAGGGCACCCCTAAGCTTAGGCTTAGGCTAGGGCTCCCCTAGGCTTAGGCTAGGGCACCCCTAGGCTTAGGCTAGGGCACCCCTAGGCTTAGGTTAGGGCACCCCTAGGCATAGGGTAAGATTAGGGCTCCCCTAGCCTAAGGTTAGGGCACCCCTAGGCTTAGGCAAGGGCACCCCTAGGCTTAGGATAGGACACGCCTAGGCTTAGGCTAAGGCTAGGGCTCCCCTAGCGTAAGGCTAGAGCACCCCTTGGCTTAGGCTAGGGCACCCCTAGGCTTAGGATAGGGCACCCCTAGGCTTAGTCTAGGGCACCCCTAGGCTTAGGCTAAGGCTACGGCTCCCCTAGCCTCAGGCTAGGACACCCCTAGACTCAGGCTATGGCACCCCTAGGCTTAGGATAGGGCAATCCTAGGCTAGACTAAGGAAAGGGCACCCGTAGGCTCAGGCTAGGGCACCCCTAGGCTCAGGCTAGGGCACCCATAGGCTTAGGCTAGGGCATCCCTAGGCTTAGGCTACAGCTAGGGCTCCACTAGCCTCAGGCTAGGGCACCCCTAGGCTTAGGTTAGGGCACCCCTAGGCTTAGGCTAGGGCACCCCTAGGCTAGACTAAGGCTAGTGCTCCCCTAGCTTCAGGCTAGGGCCTCCGTAGGCTCAGGCTAGGGCACCCCTAGGCTCAGGTTAGGGCACCCCTAGGCTTAGGCTAAGGCTAAGGCACCCTAGGCTTAGGCTAGGGCAATCCTAGGCTTTGGCAAGGTCACCCCTAGGCTTAGGCTAGGGCACCCCTAGGCTCAGGCTAGGGCACACTTAGGCTAAGGCTAGGGCACCCATAGGCATATGCTAGCGCACCCTTTGGCTAGACTAAGGCTAGTGCTCCTCTAGCCTCAGGCTAGGGCACCCGTAGGCTCAGGCTAGGGCACCCCTGGCCTCAGGCTAGGACCCCTAGGCCTAGGCTAAGGCTATGGCTCCCCTAACCTCAGGCTAGGGCACCCCTAGGCTTATGTTAGCGCACCCCTAGGCTTAGGCTAGGGCACCACTAGGCTTAGGCTAGGGCACCCCTGGTCTTAGGCTAAGGTTAAGGTTCCCCTAACCTAAGGCTAGAGCACCCCTAGGCTTAGGCTAGGGCACCCCTAGGTTTAGGCTAGGGCACCCCTAGGCTTAGGCTAAGGTACCCCTAGGCTTAGGCTAAGGCTAAGGCTCCGTATCCTAAGGCTAGGGCACCCCTAGGCTTAGGCTAGGGCACCCTTGGTTTAGGCTAGGGCACCCCTAGGCTTAGGCTAAGGCTAGGGCTCCCCTAGTCTAAGGATAGGGCACCCCTAGGCTTAGGCTAGGGTACCCCGAGGCTTAGGCGAGGGCACCCCTAGGCTTAGGCTAGGGCACCCCTAGGCTTAGGCTAGGGCACACCTAGGCTTCGGCTAAGGCACCCGTAAGCTTAGGATATGGCACACCTTGGCTTAGGCTAGTGCACCCCTAAGCTTAGGCTAGGGCAACCCTAGGTTTAGGACAGGGCACCCCTAGGCTTAGGCTAAGGCTAGGGCTCCCCTAGCCTAAGGCTAGAGCACCCCTAGGCTTAGGCTAGGGAACCCCTTGGCTTAGGCTAGGGCACAACTAGGCTTACGCTAAAGCTGGGGTTCCCCTAGCCTATGGCAAGGGCACCCGTAGGCTTAGGCTAGGGCACCCCTAGGCTTAGGCTAGGGCACCGCTAGGCTTAGGCTAGGATACCCCTAAGCTTAGGCTAGGGCACCCCTAGGCTAAGGCTAAGGCTAGGGCTTCTCTAGCCTAAGGCTAGAGCACCCTTAGTCTTAGGCTAGGGCACCCATAGGCTTAGGCTAGGGCACCCCTAGGCTTAGGCTAGGGCACCCCTAGGCATAGTCTAGGACACCCCTAGGCTTAGGCTAGGGCACCCCTAGGGTTAGGCTAGGGCACTCCTAGGCTTACGCTAGGGCACCCCTAGGCTTAGGCTAAGTCTAGGGCTCCCCTAGCCTAAGGCTAGGGCACCCCTATCTTAGGCTAGGGCACCCCTAGTCTTAGGCTAGGGCACCCCTAGGATTAGGCTAAGTCTAGGGCTCCCCTAGCCTAAGGCTAGGGCACCCGTATCTTAGGCTAAGGCACCCCTAGTCTTAGGCTAGGGCACCCCTAGCCTTGGCTAAGACTAGGGCTCCCATAGCCTATGGCTAGGGCACCCCTAGGCTTAGGCTAAGGCACCCCTAGGCTTAGGCTACGGCAGCCCTAGGCTTAAGCTAGGGCACCGCTAGGCTTAGGCTAAGGCTAGGGCTCACCAAACCTAAGGCTAGGGCACGCTTAGGCTTAGGCTAGGTAACACTAGGCTTAGGCTAGGGCACCCCAAGCCTTAGGCTAAGGCTAGGGCTCTCCTCCCCTAATGCTAGCGCACCCTTAGTCTTAGGCTAGGGCACCCCTAGTCTTAGGCTAGGGCACCCCTAGCTTAGGCTAAGGCTTGGCCTCCCCTAGCCTAAGGCTAGGGCACCCCTAGGCTTAGGCTAGGGCACCCCTAGGCTTAGCCTAGGGCAACCCCTAAGTTTAGGCTAGGGAACCCCAAGACTTAAGATAGGGCACCCCTAGGCTTAGGCTAGGGCACCCCTAGGCTTATGCTATGGCTACGGCTCCCATAGCCTCAGGCTAGGGCACCCCTAGGCTTAGGGTAGGGCAATCCTAGGCTAGACTAAGGCTAGGGCTCCCCTAGCCTCAGGCTAGGGCACCCGTAGGCTCAGGTTAGGGCACCCCTAGGCTTAGGCTAGGGCACCCGTAGGCTTAGGCTAAAGCTAGGGCTCCCCTAGCCTCAGGCTTGGGCACCCCTAGGCTTAGGCTAGGGTACCCCTAGGCTTAGGCTAGGGCACACCTAGGCTTAGGCTAAAGCTTGGGCTCCCCTAGCCTAAGGCTAGAGCACCACTAGGCTAAGGCTAGGGCACACCTAGGCTTAGATTAGGGCACCCCTAGGCTTAGGCTAAAGCTAGGGATCCCCGAGCCTAAGGCTAGGGCACCCGTAGGCTTAGGCTAGGGCACCCCTAGGCTAGGCTAAAGCTAGGGCTCCCCTAGCCTAAGGCTAGGACACCCCTAGCCTTTGGCTAGAGCACCACTAGACTTAGGCTAGGGCACACCTAGGCTAAGGCTAAGGCTAGGGCTCCTCTAGCCTACTGCTAGGGCACCCCTAGGCTTAGGCTAGGGCACCCCTAGGCTTAGGCTAGGGCACCCCTTGTGTTAGGCTAGGGCACCCCTAGCCTTAGGCTAAGGCTAGGGCTCCCATAGCCTAAGCTAGGGAACCCCTAGGCTTAGGCTAGGGCACCCCTAAGCTTAGGCTAGGGCACCGCTAGGCTTAGGCTAAGGCTAGGGCTCCCCTAGCCTAACGCTAGGGCACCCCTAGACTTAGGCTATGGCACCCCTTGGCTTAGGCTAGTGCACCCCTAGGCTTTGGCTAAGGCTCGGTCTCCCCTAGCCTAAGGCTAGGGCGCCCCTAGGCTTAGGCTAGGGCACCCATGGGCTTAGACTAGGGCACCCCTAGGCTTAGGCTAAGGCTAGGGCACCCCTAGGCTTAGGCTAAGGCTAGGGCACCCCTAGGCTTAGGCTATGGTACTCCGAGGCTTAGGCTAGGGCACCCCTAGGCTTATGCTAGGGCAACCCTAGGCTTAGGCTAGGGCACCCCTAGGCTTAGGCTAGGGCACCACTAGGCTTAGGCTAAGGCTAGGGCTCCCCTAGCCTAAGGCTAGGGCACCCCTAGGCTTAGGCTAGGGCACCCCTAGGCTTAGTCTAGGGTACCCCTAGGCTTAGGCTAGGGCACCCCTAGGTTTTGTTTAGGGAACCCCTAGGCTTTGCCTAAGGCAACGGCTCCCCTAGACTCAGGCTAGGGCACCCCTAGACTCAGGCTAGGTCACCCCTAGGCTTAGGCTAGGGCAATCCTAGGCTTAGGCTAAGGCTAGTGCTCCCCTTGCCTCAGGCTAGGGCACCCCTAGCCTCAGGCTAGGGCACCCCTAGGCTTAGTCTAGTGCACCCCTAGGTTTAGGCTTATGATAGGGTTCCCCTAGTCTCACGCTAGGGCACCCCTAGGCTCAGGCTAGGGCACCCCTAGGCTCAGGATAGGGCACCACTAGGCTTAGGTTAAGGCTAGGGCTCCCTTAGCCTAAGGCTAAGGCACCCATAGCCCCAGGCTAGGGTACCCCTTGGTTAGGCTAGGGCACCCCTAGGCTTAGGCTAGGGCATCCCTAGGCTTATGCTAGGGCACCCCTAGGCTTAGGCTAAGGCTACGGCTCCCCTAGCCTAAGGCTAGGGCATCCGTAGATTCAGGCTAGGGCACCCATAGGCTTAGGCTAGGGTACCCCTAGGCATAGAAAAGGCTAGGGCTCCCCTTGCCTAAGGCTAGGGCACCCCTAGGCTCAGGCTAGGGCACGCCTAGGCTTAGGCTAGGGCACACCTAGGCTCAGGCTAGGGCACACCTAGGCTCAGGCTAGGGCACCCCTAGGCTTAGGCTAAAGCTAGGGCGCACCAAGCCTAAGGCTAGGGCACCCCTGAGCTTAGGCTAGGGCACCCATTGGCTTAGGGTAGGGCACCCCTAGGATTAGGCTACGGCTAGGGCTACCTAGCCTAAGGGTAGAGCACCCCTAGGCTTAGGATAGGGCACCCCTAGGCTTAGGCTAGGGCACAACTAGGCTTAGGCTAAAGATAGGGCTCCCCTAGCCTAAGGCTAGGGCACCCCTAGGCTTTGGCTAGGGCACCCCTATGCTTAGGCCAGGGCACCACTAGGCTAAGGCTAAGTCTAGGGCTCCTCTAGCCTAAGGCTAGGGCACACCAAGGCTTAGGCTAGGGCACCCCTAGGCTTAGGGTAGGGCACCCCTAGGGTTAGGTTAGGGCACCCCTAGGCTTACGCTAGGATACCCCTAGGCTTAGGCTAAGGCTAGGGCTCCCCTAGGCTTATTCTAGGTCACCAGTAGGCTTGGGCTGGGGCACCCCTAGGCTTAGGCTAAGGCTAGGGCTCCCCTAGCCGAAGGCTAGGGCACCCCTTGACTTAGGCTAGGGCACCCCTTGGCTTAGGCTAGTGCACCCCTAGGCTTAGGCTAAGGCTAGGGCTCCCCTAGCCTAAGGCTAGGGCACCCCTAGGCTTTGGCTAGGGTACTCCGAGGTTTAGGCGAGGGCACCCCTAGGCTTATGCTAGGGCACCCCTAGGCTTAGGCTAGGGCACCCCTAGGCTTAGGCTAGGGCACCCCTAGGCTTAGGCTAGGGCACCCCTAGGCTTAGTCTAGGGCACCCCTAGACATAGGCTAGGGCACCCCTAGGTTTTGTTTAGGGAACCCCTAGGCTTAGCCTAAGGCAACGGCTCCCCTAGACTCAGGCTAGGGCACCCCAAGACTCAGGCTAGGGCACCCCTAGGCTTAGGCTAGGGCAATCCTAGGCTTAGGCTAAGGCTAGTGCTCCCCTTGCCAAAGGCTTGGGCACCCCTAGCCTCAGGCTAGGGCACCCCTAGGCTTAGTCTAGGGAACCCCTAGGCTTAGGCTAAGGCTTGGGTTCCCCTAGCCTTACGCTAGGACACCCTTAGGCTCAGGCTAGGGCACACCTAGGCTCAGGCTAGGGCACCCCTAGGCTCAGGCTAGGGCACCACTAGGCTTAGGATAAGGCTAGGGCTCCCCTAGCCTAAGGCTAGGGCACCCCTAGTCCCAGGCTAGGGCACCCATAGGCTTAGGCAATGGTACCCCTAGGCATAGGAAAAGACTAGGGCTCCGCTAGCCTAAGGCTAGGGCACCCCTAGGTTAGGCTAGGGCACCCCTAGGCTTAGGCTAGGGCATCCCGAGGCTTAAGCTAGGGCACCCCTAGGATTAGGCTAAGGCTACGGCTCCCCTAGCCTAAGGCTAGGGCATCCCTAGGCTCAGGCTAGGGCACCCATAGGCTTAGGCTAGGGTACCCCTAGGCATAGAAAAGGCTAGGGCTCCCCTAGCCTAAGGCTAGGGCACCCCTAGGCTCAGGCTAGGGCACGCCTAGGCTTAGGCTAGGGCACACCTAGGCTTAGGATAAGGCTAGGACTCCCCTAGCCTAATGCTAGTGCACCCCTAAGCTCAGACTAGGGCACACCTAGGTTCAGGCTAGGACACCCCTAGGCTTAGGCAAGGGCACCCCAAGGCTTAGACTAGGGCACCCCTAGGCTTTGGCTATGGCTACGGCTCCCCTAGCCTAAGGCTAGGGCATCCCTAGGCTCAGGCTAGGGCACCCGTAGGCTTAGGCTAGGGTACCCCTAGGCAGAGAAAAGGCTAGGACTACCCCAGACTAAGTCTAGGCACCCCTAGGCTCAGGCTAGGGCACACCTAGGCTTAGGCTAGGGCACCCCTAGGCTTAGGCTTAGGCTACGGCTCCCCTAGCCCAGGCTAGGGCACCCCTAGGCTCAGGCTAGGGCACACCTAGGCTCAGGCTAGGTCACCCCTAGGCTTAGGCTAAGGCTACGGCTCCCCTAGCCTCAGGCTATGGCAACCCTAGACACAGGCTATGGCACCCTTGGCTTAGGCTAGGGTAATCCTAGACTAGACTAAGGCTAGGGCTCCCCTAGACTCAGGTTAGGGCACCCCTAGGCTCAGGCTAGGGCACCCATAGGCTTAGGCTTGGGCACCCCTAGGCTTAGGCTAAAGCTAGGGCTCCCCTAGCCTCAGGTTAGGGCACACCTAGCCTTAGGCTAAGGCACCCCTTGGCTTAGGCTAGGGCACCCCTAGGCTTAGGCTAAGGCTAGGGCTACCTAGCCTAAGGCTAGAGCACCCCTAGGCTTAGGAAAGGCCACCCCTAGGCTTAGGCTAGGGCACAACTAGGCTTAGGCTAAAGCTAGGGCTCCCCTAGCCTAAGGCTAGGGCACCCGTAGGCTTAGGCTAGGGCACGCCGGGGCTTAGGCTAGGGCACCCCTAGGCTTAGGCTAGGATACCCCTAGGCTTAGGTTAAGGCTAGGGGTCCCCTAGCCTAAGGCTAGGGCACCCCTAGGCTTTGGCTAGGGCACCCCTATGCTTAGGCTAGGGGACCACTAGGCTAAGGCTAAGTCTAGGGCTCCTCTAGCCTAAGGCTAGGGCACCCCAAGGCTTAGGCTAGGGCACCCCTAGGCTGAGGGTAGGGCACCCCTAGTGTTAGGTTAGGGCACCCCTAGGCTTACGCTAGGATACCCCTAGGCTTAGGCTAAGGCTAGGGTTCCCCTAGCCTACAGCTAGGGCGCCCCTAGGCTTCGGCTAGGGCACCCCTATGCTTGGCTATGGCACCCCTAGGCTTAGGTTAGGGCACCCCTAGTCTAAGGCTAAGGTTAGGGCTCCTCTAGCCTAAGGCTAGGGCACCTCAAGGCTTAGGCTATTGCACCAGAAGGCTTAGGCTAGGGCTCCCCTAGGGTTAGGCTAGGGTACCCCTAGGCTTATGCTAGGGCACCCCTAGGCTTAGGCTAAGGCTAGGGCTCCCCCAGCCTAAGGCTAGGGCACCCCTAGGCTTAGGCTAGGGCACCCCAAGGCTTAGGCTAGGGCACCCCTAGGCTTAGGGTAGGGCACCGCTAGGCTTATGCTAAGGCTAGGGCTCCCCTAGCCTAAGGCTAGGGCACCCCTAGGCTTAGGTTAGGGCACCCTTAGGCTTAGGGTAGGGCACCCCTTGTCTTAGGCTAAGGCTAGGACTCCCCAAACCTAAGGCTAGGGCACGCTTAGGCTTAGGCTAGGTTATGTTAGGCATAGGCTAGGGCACCCCTAGCCTTAGGCTAAGGCTAGGGCTCTCCTTGCCTAATGCTAGGGCACCCCTAGGCTTAGGCTAGGGCACCCCTAGACTTAGCCTAGGGCACCCCTAGCTTAGGCTAAGGCTTGGGCTCCCAGTCTAAGGCTAAGGCACCCCAAGGCTTAGGCTAGGGCTCCCCTAGCCGAAGGCTAGGGCAACCCTAGGCTTATGCTAGGACACCCTTAGTCTTAGACTAATGCTAGGTCTCCCCTAGCCTAAGGCTTGGGCTCCCCTAGGCTTAGGCTAGGGCACCCCTAGGCTTAGGCTAGGGCACCCCTAGTCTTAGGCTAGTGCACCCCTAGGCTTAGGCTAGGGCACCCCTAGGCTAAGGCTAGGGCTCCCCTAGCCTAAGGCTAAAGCACCCCTATGCTTAGGCTAGGGCACCCCTAGACTTAGGCTAAGGCTAAGGTTCCCCAAGCCTAAGGCTAGAGTGGCCCTAGGCTTAGGCTAGGGCACCCCTAGGCTTAGGCTAGGGCACCCCTAGGCTTAGGCTAGGGCACCCCTAGGCTTAGGCTAGGACACCCATAGGCTTAGGCTAGGGCACCACTAAGCTTAGGCTAGGGCACCCGTAGACTTAGGGTAAGGCTAGGGCTCCCCTAGCCTAAGAGTAGGGCACCCCTAGGCTTAGGCTAGGGCACCCCTAGGCTTAGGCTAGGGCACCCCAAGGCTTAGGCCAGGGCACCCCTAGGCTTAGGCTAGGGCACCCCGAGGTTTAGGTCAGGGCACCCCTAGGCTTAGGCTAGGGCATCCTTAGGCTTAGGCTAAGGCTAGGGCTCCCCTAGCCTAACCCTAGGGCACCCCAAGGCTTAGGCTAGGGCACCCCTAGGCTTAGGCTAGGGCACCCCTAAGTTTAGGCTCGGGCACCCCTAGTCTTAGGCTAGGGCACCCCTAGGCTTAGGCTAGGGCACCCCTAGGCTTAGGCTAGGGCACCCCTAGGCTTAGGCTAGGGCACCCCAAGCTTAGGCTAGTGCACCCCTAGGCTTAGACTAAGGCTAGGGCTCCCAGCTTAAGGCTAGGGCACCCCTAGGCTTAGCCTAGGGCACCCGTAGGCTTAGGCTAGGGCACACAAAGGCTTATGCTAAGGCACCACTAGGCTTACGCTATTGTTAGGGCTCCCCTAGCCTAAGGCGAGTGCACCTCTAAGCTTAGGCTAGGGCACCCCTAGGCTTATTCTAGGGCAGCCCTAGGCTTAGTCTAGGGCACCCTTAAGCTTAGGCTAGGGCACCCCTAGGCTTAGGCTTAGGCTAGGGCACCCTTAGGCTTTGGCTAGCGCACCTCTAGGCTTAGGCTAAGGCTAGGGCTCACCTAGCCTAAGGCTAGGGTACACCTAGGATTAGGCTAGGGCTCCCCTAGGCTTAGGCTGGGGCAGCCGTAGGCTTAGGCTAGGGCACCCCAAAGCTTAGGCTAGGGCACTCCTAGGCTTAGGGTAAGGCTAGGCCTCCCCTAGCCTAAGGCTTCGGCACACCTATGCTTAGGCTAGGGCACCCCTAGGCTTAGGCTAGGGCACACAAAGGCTTAGGCTAAGGCACCCCTAGGTTTACGCTATTGTTAGGGCTCCCCTAGCCTAAAACGAGGGCACCTCTAGGCTTAGGGTAGGGCACCCTAAGGCTTTGCCTAGGGCACCCCTAGGCTTAGGCTAAGGCTAGGGCTCCCCTAGGCTAACGCCAGGGCACCCCTAGGCTTAGGCTAGGGCACCCCTAGGCTTAGGCTAGGGCACCCATAGGCTTAGGCTAGGGCATCCCAAGGCTTAGGCTAGGGCACCCCAAGGCTTACGCTAATGCATCCGTGGGCTTAGGCTAAGGCTAGGGCTCCCCAACCTAAGGCTAGGGCACCCCTATGCTTAGGCTAGGGCACCCCTAGGCTTTGGCTAGGGAACCCCTAGCCTAAGGCTAGGGCACCCCTAGGCTTAGGCTAGGGCACCCCTAGGCTTTGGCTAGGGCTCCCCTAGCCTAAGGCTAAGGTACCCATAGGCTTTGGATAGGGCAACGCTAGGCTTAGACTAAAGCTAGGGCTCCCCTAGCCTAAGGCTAGGGCACCCCTAAGCTTAGGTTAGGGCACCCCAAGGTTTAGGCTAGGGCGGCCCTAGGCTTAGGCTAAGCCTAGGGCTCCCCTAGCTTAAGACTAGGGCACCCCTAGGCTTAGTCTAGGGTACCCCTTGGCTTAGGCTAGGGCAACCCTAGGTTAGGCTAGGACAGCCCTAGGCTTAGGCTAGGGCACGCTAGGCTTAGGCTACGGCTAGGGTACCCCTAGGCTTAGGCTTGGGCACCCCTAGATTTAGGCTAGGGCACTCCAAAGCTTAAGCTAGGGCACGCCTAGGCTTAGGCTAGGGCAGTCCTAGGCTTAGGCTAGGGCAGCCCTAGCCTTAGGCTAAGGCTAGGGATCCTCTAGCCTAAGGCTAGGGCACCCCTAGGCTTAGGCTAGGGCAGCTCTAGGCTAAGGCTAAGGTTAGGGCTCGCCTAGCCAAAGGCTGGGGTACCCCTAGGCTTAGGCTAGGACACCCATAGGCTTAGGCTAGTGCACCACTAGGCTTAGGCTAGGGCACCCCTAGACTTAGGGTAAGGCTAGGGCTCCCCTAGGCTAAGAGTAGGGCACCCCTAGGCTTAGGTTAGGGCACCCGTAGGCTTAGGCTAGGGCACCCCTAGGCTTAGGCTAGGGCACCTCTAGGCTTAGGCTAGGGCACCCCTAGGCTTAGGCCAGGGCACCCCTAGGCTTAGGCTAGGGCACAGCTAGGCTTAGGCTAAGGCTAGGGCTCCCCTAGCCTAACCCTAGGGCACCCCAGGGCTTAGGCTAGGGCACCCCTAGGCTTAGGCTAGGGCACCCCTAAGCTTAGGCTAGAGCACCCTTAGTCTTAGCCTAGGGTACCCCTAGGCTTAGGCTAGGGCACCCCAAGCTTAGGCTAGTGCACCCCTAAACTTACGCTAAGGCTAGGGCTCCCAGCCTAAGGCTAGGGCACCCCTAGGCATAGGCTAGGGCACCCCTAGACTTAGTCTAGGGCAACCCTAGGCTTAGGCTAAAGCTAGGGCACCCATCGGCACAGGCTAGGGCACCCCCACCCTTAGGCTAGGGCACCCCTGTGCTTAGGCTAAGGCTAGGGATCCCCTAGCGTAAGGCTAGGGCACCCCTAGGCTTAGGCTAGGGCACTCCTAGGCTTAGGCTAGGGCATCCCTAGGCTTAGGTTAAAGCTAGGGCTCTCCTAGCCTACGGCTATGGCACCTCTAGGGTTAGGCTAGGGCAACCTTAGGCTTAGACTAGGGCATCCCTAGGCTTAGGCTAAGGCTAGGGCTCCCCTAGACTAAGGCTAGGGAACCCCTAAACTTAGGCTAGGGCACCCCTAGGCTTAAGCTATAGCTAGGGCTCCCTAGGCTCAGGCTAGGGCACAACTAGGCTTAGGCTAAGGCTAGGGGACCCCTAGGCTTAGGATAGGGCACCCCTAGACTTAGGCTAGGGCACCCCTAGGCTTAGGCTAGGGCACCCCTAGGCTTAGGTTAGGGTACCCCTAGGCTTAGGCTAAGGCTAGGGCTCCCCTAGCCTAACCCTAGGGCACCCCAGGGCTTAGGCTAGGGCACCCCTAGGCTTAGGCTAGGTCACCCCAAAGCTTAGGCTCGGGCTATCATAGTCTTAGGCTAGGGCACCCCTAGGCTTAGGCTAGGGCAACCCTAGGCTTAGGCTAGGGCACCGCGAGTCTTACGCTAGTGCATCCCTAGGCTTAGCTAAGGCTAGGGCTCCCCAACCTAAGGCTAGGGCACCCCTATGCTTAGGCTAGGGCACCCCTAGCCTTAGGCTAGGGCACCCCTAGGCTTAGGCTAGGGCACCCCTAGGCTTAGGCTAAGGCTAAGGATCCCCTAGCGTAAGGCTAGGGTACCCCTAGGCTTAGGCTAGGGCACCCCTAGGCTTAGGTTAGGGCACCCCTAGGCTTAGGCTAAGGCTAGGGGACCACTAGGCTTAGGCTAAGGCACCCCGAGGCTTAGGCTTTGGCACCCCTAGGCTTAGGCTAGGGCACCCCTAGGCTTAGGCTAAGGCTAGGGTACCCCTTGGCTTAGGCTAAGTCACCCCTAGGCTTAGGCTAGGGCAACCGTAGGCTAAGGCTAGGGCACCTTTAGGCTCAGGTTAGGGCACCCCTACACTTAGGCTAGGGACCCCTAGGCTTAGGCTAAAGCTAGGGCTCCCCTAGGCTTAGGCTAGGGCACCCCAAAGCTAAGGCTACGGCACCCCTCGGCTCAGGCTAGGGCACCCCTAGCTTATACTAAGGCTAGGGGACCCCTAGGCTTAGGCTAAGGCACCCGTAGGCTTAGGCTAGGGCACCCCTAGGCTTAGGCTAGGGCACACCTAGGCTTTGGCTAAGGCTAGGGGACCATTAGGCTTAGGCTAAGGCACCCCGAGGCTTAGGCTAGGGCACACCTAGGCTTAGGCTAGGGCACCCCTAGGCATAGGCTAAGGCTAGGGGACCCCTAGGCTTAGGCTAAGGCACCCCTAGGCTTAGGCTAGGGCACCCCTAGGCTAAGGCTAGGGCATCCTTAGGCTCAGGCTAGGGCACCCCTACGATTAGGTTAGGGCACCCCTAGGTTTAGGTTAAGACTAGGGCTCCTCTAGCCTAAGGCTAGGGCACCCCTAGGCTTAGGCTAGGGCACCCCTAGGCTTAGGCTAGGGCACCCCTAGGCTTAGGCTAAGGCTAGGGCTCCCCTAGTCTAAGGCTAGGGCACCCTTAGGCTTAGACTAGGGCACCCCTAGGCTTAGGCTAGGGCACCCCTAGGCTTAGTCTAAGGCTAGGGCTCCCCTAGCTTAAGGCTAGGGCACCCCTAGGCTTAGGTTAGGGCACCATAGGCTTAGGCTAGGGCAGCCCTAGACTTAGGCTAGGGCACCCCTAGGCTTAGGCTAGGGCACCCGTAGGCTTAGGCTAGGGCACACCTAGGCTTAGGTTTGGGAACCCCTAGGCTTAGGTTAGTGCACCCCTATGCTTAGGCTAGTCACCCCTAGACTTAGGCTAGGGCACCCCTAGGCTTAGGCTGGGGCACCCCTAGGCTTAGGCTAAGGCTAGGGCTCCCCTAGCCTAAGGTTAGGGTACCCCTAGGCTTAGGATTGGGCACCCCTAGACTTAGGGTAGGGCACCCCTAGGCTTAGGCTAGGGCACCCCTAGGCTTAGGCTAGGGCACCCCTAAGCTTAGGCTCGGGCTATCATAGTCTGAGGCTAGGGCACCCCTAGGCTTAGGCTAGGGCAACCCTAGGCTTAGGATAGGGCACCCCGAGTCTTACGCTAGTGCACCCCTAGGCTTAGGCTAAGGCTCGGGCTCCCCAACCTAAGGCTAGGGCACCCCTATGCTTAGGCTAGGGCACCCCTAGGTTTAGGCTAAGGCTAGGGCTCCCCTAGCCTAAGGCTAGGGTACCCCTAGGCTTAGGATAGGGCACCCCTAGACTTAGGTTAGGGCACCACTAGGCTTAGGCTAGGGCACCCCTAGGCTTAGGCTAAGGCTAGGGCTCCCCTAGCCTAACCCTAGGGCACACCTAAGCTTAGGCTCGGGCTATCATAGTCTTAGGCTAGGGCACTCCTAGGCTTAGGCTAGGGCAACCCTAGGCTTAGGCTAGGGCACCCAGAGTCTTACGCTAGTGCACCCCTAGGCTTAGGCTAAGGGTAGGGCTCTCCAACCTAAGGCTAGGGCACCCCTATGCTTAAGCTAGGGCACCCCTAGCCTAAGGCTAGGGCACCCCTAGGCTTAGGCTAGTGCACCCCTAGGCTTAGGCTAAGGCTAGGGCTCGCAGCCTAAGGCTAGGGCACCCCTAGGCTTAGGCTAGGGCACCCCTAGGCTTAGGCTAAAGCTAGGGCTCCCCTAGCCTAAGGCTAGGACACCCCTAGGCTTAGGCTAGGGCAACCTTAGGCTTAGACTAGGGCAACCCTAGGCTTAGGCTAAGGCAGCCCTAGGCTTAGGCTAGGGCACCCCTAGGCTTAGTCTAGGGCACCCCTAGGCTTAGGCGAAGGCTAGGGGACCACTAGGCTTAGGCTAAGGCACCCCGAGGCTTAGGTTAGGGCACCCCTAGGCTTAGGCTAGGGCACCCCTAGGCTTAGGCTAAGGCTAGGGGACCCCTAGGATTAGGCTAAGGCACCCCTAGGCTTAGGCTAAGGCACCCCTAGGATAAGGCTAGGGCACCCTTAGGCTCAGCCTAGGGCACCCCTACACTAAGGCTAGGGCACCCCTAGGTTTAGGCTAAGGCTAGGGCTCCTCTAGCCTAAGGATAGGGCACCCCTAGGCTTAAGCTAGGGCACCCCTAGGCTTAGGCTAGGGCACCCATAGGCTTAGGCTAGGGCACCCCTAGGCTTAGGCTAAGGCTAGGGCTCCCCTAGCCTAAGGCTAGAGCACCCCTAGGCTTAGGCTAGGGCACCCCTAGGCTTAGGCTAGGGCACCCCTAGGCTTAGGCTAAAGCTAGGGCTCCCCTAGCCTAACGCTAGGGAACCCGTAGGCTTAAGCTAGGGCACCCCTAGTTTTAGGCTAAGGCTAGGGCTCCCATAGCCTAAGGCTAGGGGACCCCTAGGCTTAGGCTAGGGCACCGCTAGGCTTAGGCTAGGGCACACCTAATCATAGGCTAAGGCTAGGGCTCCCCTAGCCTAAGGCTACGGCACCCCTAGGCTTAGGCTAGGGCACCCCTAGGCTTAGGTTAGGGCACCCCTAGGCATAGGGTAAGATTAGGGCTCCCCTAGCCTAAGGTTAGGGCACCCCTAGGCTTAAGCAAGGGCACCCCTAGGCTTAGGATAGGACACGCCTAGGCTTAGGCTAAGGCTAGGGCTCCCCTAGCGTAAGGCTAGAGCACCCCTTGGCTTAGGCTAGGGCACCCCTAGGCTTAGGATAGGGCACCCCTAGGCTTAGTCTAGGGCACCCCTAGGCTTAGGCTAAGGCTACGGCTCCCCTAGCCTCAGGCTAGGACACCCCTAGACTCAGGCTATGGCACCCCTAGGCTTAGGATAGGGCAATCCTAGGCTAGACTAAGGAAAGGGCACCCGTAGGCTCAGGCTAGGGCACCCCTAGGCTCAGGCTAGGGCACCCATAGGCTTAGGCTAGGGCATCCCTAGGCTTAGGCTAAAGCTAGGGCTCCACTAGCCTCAGGCTAGGGCACACCTAGGCTTAGGTTAGGGCACCCCTAGGCTTAGTCTAGGGCACCCCTAGGCTAGACTAAGGCTAGTGCTCCCCTAGCTTCAGGCTAGGGCCTCCGTAGGCTCAGGCTAGGGCACCACTAGGCTCAGGTTAGGGCACCCCTAGGCTTAGGCTAAGGCTAAGGCACCCTAGGCTTAGGCTAGGGCAACCCTAGGCTTTGGCAAGGTCACCCCTAGGCTTAGGCTAGGGCACGCCTAGGCTCAGGCTAGGGCACCCTTAGGCTAAGGCTAGGGCACCCATAGGCATATGCTAGCGCACCCTTTGGCTAGACTAAGGCTAGTGCTCCTCTAGCCTCAGGCTAGGGCACCCGTAGGCTCAGGCTAGGGCACCCCTGGCCTCAGGCTAGGACCCCTAGGCCTAGGCTAAGGCTATGGCTCCCCTAACCTCAGGCTAGGGCACCCCTAGGCTTATGTTAGCGCACCCCTAGGCTTAGGCTAGGGCACCACTAGGCTTAGGCTAGGGCACCCCTGGTCTTAGGCTAAGGTTAAGGTTCCCCTAACCTAAGGCTAGAGCACCCCTAGGCTTAGGCTAGGGCACCCCTAGGTTTAGGCTAGGGCACCCCTAGGCTTAGGCTAAGGTACCCCTAGGCTTAGGCTAAGGCTAAGGCTCCGTATCCTAAGGCTAGGGCACCCCTAGGCTTAGGCTAGGGCACCCTTGGTTTAGGCTAGGGCACCCCTAGGCTTAGGCTAAGGCTAGGGCTCCCCTAGTCTAAGGATAGGGCACCCCTAGGCTTAGGCTAGGGTACCCCGAGGCTTAGGCGAGGGCACCCCTAGGCTTAGGCTAGGGCACCCCTAGGCTTAGGCTAGGGCACACCTAGGCTTCGGCTAAGGCACCCGTAAGCTTAGGATATGGCACACCTTGGCTTAGGCTAGTGCACCCCTAAGCTTAGGCTAGGGCAACCCTAGGTTTAGGACAGGGCACCCCTAGGCTTAGGATAGGGCACCCCTAGGCTTAGGCTAAGGCTAGGGCTCCCCTAGCCTAAGGCTAGAGCACCCCTAGGCTTAGGCTAGGGAACCCCTTGGCTTAGGCTAGGGCACAACTAGGCTTACGCTAAAGCTGGGGTTCCCCTAGCCTAGGGCAAGGGCACCCGTAGGCTTAGGCTAGGGCACCCCTAGGCTTAGGCTAGGGCACCGCTAGGCTTAGGCTAGGATACCCCTAAGCTTAGGCTAGGGCACCCCTAGGCTAAGGCTAAGGCTAGGGCTTCTCTAGCCTAAGGCTAGAGCACCCTTAGTCTTAGGCTAGGGCACCCATAGGCTTAGGCTAGGGCACCCCTAGGCTTAGGCTAGGGCACCTCTAGGCTAAGGCTAAGGCTAGGGCTTCTCTAGCCTACGGCTAGGGCACCCCTAGGCATAGTCTAGGACACCCCTAGGCTTAGGCTAGGGCACCCCTAGGGTTAGGCTAGGGCACTCCTAGGCTTACGCTAGGGCACCCCTAGGCTTAGGCTAAGTCTAGGGCTCCCCTAGCCTAAGGCTAGGGCACCCCTATCTTAGGCTAGGGCACCCCTAGTCTTAGGCTAGGGCACCCCTAGGATTAGGCTAAGTCTAGGGCTCCCCTAGCCTAAGGCTAGGGCACCCGTATCTTAGGCTAAGGCACCCCTAGTCTTAGGCTAGGGCACCCCTAGCCTTGGCTAAGACTAGGGCTCCCATAGCCTATGCCTAGGGCACCCCTAGGCTTAGGCTAAGGCACCCCTAGGCTTAGGCTACGGCAGCCCTAGGCTTAAGCTAGGGCACCGCTAGGCTTAGGCTAAGGCTAGGGCTCACCAAACCTAAGGCTAGGGCACGCTTAGGCTTAGGCTAGGTAACACTAGGCTTAGGCTAGGGCACCCCAAGCCTTAAGCTAAGGCTAGGGCTCTCCTCCCCTAATGCTAGCGCACCCTTAGTCTTAGGCTAGGGCACCCCTAGTCTTAGGCTAGGGCACCCCTAGCTTAGGCTAAGGCTTGGCCTCCCCTAGCCTAAGGCTAGGGCACCACTAGGCTTAGGCTAGGGCACCCCTAGGCTTAGCCTAGGGCAACCCCTAAGTTTAGGCTAGGGAACCCCAAGACTTAAGATAGGGCACCCCTAGGCTTAGGCTAGGGCACCCCTAGGCTTATGCTATGGCTACGGCTCCCATAGCCTCAGGCTAGGGCACCCCTAGGCTTAGGGTAGGGCAATCCTAGGCTAGACTAAGGCTAGGGCTCCCCTAGCCTCAGGCTAGGGCACCCGTAGGCTCAGGTTAGGGCACCCCTAGGCTTAGGCTAGGGCACCCGTAGGCTTAGGCTAAAGCTAGGGCTCCCCTAGCCTCAGGCTTGGGCACCCCTAGGCTTAGGCTAGGGTACCCCTAGGCTTAGGCTAGGGCACACCTAGGCTTAGGCTAAAGCTTGGGCTCCCCTAGCCTAAGGCTAGAGCACCACTAGGCTAAGGCTAGGGCACACCTAGGCTTAGATTAGGGCACCCCTAGGCTTAGGCTAAAGCTAGGGATCCCCTAGCCTAAGGCTAGGGCACCCGTAGGCTTAGGCTAGGGCACCCCTAGGCTAGGCTAAAGCTAGGGCTCCCCTAGCCTAAGGCTAGGACACCCCTAGCCTTTGGCTAGGGCACCACTAGACTTAGGCTAGGGCACACCTAGGCTAAGGCTAAGGCTAGGGCTCCTCTAGCCTACTGCTAGGGCACCCCTAGGCTTAGGCTAGGGCACCCCTAGGCTTAGGCTAGGGCACCCCTTGTGTTAGGCTAGGGCACCCCTAGCCTTAGGCTAAGGCTAGGGCTCCCATAGCCTAAGCTAGGGAACCCCTAGGCTTAGGCTAGGGCACCCCTAAGCTTAGGCTAGGGCACCGCTAGGCTTATGCTAAGGCTAGGGCTCCCCTAGCCTAACGCTAGGGCACCCCTAGACTTAGGTTAGGGCACCCCTAGGCTTAGGCTAGGGCACCCCTAGGCTTAGGCTAAGGCTAGGGCTCCCCAAACCTAAGGCTAGGGCACGCCTAGGCTTAGGCTAGGTAACCATTGGCTTAAGCTAGGGCACCCCTAGCCTTAGGCTAAGGCTAGGGCTCTCCTCGCCTTATGCTAGGGCACCCCTAGGCTTAGGCTAGGGAACCCCTAGGCTTAGGATAGGGCACCCCTCGCTTAGGTTAGGACACCCCTAGGCTTAGGCGGGGACACCCCTAGTCTTACACTAAGGCTAGGGCTCCCCTAGCCTAAGGCTAGGGCACGCCTACGCTTAGGTAGGACATACCTAGGCTTAGGCTAGGGTACCCCTTGGCTTAGGTTAGGGCACCCCAAGGCTTTGGCTAGGGCACACCTAGTCTTAGGCTAAGGCTAGGGCTCCCCTAGGCTTAGGCTAGGGCATCCCTATTCTGAGGCTAGGGCATCCCTAGGCTCAGGCTAAGGCAAGGACTCCCCTAGCCTAAGGCTAGGGCACTCCTAGGCTTAGGCTAGGGCACCCCTAGGCTTAGGCTAGGGCACCCCTAGGCTTAGGCTAAGGCTAAGGCTCCCCTAGCCTAAGGCTAGAGCACCCCTAGGCTTAGTCTAGGGCACCCGTAGGCTTAGGCTAGGGCACCCCTAGGCTTATGCTAAGGCTAGGGCTCCCCTAGCCGAAGGCTAGGGCACCGCAAGGCTTAGGCTATGGCACCCCTTGGCTTAGGCTAGTGCACCCCTAGGCTTTGGCTAAGGCTCGGTCTCCCCTAGCCTAAGGCTAGGGCGCCCCTAGGCTTAGGCTAGGGCACCCATAGGCTTAGACTAGGGCACCCCTAGGCTTAGGCTAAGGCTAGGGCACCCCTAGGCTTAGGCTATGGTACTCCGAGGCTTAGGCGAGGGCACCCCTAGGCTTATGCTAGGGCAACCCTAGGCTTAGGCTAGGGCACCCCTAGGCTTAGGCTAGGGCACCACTAGGCTTAGGCTAAGGCTAGGGCTCCCCTAGCCTAAGGCTAGGGCACCCCTAGGCTTAGGCTAGGGCACCCCTAGGCTTAGTCTAGGGTACCCCTAGGCTTAGGCTAGGGCACCCCTAGGTTTTGTTTAGGGAACCCCTAGGCTTTGCCTAAGGCAACGGCTCCCCTAGACTCAGGCTAGGGCACCCCTAGACTCAGGCTAGGTCACCCCTAGGCTTAGGCTAGGGCAATCCTAGGCTTAGGCTAAGGCTAGTGCTCCCCTTGCCTCAGGCTAGGGCACCCCTAGCCTCAGGCTAGGGCACCCCTAGGCTTAGTCTAGTGCACCCCTAGGTTTAGGCTTATGATAGGGTTCCCCTAGTCTCACGCTAGGGCACCCCTAGGCTCAGGCTAGGGCACCCCTAGGCTCAGGATAGGGCACCACTAGGCTTAGGATAAGGCTAGGGCTCCCTTAGCCTAAGGCTAAGGCACCCATAGCCCCAGGCTAGGGTACCCCTAGGTTAGGCTAGGGCACCCCTAGGCTCAGGCTAGGGCACGCCTAGGCTTAGGCTAGGGCACACCTAGGCTTAGGATAAGGCTAGGACTCCCCTAGCCTAAGGCTAGGGCACCCCTAGGCTTAGGCTAGGGCAACCCTAGGCTTAGGAAAGGGCACCCCTAGGTTTAGGCTATGGCTACGGCTCCCCTAGCCTCAGGCTAGGGCACCCCTAGGCTCAGGCTAGGGCACACCTAGGCTCAGGCTAGGGCACCCCTAGGCTTAGGCTAAAGCTAGGGCGCACCAAGCCTAAGGCTAGGGCACCCCTGAGCTTAGGCTAGGGCACCCATTGGCTTAGGGTAGGGCACCCCTAGGATTAGGCTACGGCTAGGGCTACCTAGCCTAAGGGTAGAGCACCCCTAGGCTTAGGATAGGGCACCCCTAGGCTTAGGCTAGGGCACAACTAGGCTTAGGCTAAAGATAGGGCTCCCCTAGCCTAAGGCTAGGGCACCCCTAGGCTTTGGCTAGGGCACCCCTATGCTTAGGCCAGGGCACCACTAGGCTAAGGCTAAGTCTAGGGCTCCTCTAGCCTAAGGCTAGGGCACACCAAGGCTTAGGCTAGGGCACCCCTAGGCTTAGGGTAGGGCACCCCTAGGGTTAGGTTAGGGCACCCCTAGGCTTACGCTAGGATACCCCTAGGCTTAGGCTAAGGCTAGGGCTCCCCTAGGCTTATTCTAGGTCACCAGTAGGCTTGGGCTAGGGCACCCCTAGGCTTAGGCTAAGGCTAGGGCTCCCCTAGCCGAAGGCTAGGGCACCCCTTGACTTAGGCTAGGGCACCCCTTGGCTTAGGCTAGTGCACCCCTAGGCTTAGGCTAAGGCTAGGGCTCCCCTAGCCTAAGGCTAGGGCACCCCTAGGCTTTGGCTAGGGTACTCCGAGGTTTAGGCGAGGGCACCCCTAGGCTTATGCAAGGGCACCCCTAGGCTTAGGCTAGGGCACCCCTAGGCTTAGGCTAGGGCACCCCTAGGCTTAGGCTAGGGCACCCCTAGGCTTAGTCTAGGGCACCCCTAGACATAGGCTAGGGCACCCCTAGGTTTTGTTTAGGGAACCCCTAGGCTTAGCCTAAGGCAACGGCTCCCCTAGACTCAGGCTAGGGCACCCCAAGACTCAGGCTAGGGCACCCCTAGGCTTAGGCTAGGGCAATCCTAGGCTTAGGCTAAGGCTAGTGCTCCCCTTGCCAAAGGCTTGGGCACCCCTAGCCTCAGGCTAGGGCACCCCTAGGCTTAGTCTAGGGAACCCCTAGGCTTAGGCTAAGGCTTGGGTTCCCCTAGCCTTACGCTAGGACACCCTTAGGCTCAGGCTAGGGCACACCTAGGCTCAGGCTAGGGGACCCCTAGGCTCAGGCTAGGGCACCACTAGGCTTAGGATAAGGCTAGGGCTCCCCTAGCCTAAGGCTAGGGCACCCCTAGTCCCAGGCTAGGGCACCCATAGGCTTAGGCAAGGGTACCCCTAGGCATAGGAAAAGACTAGGGCTCCGCTAGCCTAAGGCTAGGGCACCCCTAGGTTAGGCTATGGCACCCCTAGGCTTAGGCTAGGGCATCCCGAGGCTTAAGCTAGGGCACCCCTAGGATTAGGCTAAGGCTACGGCTCCCCTAGCCTAAGGCTAGGGCATCCCTAGGCTCAGGCTAGGGCACCCATAGGCTTAGGCTAGGGTACCCCTAGGCATAGAAAAGGCTAGGGCTCCCCTAGCCTAAGGCTAGGGCACCCCTAGGCTCAGGCTAGGGCACGCCTAGGCTTAGGCTAGGGCACACCTAGGCTTAGGATAAGGCTAGGACTCCCCTAGCCTAATGCTAGTGCACCCCTAGGCTCAGACTAGGGCACACCTAGGTTCAGGCTAGGACACCCCTAGGCTTAGGCAAGGGCACCCCAAGGCTTAGACTAGGGCACCCCTAGGCTTTGGCTATGGCTACGGCTCCCCTAGCCTAAGGCTAGGGCATCCCTAGGCTCAGGCTAGGGCACCCGTAGGCTTAGGCTAGGGTACCCCTAGGCAGAGAAAAGGCTAGGACTACCCTAGACTAAGTCTAGGCACCCCTAGGCTCAGGCTAGGGCACACCTAGGCTTAGGCTAGGGCACCCCTAGGCTTAGGCTTAGGCTACGGCTCCCCTAGCCCAGGCTAGGGCACCCCTAGGCTCAGGCTAGGGCACACCTAGGCTCAGGCTAGGTCACCCCTAGGCTTAGGCTAAGGCTACGGCTCCCCTAGCCTCAGGCTATGGCAACCCTAGACTCAGGCTATGGCACCCTTGGCTTAGGCTAGGGTAATCCTAGACTAGACTAAGGCTAGGGCTCCCCTAGACTCAGGTTAGGGCACCCCTAGGCTCAGGCTAGGGCACCCATAGGCTTAGGCTTGGGCACCCCTAGGCTTAGGCTAAAGCTAGGGCTCCCCTAGCCTCAGGTTAGGGCACACCTAGCCTTAGGCTAAGGCACCCCTTGGCTTAGGCTAGGGCACCCCTAGGCTTAGGCTAAGGCTAGGGCTACCTAGCCTAAGGCTAGAGCACCCCTAGGCTTAGGAAAGGCCACCCCTAGGCTTAGGCTAGGGCACAACTAGGCTTAGGCTAAAGCTAGGGCTCCCCTAGCCTAAGGCTAGGGCACCCGTAGGCTTAGGCTAGGGCACGCCGGGGCTTAGGCTAGGGCACCCCTAGGCTTAGGCTAGGATACCCCTAGGCTTAGGTTAAGGCTAGGGGTCCCCTAGCCTAAGGCTAGGGCACCCCTAGGCTTTGGCTAGGGCACCCCTATGCTTAGGCTAGGGGACCACTAGGCTAAGGCTAAGTCTAGGGCTCCTCTAGACTAAGGCTAGGGCACCCCAAGGCTTAGGCTAGGGCACCCCTAGGCTGAGGGTAGGGCACCCCTAGTGTTAGGTTAGGGCACCCTTAGGCTTACGCTAGGATACCCCTAGGCTTAGGCTAAGGCTAGGGTTCCCCTAGCCTACAGCTAGGGCGCCCCTAGGCTTCGGCTAGGGCACCCCTATGCTTGGCTATGGCACCCCTAGGCTTAGGTTAGGGCACCCCTAGTCTAAGGCTAAGGTTAGGGCTCCTCTAGCCTAAGGCTAGGGCACCTCAAGGCTTAGGCTATTGCACCAGAAGGCTTAGGCTAGGGCTCCCCTAGGGTTAGGCTAGGGTACCCCTAGGCTTATGCTAGGGCACCCATAGGCTTAGGCTAAGGCTAGGGCTCCCCCAGCCTAAGGCTAGGGCACCCCTAGGCTTAGGCTAGGGCACCCCAAGGCTTAGGCTAGGGCACCCCTAGGCTTAGGGTAGGGCACCGCTAGGCTTATGCTAAGGCTAGGGCTCCCCTAGCCTAAGGCTAGGGCACCCCTAGGCTTAGGTTAGGGCACCCTTAGGCTTAGGGTAGGGCACCCCTTGTCTTAGGCTAAGGCTAGGACTCCCCAAACCTAAGGCTAGGGCACGCTTAGGCTTAGGCTAGGTTATGTTAGGCATAGGCTAGGGCACCCCTAGCCTTAGGCTAAGGCTAGGGCTCTCCTTGCCTAATGCTAGGGCACCCCTAGGCTTAGGCTAGGGCACCCCTAGACTTAGCCTAGGGCACCCCTAGCTTAGGCTAAGGCTTGGGCTCCCAGTCTAAGGCTAAGGCACCCCTAGGCTTAGGCTAGGGCTCCCCTAGCCGAAGGCTAGGGCACCCCTAGGCTTATGCTAGGACACCCTTAGTCTTAGACTAATGCTAGGTCTCCCCTAGCCTAAGGCTTGGGCTCCCCTAGGCTTAGGCTAGGGCACCCCTAGGCTTAGGCTAGGGCACCCCTAGTCTTAGGCTAGTGCACCCCTAGGCTTAGGCTAGGGCACCCCTAGGCTAAGGCTAGGGCTCCCCTAGCCTAAGGCTAAAGCACCCCTATGCTTAGGCTAGGGCACCCCTAGACTTAGGCTAAGGCTAAGGTTCCCCAAGCCTAAGGCTAGAGTCACCCTAGGCTTAGGCTAGGGCACCCCTAGGCTTAGGCTAGGGCACCCCTAGGCTTAGGCTAGGACACCCATAGGCTTAGGCTAGGGCACCACTAAGCTTAGGCTAGGGCACCCGTAGACTTAGGGTAAGGCTAGGGCTCCCCTAGCCTAAGAGTAGGGCACCCCTAGGCTTAGGCTAGGGCACCCCTAGGCTTAGGCTAGGGCACCCCGAGGTTTAGGCCAGGGCACCCCTAGGCTTAGGCTAGGGCATCCTTAGGCTTAGGCTAAGGCTAGGGCTCCCCTAGCCTAACCCTAGGGCACCCCAAGGCTTAGGCTAGGGCACCCCTAGGCTTAGGCTAGGGCACCCCCAAGTTTAGGCTCGGGCACCCCTAGTCTTAGGCTAGGGCACCCCTAGGCTTAGGCTAGGGCACCCCTAGGCTTAGGCTAGGGCACCCCTAGGCTTAGGCTAGGGCACCCCAAGCTTAGGCTAGTGCACCCCTAGGCTTAGACTAAGGCTAGGGCTCCCAGCTTAAGGCTAGGGCACCCCTAGGCTTAGCCTAGGGCACCCGTAGGCTTAGGCTAGGGCACACAAAGGCTTATGCTAAGGCACCACTAGGCTTACGCTATTGTTAGGGCTCCCCTAGCCTAAGGCGAGTGCACCTCTAAGCTTAGGCTAGGGCACCCCTAGGCTTATTCTAGGGCAGCCCTAGGCTTAGTCTAGGGCACCCCTAAGCTTAGGCTAGGGCACCCCTAGGCTTAGGCTTAGGCTAGGGCACCCTTAGGCTTTGGCTAGCGCACCTCTAGGCTTAGGCTAAGGCTAGGGCTCACCTAGCCTAAGGCTAGGGTACACCTAGGATTAGGCTAGGGCTCCCCTAGGCTTAGGCTGGGGCAGCCGTAGGCTTAGGCTAGGGCACCCCAAAGCTTAGGCTAGGGCACTCCTAGGCTTAGGGTAAGGCTAGGCCTCCCCTAGCCTAAGGCTTCGGCACACCTATGCTTAGGCTAGGGCACCCCTAGGCTTAGGCTAGGGCACACAAAGGCTTAGGCTAAGGCACCCCTAGGTTTACGCTATTGTTAGGGCTCCCCTAGCCTAAAACGAGGGCACCTCTAGGCTTAGGGTAGGGCACCCTAAGGCTTTGCCTAGGGCACCCCTAGGCTTAGGCTAAGGCTAGGGCTCCCCTAGGCTAACGCCAGGGCACCCCTAGGCTTAGGCTAGGGCACCCCTAGGCTTAGGCTAGGGCACCCATAGGCTTAGGCTAGGGCATCCCAAGGCTTAGGCTAGGGCACCCCTAGGCTTACGCTAATGCATCCGTGGGCTTAGGCTAAGGCTAGGGCTCCCCAACCTAAGGCTAGGGCACCCCTATGCTTAGGCTAGGGCACCCCTAGGCTTTGGCTAGGGAACCCCTAGCCTAAGGCTAGGGCACCCCTAGGCTTAGGTTAGGGCACACTAGGCTTAGGCTAGTGCACCCCTAGGCTTAGGCTAGGGCCCCCCTAGGCTTAGGCTAGGCACCCCTAGGCTTAGGCTAGCGCACCCCTAGGCTTATGCTAGGGCACCCCTAGGCTTAGGCTAAGGCTACGGCTCCCCTAGCCTAAGGCTAGGGCATCCGTAGATTCAGGCTAGGGCACCCCTAGCCTTAGGCTAGGGCACCCCTAGGCTTAGGATAGGGCAACCCTAGGCTTAGGCTAATGCTAGGGCTTCTCTTGCCTAAGGCTAGGGCACCCCTAGGCTTAGGCTAGGGCACCCGTAGGCTTAGGCTAGGGCACCCCTAGGCTTAGGTTTGGGAACCCCTAGGCTTAGGTTAGGGCACCCCTATGGTTAGGCTAGGCACCCCTAGACTTAGGCTAGGGCACCCCTAGGCTTAGGCTAAGGCTAGGAGACCCCTAGGCTTAGCCTAAGGCACCCCTAGGCTTAGGCTAGGGCACCCCTAGGCTAAGGCTAGGGCACCCTTAGGCTCAGGCTAGGGCACCCATACACTAAGTCTAGGGCACCCCTAGGTTTAGGCTAAGGCTAGGGCTCCTCTAGTCTAAGGCTAGAGCACCCCTAGGCTTAGGCTAGGGCACCCCTAGGCTTAGGCTAGGGCACCCCTAGGCTTAGGCTAAGGCTAGGGCTCCCATAGACTAAGGCTAGGGCACTCCTAGGATTAGGCTAGGGCACCCCTAGGCTTAGGCTAGGGCACCCCTAGGCTTAGGCTAAGGTTAGGGCTCCCTTAGCCTAAGGCTAGGGCACCCCTAGGCTTAGGCTAAGGCACCCCTAACTTAGGCTAAGTCTAGGCCTCCCCTAGCCAATGGCTAGGGCACCCCTAGGCTTAGGCTAGGGCACACCTAGCTTAGGCTAAGGCTAGGGCACCCCTAGGCTAAGGCTAGGGCACCCCTAGGCTTAGCCTAGGGCACCCCTAGGCTTAGGCTAAGGCTAGGGCTCCCGTAGCCTAAGGCTAGGGCACCACTAATCTTAGGCCAGGGCACCCCTAGGCTTAGGCTAGGGCACGCCTAGAATTAGCCTAAGGCTGGGGCTCCCCTAGCCTAAGGTTAGGGCACCCCTAGCTTAGGCTAGGGCACCACTAGGCTTAGGCTAGGGCACCCCTAGGCTTACGATAGGGCACCCCTAGGCTTACGCTAGGGCACCCCTAAGCTTAGGCTAGGGCACCCCTAGGCTTATGTTAGGGCATCCCTAGGCTTAGGCTAAGGCTAGGGCTCCCATAGCCTAAGGCTAGGGCACCCCTGGGCTTAGGCTAGGGCACCCCTAGGCTTAGGCTAGGGCACCCCTAGCCTTAGGTTGGGCACACCTAGGCTTAGGCTAGGTTACTCCTAGGCTTAGGCTAGGGCACCCCTAGGCTTAGGCTAGGGCACCCCTAGGCTTAAGCTAAGGCTAGGGCTCCCCTAGCCTATGGCTAGGGGACGCCTAGGCTTAGGCTAGGAAACCCTAGGCTTCGGCTAGGGAAACCCTAGGCTTAGGCCAAGGCTAGGACTCCCCTTGCCTAAGTCTACGGCACCCCTAGGCTTAGGCTAGGGCACCCCTACGCTTAGGCTAAGGCTAGGGCTCCCCTAGCCTATGGCTAGGGCACGCCTAGGCTTAGCCTAGGTAACCCTTGGCTTCAGCTAGGGAAACCCAAGGCTTAGGCCAAGGCTAGGACTCCCCTTGCCTAAGGCTAGGGCACCCCTAGGCTTAGTCTAGGGCATCACTAGGCTTAGGCTAAGGCTAGGGCTCCCCTAGCCTATGGCTAGGGCACGCCTAGGCTTAGGCTAGGTAACCCTAGGCTTCGGCTAGGGAAACCCTAGGCTTAGGCCAAGGTTAGGACTCCCCTAGCCTAAGTCTAGGGCACACCTAGGCTTAGGCTAGGGCACCCCTAGGCTTAGGCTAGGGCACCCCTAGGCTTAGGATAGGGCACCCCTAGGCTTAGGAGAGGGCACCCCTTGGATTAGGAAAGGGCACACCTAGGCTTAGGCTAAGGCTAGGGATTCCCTAGCCTAAGGATAGGGCACCCCTAAGCTTAGGCCAGGGCACCCCTAGGCTTAGGCTAGGGCACCCCTAGGCTTAGGGATGGGCACCCCTAGGCTTAGGCTAGGGCACCCCTAGGATTAGGATAGGGCACCCCTAGAATTTGCCTAAGGCTAGGGATCCCCTAAGCTAAGGTTAGGGCACCACTAGGCTTAGGCTAGGGCACCCCTGGGCTTAGGCTAAGTCTAGGGGTCCCCAAGCCTAAGGCTAGGGCACCCCTCGGCTTAGGCGAGGGCACCCCTAGGCTTAGGCTAGGGCACCCCTAGGCTTAGGCTAGGGCACCCCTAGGCTTAGGATAGGGAACCCGTAGGCTTAGGATAGGGCACCCTAGGTTTAGGATAGGGCACACCTAGGCTTAGGCTAGGGCACCCCTAGGCTTAGGCTAGGGCACGCCTAGGCTTAGGATAGGGCACCCCTAGGCTTAGGAGAGGGCACCCCTTGGATTAGGAAAGGGCACACCTAGGCTTAGGCAAAGGCTAGGGCTTCCCTAGCCTAAGGATAGGGCACCCCTAAGCTTAGGCCAGGGCACCCCTAGGCTTAGGCTAGGGCACCCCTAGGCTTAGGGATGGGCACCCCTAGGCTTAGGCTAGGGCACCCCTAGGATTAGGATAGGGCACCCCTAGAATTTGCCTAAGGCTAGGGATCCCCTAAGCTAAGGTTAGGGCACCACTAAGCTTAGGCTAGGGCACCCCTGGGCTTAGGCTAAGTCTATGGGTCCCCTAGCCTAAGGCTAGGTCACCCCTCGGCTTAGGCGAGGGCACCCCTAGGCTTAGGCTAGGGCACCCCTAGGCTTAGGCTAGGGCACCCCTAGGCTTAGGATAGGGAACCCGTAGGCTTAGGATAGGGCACCCTAGGTTTAGGATAGGGCACACCTAGGCTTAGGCTAAGGCTAGGGCTTCCCTAGTCTAAGGATAAGGCACCCCTAGGCTTAGGCTAGGGCACCCTAGGCTTAGGCTAGGGCACCACTAGGCTTAGGCTTATGCTAGGGCTCCCCTAGCCTAAGGCTAGGGCACCCTTAGGCTTAGGCTTTGGCACCCCTAGGCTTAGGCAATGGCACCCCTAGGATTAGGCTAGGGCACCCCTAGGCTTAGGCTAAAGCTAGGGCTCCCCTAGCCTAAGGCTAGGGCACCCCTGGGGTTAGGCTAGGGCACCCCTAGGCTTAGGCTAGGGCACACTTAGGCTTAGGCTAGGGCACCCCTAAGATTAGGCTAGGGCACCCCTAGAATTAGCCTAAGGCTAGGGATCCCCTAGCCTTAGGTTAGGGCATCACTAGGCTTAGGATAGGGCACCCCTAGGCTTAGGCTAAGTTTAGGGCTCCCCTAGCCTAAGTTAGGGCACCCCTAGGCTTAGGCTATGGCACCCCTAGGCTTAGGCTAGGGCACCCCTCGACTTAGGCTAGGGCACCCCTAGACTTAGGATAGGGCACCCCTAGGCTTAGGCTAAGGCTAGGATTCCCCTAGCCTAAGGCTAGGGCACCCCTAGGCTTAGGCTAGGGCACCCGTCGGCTTAGGCTAAGGCTAGGACTCCCCTAGCCTAAGGCTCGGGCACCTCTAGGCTTAGGCTAGGGCACGCCTAGGCTTAGGCTAGGTAACCCTAGGCTTAGGCTAGGGCACCGCTAGGCTTAGGCTAGGGCACCCCTAAGCTTAGGATAGGGTACCCCTAGGCTTAGGCTAGCGCACCCCTAGTCTTAGGCTAAGGCTAGGGCTCTCCTAGCGTAACGCTTTGGCACCCCTAGGCTTAGGCTAGGGCACCCGTAGACTTACGATAGGGCACCCCTAGGCTTAGACTAGGGCAACCCTAGGCTTTGGTTAAGGCTAGGGCTCCCCTTGCCTAAGGCTTGGGCAACTCTAGGCTTAGGCTAGGGCACCCCAAGGCTTAGGCTAGGGCACCCTTAGGCTTAGGCTTGGGCACCCCTAGGCTTAGGCTATGGCACCCTAGGCTTAGGCTAGGGCACCCCTAGGCTTAGGCTAAGGCTAGGGCTCCCCTAGGCTAATGCAAGGGCACCCCTAGGCTTAGGGTAGGGCACCCCTAGACTTAGGCTAGGGCACCCCAAGGCTTAAGCTAATGTTAGGGCTCCCCTAGGCTTAGGCTAGGGCACCCCTAGGCTTAGGCTAAGGCTAGGGCACCCCTAATCTTAGGCTGGGCACCCCTAGGCTTACGCTAGGGCACTTCTAGGCTTAGGCGAGGGCACCCCTAGAATTAGCCTAAGGCTAGGGCTCCCCTAGCCTAAGGCTAGGGCAACCCTAGGCTTAGCCTAGGGCACCCCTAGGTTTAGGCTAAGGCTAGGGCTCCCGTAGCCTGAGGCTAGGGCACCCCTAATCTTAGGCCAGGGCACCCCTAGTCTTAGGCTAGGGCACCCCTAGGCTTAGGCTAGGGCACCCCTAGGCTTAGGCTCGGGCACCCCTAGGCTTAGGATAGGGCACCCCTAGGATTAGGATAGGGAACACCTAGGCTTAGGCTAAGGCTAGGGCTTCCCTAGCCTAAGGATAGGGCACCCCTAGGCTTAGGCTAGTGCACGCCTAGGCTTAGGCTAGGGCACCCCTAGGCTTAGGGAAGGGCACCCCTAGGCTTAGACTAGGGCACCCCTAGGCTTAGGCTAAGGCTAGGGGTCCCCTAGCCTATGGCTAGGGCACGCCTAGGTTTAGGCTAGGTAACCCTAGGCTAAGGCTAGGGCACCCCTAGGCTTAGGCTAGGGCACCCCCAGGCTTAGGTTAAGGCTAGTGCTCCCCTAGCCTAAGGCTTGGGCACCCCTAGACTTAGGCTAAGGCTAGGGTTCCCCTAGCCTAAGGCTATGGCACCGCTAAGCTTACGATAGGGCAACCCTAGGATTAGGTTAAGGCTAGGGCTCCCCTCGTCATAGGCTAGGGTACACCTAGGCTTAGGCTAGGGCACCCCTAAGATTAGGCTAGTGCACCCCTAGAATTAGCCTAAGCCTAGGGATCCCCTAGCCTAAGGTTAGGACATCACTAGGCTTATTCTAGGGCACCCCTAGGCTTGGTCTAAGTTTAGGGCTCCCCTAGCCTAAGGCTAGGGCACCCTTAGGCTTAGGCTTGGGCACCCCTAGCCTTAGGCTATGGCACCCCTAGGTAGGCTAGGGCACCCCTAGGCTTAGGCTAAGGCTAGGGCTCCCCTAGGCTAATGCAAGGGCACCCCTAGGCTTAGGGTAGGGCACCCCTAGACTTAGGCTAGGGCACCCCTAGGCTTAAGCTAAGGTTAGGGCTCCCCTAGGCTTAGGCTAGGGGACCCCTAGGCTTAGGCTAAGGCTAGGGCACCCCTAATCTTAGGCTAGGGCACCCCTAGGCTTAGGCTAGGGCACATCTAGGCTTAGGCTAGGGCACCCCTAGAATTAGCCTAAGGCTAGGGCTCCCCTAGCCTAAGGCTAGGGCAACCCTAGGCTTAGCCTAGGGCACCCCTAGGTTTAGGCTAAGGCTAGGGCTCCCGTAGCCTGAGGCTAGGGCACCCCTAATCTTAGGCTAGGGCACCCCTAGGCTTAGGCTAGGGCACCCCTAGGCTTAGGCTAGGGCACCACTAGGCTTAGGCTCGGGCACCCCTAGGCTTAGGCTCGGGCACCCCTAGGCTTAGGCTAAGGCTAGGGATCCCCTAGCCTAAGGCTATGGCACCCCTAGGCTTACGATAGGGCAACCCTAGGATTAGGTTAAGGCTAGGGCTCCCCTAGTCTTAGGCTAGGGCACCCTAGGCTTAGGCTAGGGCACCACTAGGCTTAGGCTTAGGGTAGGGCTCCCCTAGCCTAAGGCTAGGGCACCCTTAGGGTTAGGTTTTGGCACCCCTAATCTTAGGCTAGGGCACCCCTAGGCTTAGGCTAGGGCACCCCTAGGGTTAGGCTAGGGCACCACTAGGCTTAGGCTAGGGCACACCTAGGCTTAGGCTAGGGTACACCTAGGCTTAGGCAAGGGCACCCCTAAGATTAGGCTAGGGCACCCCTAGAATTATCCTTAGGCTAGGGATCCCGTAGCCTAAGGTTAGGGCATCACTAGGCTTAGGCTAGGGCACCCCTAGGCTTAGGCTAAGTTTAGGGATCCCCTAGCCTAAGTCTAGGGCACCCCTAGGCTTAGGCTATGGCACCGCTAGGCTTAGGTTATGGCACCCCAAGGCTTAGGCTAGGGCACCTCTAGGCTTAGGGTAGGGCACCCCTAGGCTTAGGCTAGGGCACCCCTAGACTTAGGATAGGGCACCCCTAGGCTTAGGCTAGGGCTCCTGTCGGCTTAGGCTAAGGCTAGGATTCCCCTAGCCTAAGGCTAGGGCACCCCTAGGCTTAGGCTAGGGCACCCCTATGCTTAGGCTAGGGCACCCGACGGCTTAGGCTAAGACTAGGACTCACCTAGCCTAAGGCTAGGCCACCCCTAGGCTTAGGCTCGGGCACGCCTAGGCTTAGGCTAGGTAACCCTAGGCTCAGGCTAGGGCACCGCTAGGCTTAGGCTAGGGCACCCCTAAGCTTAGGATAGGGTACCCCTAGGCTTAGGCTAGGGCACCCCTAGGCTTAGGTTAAGGCTAGGGCTCTCCTAGCGTAAGGCTTTGGCACCCCTAGGCTTAGGCTAGGGCACCCTAGGCTTACGATAGGGCACTCCTAGGCTTAGGCTAGGACACCCCTAGGCTTTGGTTAAGGCTAGTGCTCCCCTAGCCTAAGACTTGGGCAACTCTACGCTTAGGCTAAGGCACCCCAAGGCTTAGGCTAGGGCACCCCTAGGCTTAGGATAGGGCACCCCTATGCTTAGGCTAGGGCACCCCTAGGCTTATGCTAAGGCTATGGTGTCCCTAGCCTAAGGCTAGGGAACCCCTAGGCATAGGCTAGGGCACCCCTAGGCTTAGGCTTAGGCACCTCTATGCTTAGGATAGGGTACCCTAGGCTTAGGCTTGGGCACCCCTAGGCTTAGGCAAAGGCTAGGGCTACCCTAGCGTAAGCCTAGGGCACCCCTAGGCTTAGGCTTGCGCACCACTAGGCTTAGGCTAGGGCACCCCTAGGCTTAGGCTTGGACACCCCTAGGTTTAGGCTAGGACACACCTAGGCTTAGGCTAAGGCTAGGGCTCCCCTAGCCTAAGGCTAGGGCACCCCTAGGCTTAGGCTATGGCAGCCCTAGGCTTAGGCTAGGGCACCCCTAGCTTAGGTTAAGGCTACGGCTCCCTTAGCCTAAGGCTAGGGCACCCCTAGGCTTAGGCTTAGGCTAGGGCTCCCCTAGCCTAAGACTAGGGCACCCTTAGGCTTAGGTTTTGGCACCCCTAGGCTTAGGCTAGGGCACCCCTGGCTTAGGCTAAGGCTAGGGCTCCCCTAGCCTAAGGCTAGGGCACCCCTAGGATTATGCTAGGGCACCCCTAGGCTTAGGCTAGGGCACACCTAGGCTTAGGCTAGGGTACACCTAGGCTTAGGCTAGGGCACCCCTAAGATTAGGCTAGGGCACCCCTAGAATTATCCTTAGGCTAGGGATCCCGTAGCCTAAGGTTAGGGCATCACTAGGCTTAGGCTAGGGCACCCCTAGGCTTAGGCTAAGTTTAGGGATCCCCTAGCCTAAGTCTAGGGCACCCCTAGGCTTAGGCTATGGCACCCCTAGGCTTAGGCTATGGCACTCCAAGACTTAGGCTAGGGCACCTCTAGGCTTAGGGTAGGGCACCCCTAGGCTTAGGCTAGGGCACCCCTAGACTTAGGATAGGGCACCCCTAGGCTTAGGCTAGGGCTCCCGTCGGCTTAGGCTAAGGCTAGGATTCCCCTAGCCTAAGGCTAGGGCACCCCTAGGCTTAGGCTAGGGCACCCCTATGCTTAGGCTAGGGCACCCGACGGCTTAGGCTAAGACTAGGACTCACCTAGCCTAAGGCTAGGGCACCCCTAGGCTTAGGCTCGGGCACGCCTAGGCTTAGGCTAGGTAACCCTAGGCTCAGGCTAGGGCACCGCAAGGCTTAGGCTAGTGCACCCCTAAGCTTAGGATAGGGTACCCCTAGGCTTAGGCTAGGGCACCCCTAGGCTTAGGTTAAGGCTAGGGCTCTCCTAGCGTAAGGCTTTGGCACCCCTAGGCTTAGGCTAGGGCACCCTAGGCTTACGATAGGGCACTCCTAGGCTTAGGCTAGGGCACCCCTAGGCTTAGGATAGGGCACCCCTATGCTTAGGCTAGGGCACCCGTAGGCTTAGGGTAAGGCTATGGTGTCCCTAGCCTAAGGCTAGGGCACCCCTAGTCTTAGGCTAGGGCACCCCTATGCTTAGGCTAGGGCACCCCTAGGCTTAGGCTAGGGCACCCCTAGGCTTAGGCAAAGGCTAGGGCTACCCTAGCGTAAGGCTAGGGCACCCCTAGGCTTAGGCTAGCGCACCACTAGGCTTAGGCTAGGGCACCCCTAGGCTTAGGCTAGGACACACCTAGGCTTAGGCTAGGGCACCCCTAGGCTTAGGCAAAGGCTAGGGCTACCCTAGTGTAAGGCTAGGGCACCCCTAGGCTTAGGCTAGCGCACCACTAGACTTAGGCTAGGGCACCCCTAGGCTTAGGCTAGGATACACCTAGGCTTAGGCTAAGGCTAGGGCTCCCCTAGCCTAAGGCTAGGGCACCCCTAGGCTTAGGCTATGGCACCCCTAGGCTTAGGCTAGGGCATCCCTAGCTTAGGTTAAGGCTACGGCTCCCATAGCCTAAGGCTAGGGCACCCCTAAGCTTAGGCTAGGGCACCCCTAGGCTTAGGCTGAGGCTAGGGCTCCCCTACCCTATGGCTAGGGCACGCCTAGAATTAGGCTAGGTAACCCTAGGCTTCGGCTAGGGAAACCCTAGGCTTAGGCCAAGGCTAGGAATCCCCTAGCCTAAGGCTAGGGCACCCCTATTCTTAGGCTAGGGCACCCCTAGGCTTAGGCTAGGGCACCCCTAGGCTTAGGCTAGGGCACCCCTAGGCTTAGGATAGGGCACCCCTAGGCTTAGGATAGGACACCCCTAGGATTAGGATAGGGCACACCTAGGCTTAGGCTAAGGCTAGGGCTTCCCTAGCCTAAGGATAGGGCACCCCTAGGCTTAGGCTAGGGCACCCCTAGGCTTAGGCTAGGGCACCCCTAGGCTTAGGGAAGGGCACCCCTAAGCTTAGGCTAGGGCACCCCTAGGATTAGGATAGGGCACCCCTAGAATTAGCCTAAGGCTAGGGATCCCCTTGCCTAAGGTTAGGGCACCTCTAAGCTTAGGCTAGGGCAACCCTAGGCTTAGGCTAAGTCTAGGGTTTCCCTAGCCTAAGGCTAGGGCACCCCTCGGCTTAGGCGAGGGAACCCCTAGGCTTAGGCTAGGGCACCCCTAGGCTTAGGCTAGGGCACCCCTAGGCTTAGGCTAGGGCAACCCTAGGCTTAGGCTAGGGCACGCCTAGGCTTAGGATAGGGCACTCCTAGGATTAGGATAGGGCACACCTAGGCTTAGGCTAAGGCTAGGGCTTCCCTAGCCTAAGGATAGGGCACCCCTAGGCTTAGGCTAGGGAACCCCTAAGCTTAGGCTAGGGCACCCCTAGGCTTAAGGAAGGGCACCCCTAGGCTTAGACTTGGGCACCCCTAGGCTTAGGCTAAGGCTAGGGCTCCTCTAGCCTATGGCTAGGGCACGCCTAGGCATAGGCTAGGTAACCCTAGGCTAAGGCTAGGGCACCCCTAGGCTTAGGCTAGGGCACCCCCAGGCTTAGGCTAAGGCTAGGGATCCCATAGCCTAACGCTAGGGCACCCCTTGGCTCACGATAGAGCACCCCTCGGCTTAGGCCAGGGCACCCCTAGGCTTAGGCTAGGGCACCCCTAGTCTTAGGCTAGGGCACCCCTAGGCTTAGGCTAGGTCACCCCTAGGCTTAGGCTAGGGCACCCCTAGGTTTAGGCTAGGGCACCCCTAGGCTTAGGATAGGGCACCCCTAGGATTAGGATAGGGCACACCTAGGCTTAGGCTAAGGCTAGGGCTTCCCTAGCCTAAGGATAGGGCACCCCTAGGCTTAGGCTTGTGCACCGCTAGGCTTAGGCTAGGGCACCCCTAGGCTTAGGGGAGGGCTCCCCTAGTCTTAGATTAGGGCACCCCTAGTCTTAGGCTAAGGCTAGGGGTCCCCTAGCCTATGGCTAGGGCACGCCTAGGTTTAGGCTAGGTAACCCTAGGCTAAGGCTAGGGCACCCCTAGGCTTAGGCTAGGGCACCCCCTGGCTTAGGCTAAGGCTAGGGTTCCCATATCCAAAGGCTAGGGCATCCCTTGGCTCACGATAGGGCACCCCAAGCTTAGGCTAGGGCACCCCTAGGCTTAGGTTAAGGCTAGGGCTCCCCTAGCCTCAGGCTTGGGCACCCCTAGGCTTAGGCTAAGGCTAGGGCTCCCCTAGCGTAAGGCAATGGCACCCCTAGGCTTACGATAGGGCACCCCTAGGCTTAGGTTAAGGCTAGGGCTCCCTTGGCCTAAGGCTAGGGCACCCTTAGGCTTAGGTTTTGGCACCCCAAGGCTTAGGCTAGGGCACACCTAGGCTTAGGCTAGGGCACTCCTGGCTTAGGCTAAGGCTAGGGCTCCCCTAGCCTAAGGCTAGGGCACCCCTAGGGTTAGGCTAGGGAACCCCTAGGCTTAGGCTAGGGCACACCTAGGCTTAGGCTACGGTACACCTAGGCTTAGGCTAGGGCACCCCTAAGATTAGGCTAGGGCACCCCTAGAATTATACTAAGGCTAGGGATCCCCTAGCCTAAGGATAGGGCATCACTAGGCTTAGGCTAGGTCACCCCTAGGCTTACGCTAAGTTTAGGGATCCCCTAGCCTAAGTCTAGGGCACCTCTAGGCTTAGGCTATGGCACCCCTAGGCTTAGGCTATGGCACCCCAAGGCTTAGGCTAGGGCACCCCTAGGCTTAGGGTAGGGCACCCCTAGGCTTAGGCTAGGGCACCCCTAGACTTAGGATAGGGCACCCCTAGGCTTATGCTAGGGCTCCCGTCGGCTTAGGCTAAGGCTAGGATTCCCCTAGCCTAAGGCTAGGGCACCCCTAGGCTTAGGTTAGGACACCCCTAGGCTTAGGCTAGGGCACCCGACGGCTTAGGCTAAGACTAGGACTCACCTAGCCTAAGGCTAGGGCACCCCTAGGCTTAGGCTCGGCACGCCTAGGTTTAGGCTAGGTAACCCTAGGCTCAGGCTAGGGCACCACTAGACTTAGGCTAGGGCACCCCTAAGCTTAGGATAGGGTACCCCTAGGCTTAGGCTAGGGCACCCCTAGGCTTAGGTTAAGGCTAGGGCTCTCCTAGCGTAAGGCTTTGGCACCCCTAGGCTTAGGCTAGGGCACCCCTATGCTTACGATAGGGCACTCCTAGGCTTAGGCTAGGGTACCCCTAGACTTTGGTTAAGGCTAAGGCTCCCCTAGCCTAAGGCTTGGGCAACTCTAGGCTTAGGCTAAGGCACCCCAAGGCTTAGGCTAGGGCACCCCTTGGCTTAGCCTTAGGCTAGGGCTCCCCTATCCTAAGGCTTGGGCACCCCTAGGCTTAGGATAGGGCACCCCTATGCTTAGGCTAGGGCACCCCTAGGCTTAGGCTAAGGCTATGATTTCCCAAGCCTAAGGCTAGGGAACCCCTAGGCTTAGGCTAGGGCACCCCTATGCTTAGGCTAGGGCACCCCTAGGCTTAGGCTAGGGCACCCCTAGGCTTAGGCTAGGGCACCCCTATGCTTAGGCTAGGGCACCCCTAGACATAGGCTAAGGCTAGGGCTACCCTAGCGTAAGGCTAGGGCACCCCAAGCTTAGGCTTGCGCACCCCTAGGCTTAGGCTAAGGCTAGGGCTCCCCTAGCCTATGTCTAGGGCACGCCTAGGCTTAGGCTAGGTAACCCTAGGCTTCGGCTAGGGAAACCCTAGGCTTAGGCCAAGGCTAGGACTCCCCTTGCCTAAGGCTAGGGCACCCATAGGCTTAGGCTAGGGCACCCCTAGGCTTAGGCTAAGGCTAGGGCTCCCCTAGCCTATGGCAAGGGTACGCCTAGGCTTAGGCTAGGTAACCCTAGGCTTCGGCTAGGGAAACCCTAGGCTTAGGCCAAGGCTAGGACTCCCCTAGCCTAAGGCTAGGGCACCCCTACTCTTAGGCTAGGGCACCCTTAGGCTTAGGCTAGCGCACCCCTAGGCTTAGGATAGGGCACCCCTAGGCTTAGGATAGGGCACCCCTAGGCTTAGGATAGGGCACTCCTAGGATTAGGATAGGGCACACCTAGGCTTAGGCTAAGGCTAGGGCTTCCCTAGCCTAAGGATAGGGCACCCCTAGGCTTAGGCTAGGGAACCCCTAAGCTTAGGCATGGGCACCCCTAGGCTTAAGGAAGGGAACCCCTAGGCTTAGACTTGGGCACCTCTAGGCTTAGGCTAAGGCTAGGGCTCCCCTAGCCTATGGCTAGGGCACGCCTAGGCTTAGGCTAGGTAACCCTAGACTAAGGCTAGGGCACCCCTAGGCTTAGGCTAGGGCACCCCCAGGCTTAGGCTAAGGCTAGGGTTCCCATAGCCTAACGCTAGGGCACCCCTAGGCTTATGATAGGGCACCCCTAGGCTTAGGTTAAGGCTAGGGCTCCCCTAGGCTAAGGCTTGGGCACCCCTAGGCTTAGACTAGGGCACCCTAGGCTTAGGCTAGGGCACTACTAGGCTTAGGCTTAGGCTAGGGGTCCCCTAGCCTAAGGCTAGGGCACCCTTAGGCTTAGGTTTTGGCACCCCTAGGCTTAGGCTATGGCACCCCTAGGCTTAGGCTAGGGCACACCTAAGGTTAGGCTAAAGCTAGGGCTGCCCTAGCCTAAGGCAAGGGCACCCCTAGGTTTAGGCTAAGGCTAGGGCTCCCCTAGCCTAAGGCTAGGACACCCCTAGGGTTAGGCTAGGGCACCCCTAGGCTTAGGCTAGGGCACACCTAGGCTTAGGCTAGGGTACACCTAGGCTTAAGCTAGGGCACCCTTAGATTAGGCTAGGGCACCCCTAGAATTAGCCTAAGGCTAGGGATCCCGTAGCCTAAGGTTAGGGCACCACTAGGCTTAGGCTAGGGCACCCCTAGGCTTAGGCTAAGGCTAGGGCTACCCTAGACTAATGCTTGGGCACCCCTAGGCTTAGGCTAGGGCACACCTAGGCTTAGCCTAAGACTAGGGCTCCCCTAGCCTAAAGCTAGGGCACCCCTAGGCTTAGGCTTGGACCCACCTAGGCTAAGGCTAGGACACACCTAGGCTTAGGCTAAGGCTAGGGCTCCCCTAGCCTAAGGCTTGGGCACCCCTAGGCTTAGGCTAGGGCACCCCAGGCTTAGGCTAGGGCACTACTAGGCTTAGGCTTAGGCTAGGGCTCCCCTAGCCTAAGGCTAGGGCACCCTTAGGCTTAGGTTTTGGCACCCCTAGGCTTAGGCTATGGCACCCCTAGGCTTAGGCTAGGGCACACCTAGGCTTCGGCTAAGGCTAGGGGTCCCCTAGACTAAGGCTAAGGCACCCCTAGGTTTAGGCTAGGGCACCCCTAGGCTTAGGCTAGGGCACACCTAGGCTTAGGCTAGGGTACACCTAGGCTTAGGCTAGGGCACCACTAAGATTAGGCTAGGACACCCCTAGAATTAGCCTAAGGCTCGCGCACCCCTAGGCTTAGGCTAGGGCACCCCTAGGCTTAGGTTAGGGCACCCCTATGCTTAGGATAGGGCACCCCTATGCTTAGGCTAGGGCACCCCTAGGCTTAGGCTACGGCTATGGTTTCCCTAGCCTAAGGCTATGGAACCCCTCGGCTTAGGCTAGTGCACCCCTAGGCTTAGGCTAGGGCACCCCTAAGTTTAGGCTAGGGCACCCCTAGGCTTAGGCTAAGGCTAGGGCTCCCCTAGCGTAAGGCTAGGGCACCCCTAGCCTTAGGCTTAGGTTAGGGCACCCCTAAGCTTAGGCTAAGGCTAGGGCTACCCTAGCCTAATGCTTGGGCACCCCTAGGCTTAGGCTAGGGCACCCCTAGGCTTGGCCTAAGGCTAGGGCTCCCCTAGCCTAAAGCTAGGGCACCCTTAGGCTTAGGCTTTGACACACCTAGGCTTAGGCTAGGACACACCTAGGCTTAGGCTAAGGCTAGGGCTCCACTAGCCTAAGGCTAGGGCACCCATAGGCTTAGGCTTGGGCACCCCTAGGCTTAGGCTAAGGCTAGGGCTCCCCTATTCTTAGGCTGGGCACCCCTAGGATTAGGCTAGGGCACACCTAGAATTAGCCTAAGGCTAGGGATCCCCTAGGCTAAGGTTTGGGCACCACTAGGCTTAGGCTAGGGCACCCCTAGGCTTAGGCTAGGGCACCCCTAGGCTTAGGCTAGGGCATCCCTAGGCTTAGGCTAGGGCATCCCTAGGCTTAGTCTAAGGCTAGGGCTCCCCTAGCCTAAGGATAGGGCATCCCTAGGCTTATGCTAGGGCACCCCTAGGCTTAGGCTAGGGCACGCCTAGGCGTAGGTTAAGGTTAGGACTCGCCTAGCCTAAGGCTAGGACACCCCTAGACTTAGGCTAGGGCACCCCTAGGCTTAGGCTAAGGCTAGGGCTCCCCTAGCCTAAGGCTAGGGCACCTCTAGGCTTAGGCTAGGGCACCCCTAGGCTTAGGCTAGGGCACCCCTAGGCTTACTAGGGCACCCCTAGGCTTAGGCTAGTGCACCCCTAGGCTTAGGCTAAGGCTAGGGCTCCCCTAGCCTAAGGCTTGGGCATCCCTAGGCTTAGGCTAGGGCACCCGTAGGTTTAGGCTCGCGCACCCCTAGGCTTAGGCTAAGGCTAGAACTCCCCTAGCCTAAGGCTAGGGTACCTCTAGGCTTAGGCTAGGGCACCCCTAGGCTTAGGCTAGGGCACCCCTAGGCTTACTAGGGCAGCCCTAGGCTTAGGCTAGTGCACCCCTAGGCTTAGGCTAAGGCTAGGGCTCCCCCAGCCTAAGGCTTGGGCATCCCTAGGCTTAGGCTAGGGCACCCCTAGGTTTAGGCTAGGGCACCCCTAGCTTAGGCTAGGGCACCCCTAGGTTTAGTCTAGGGTACCCCTAGGCTTAGGCTAAGGCTAGGGCTCCCATTGCCTAAGGCTAGGGCACCCTTAGACTAAGGCTAGGTCACCCCTAGGCTTAGGCTAAGGCTAGGGCTCCCATAGCCCAAGGCTAGGGCACCCCTAGGCTTAGGCTAGGGCACCCCTAGGCTTAGGCTAGGGCACCCCTAGGCTTAGGCTAAGGCTGGGGCTCCCATAGCCTAAGGCTAGGGCACTCCTAGCATTAGGCTAGGGCACCCCTAGGCTTAGGCTAAGGCACCACTAGGCTTAGGCTAGGGCAACCCTAGGCTTAGGCTAAGGCTAGGGCTCCCCTAGCCTAAGGCTAGGGCACCCCTAGCCTAAGGCTAGGGCACACCTAGGATTAGGCTAGGGCACCCCTAGCTTAGGGTAAGTCTAGGCCTCCCCTAGCCAAAGGCTAGGGCACCCCTTGGCTTAGGCTAGGGCACCCCTAGCTTAGGCTAAGGCTAGGGAATCCCTAGCCTAAGGCTAGGGCACCCCTAATCTAAGGCTAGGGCACCCCTAGGTTTAGGCTAGGGCACCCCTAGGCTTAGGCTAGGGCACCCCTAGAATTATCCTAAGGCTAGGGCTCCCCTAGCCTAAGGCTAGGGCACTCCTAGGCTTAGGTTAAGGCTAGGGCTCCCGTAGTCTAAGGCTAGGGTACCCCTAATATTAGGCTAGGGCACCCCTAGGCTTAGGCTAGGGCACCCCTAGGCTTAGGCTAGGGCACCCTTAGAATTAGCCTAAGGCTAGGGCTCCCCTTGCCTAAGGCTAGGGCACCCCGAGGCTTAGGCTAGGGCACCCCTAGGCTTACGATAGGGCACCCCTAGGCTTACGCTAGGGCACCCCTAAGCTTAGGCTAGGGCACCCCTAGGCTTAGGCTAAGGCTAGGGCTACCCTAGCCTAATGCTTGGGTACCCCTAGGCTTAGGCTAGGGCACCTCTAGGCTTAGGCTAAAGCTAGGGCACCCCTAGGCTTAGGCTTGGACACCCGTAGGCTTAGGCTAGGACACACCTAGGCTTAGGCTTAGGCTAGGGCTCCCATAGCCCAAGGCTTGGGCACCCCTTGTGTTAGGCTAGGGCACCCCTAGGCTTAGGCTAGGGCACCCCTAGGCTTAGGCTAGGGCACCCCTAGGTTTAGGCTAAGGCTAGGGCTCCCATAGCCTAAGGCTAGGGCACTCCTAGGATTGGGCTAGGGCACCCCTAGGCTTAGGCTAGGGCACCCCTATGCTTAGGCTAGGGCATCCCTAGGCTTAGGCTAGGGCATCCCTAGGCTTAGGCTAAGGCTAGGGCTCCCCTAGCCTAAGGATAGGGCATCCCTATGCTTAGGCTAGGGCACCCCTAGGCTTAGGCTAGGGCACGCCTAGGCGTAGGTTAAGATTAGGGCTCCCCTAGCCTAAGGGTAGGACACCCCAAGACATAGGCTAGGGCACCCCCCGGCTTAGGCTAATGCTACGGCTCCCATAGCCCAAGGCTAGGGTACAAGTAGTCTTAGGCTAGGGCACCCCTAGGCTTAGGCTAGGGCACCCCTAGGCTTAGGCTAGGGCCCCCCCAAACTTAGGCAGGGGAACCCCTAGGCTTAGGCTAAGGCTAAAGCTCCCCGAGCCTAAGGCTAGGGCACCCCTCGGCTTAGGATAGGGCACCCCTAGGCTTAGGCTAAGGCACCCCTAGGCTTAGGCTAGGGCACACCTAGGCATAGGCTAAGGCTAGGGCTCCCCTAGCCTAAGGCTAGGGCACCCCTAGCCTAAGGCTAGGGCACACCTAGGCTTAGGCTAGGGCCCCCCTAGCTTAGGCTAAGGCTAGGGCTCCCCTAGCCTAAGTCTAGGGCACCCCTAGGCTAAGACTAAGGCTACGGCTCGACTAGCCTAAGGCTAGGGCACCCGTAGGCTTAGGCTAGCCCACCCCTAGGCTTAGGCTAAGGCTAGAACTCCCCTAGCCTAAGGCTAGGGCACCTATAGGCTTAGGCTAGCGCACCCCTAGGCTTAGGCTAGGGCACCCCTAGGCTTACTAGGGCACCCCTAGGCTTAGACTAGTGCACCCGAAGGCTTAGGCTAAGGCTAGGGCTCCCCTAGCCTAAGGCTTGGGCATCCCAAGGCTTAGGCTAGCGCACCCCTAGGCTTAGGCTAAGGCTAGAACTCCCCTAGCCTTAGGCTAGGGCACCTCTAGGCTTAGGCTAGCGCACCCCTAGGCTTAGGCTAAGGCTAGAACTCCCATAGCCTAAGGCTAGGGCACCTCTAGGCTTAGGCTAGGGCACCCCTAGGCTTAGGCTAGGTCACCCCTAGGCTTAGGCTAAGGCTAGAACTCCCCTAGCCTAAGGCTAGGGAACCTCTAGGCTTAGGCTAGGGCACCCCTAGGCTTAGGCTAGGGCACCCCTAGGCTTAGACTAAGGCTAGAACTCCCCTAGCCTAAGGCTAGGGCACCTCTAGGCTTAGGCTTGGGCACCCCTAGGCTTAGGCTAGGGCACCCCTCGGCTTACTAGGGCACCCCTAGGCTTAGGCTAGTGCACCCCTTGGCTTAGGCTAAGACTAGGGCTCCCCTAGCCTAAGGCTTGGGCATCCCTACGCTTAGGCTAGGGCACCCCTAGTTTTAGGCTAGTGCACCCCTAGGCTTAGGCTAAGGCTAGAACTCCCCTAGCCTAAGGCTTGGGTACCTCTAGGCTTAGGCTAGGGCACCCCTAGGCTTAGGCTAGGGCACCCCTAGGCTTACTAGGGCACCCCTAGGCTTAGGCTAGTGCACCCCTAGGCTTAGGCTAAGGCTAGGGCTCCCCTAGCCTAAGGCTTGGGCATCCCTAGGCTTAGGCTAGGGCACCCCTAGGTTTTTGCTAGGGCACCCCTAGCTTAGGCTAGGGCACCCCTAGGTTTAGGCTAGGGTACCCCTAGGCTTAGGCTAAGGCTAGGGCTCCCATTGCCTAAGGCTAGGGCACGCTTAGCCTAAGACTAGGGCACCCCTAGGCTTAGGCTAAGGCTAGGGCTCCCATAGCCCAAGGCTAGGGCACCCCTAGGCTTAGGCTAGGGCACCCCTAGTCTTAGGCTAGGGCACCCCTAGGCTTAGGCTAAGGCTAGGGCTCCCATAGCCTAAGGCTAGGGCACTCCTAGCATTAGGCTAGGGCACCCCTAGGCTTAGGCTAAGGCAACCCTAGGCTTAGGCTAGGGCACCCCTAGGCTTAGGTTAAGGCTCGGGCTCCCCTAGCCTAAGGCTAGGGCACCCCTAGCCTAAAGCTAGGGCACACCTAGGCTTAGGCTAGGGCACCCCTAGCTTAGGCTAAGTCTAGGCCTCCCCTAGCCAAAGGCTAGGGCACCCCACGGGTTAGGCTAGGGCACCCCTAGCTTAGGCTAAGGCTAGGGCTCCCCTAGCCTAAGGCTAGGGCACCCCTAGGCTTACGATAGGGCACTCCTAGGCTTAGGTTAAGGCTAGGGCTCCCCTATCCTAAGTCTTGGGTACCTCTAGGCTTAGGCTAGGGCACCCTAGGCTTAGGCTAGGGCACCACTAGGCTTAGGCTAAGGCTAGGCCTCCCCTAGCCTAAGGCTAGGGCACCCCTAGGGTTAGGCTAGGGCACCCCTAGGCTTAGGCTAGGGCTAGGGCTCCCCTAGCCTAAGGCTAGGGCACCCCTAGGCTTAGGCTAGGGAACCCCTAGGCTTAGGCTAAGGCTAGGGCTACCCTAGCCTAATGCTTGGGCACCCATAGGCTTAGGCTAGGGCACCCCTAGCCTTAGGCTAAGGCTAGGGCTCCCCTAGCCTAAAGCTAAGGCACCCCTAGGCTTAGGCTTGTACACCCCTAGGCTTAGGCTAGGACACACCTAGGCTTAGGCTAAGGCTAGGGCTCCCCTAGCCTAAGGCTAGGGCACCACTAGGCTTAGGCTAGGGCACCCCTAGCTTAGGCTAAGGCTACGGCTCCCCTAGCCTAAGGCTAGGGCACCCCTAGGCTTAGGCTAAAGCTAGGGCTCCCCTAATCTTAGGCTGGGCACCCTTAGGATTAGGCTAGGGCACCTCTAGTATTAGCCTAAGGCTAGGGATCCCCTAGGCTAAGGTTAGGGCACCACTAGGCTTAGGTTAGGGCACCCCTAGGCTTAGGCTAGGGCACCCCTAGGCTTAGCCTAAGGCTAGGGCTCCCCTAGCCTAAAGCTAGGGCACCCCTAGACTTAGGCTTGGACACCCCTAGGCTTAGGCTAGGACACACCTAGGCTTAGGTTAAGGCTAGGGCTGCCCTAGCTTAAGGCTAGGGCACCACTAGGCTTAGGCTAGGGCACCCCTAGGCTTAGGCTTGGGCACCCCTAGGCTTAGGCTAGGGCATCCCTAGGCTTAGGCTAAGGCTAGGGCTCCCCTAGCCTAAGGCTAGGGCACCACTAGGCTTAGGCTAGGGCACCCCTAGCTTAGGATAAGCCTACGGCTCCCCTAGCCTAAGGCTAGGGCACCCCTAGGCTTAGGGTAGGGCACCCCTAGGCTTAGGCTAAGGCTAGGGCTCCCCTAATCTTAGGCTGGGCACCCTTAGGATTAGGCTTGGGCACCCCTAGAATTAGCCTAAGGCTAGGGTTCCCCTAGGCTAAGGTTAGGGCACCCCTACGCTTAGGCTAGGACACCCCTAGGCTTAGGCTAGGGCATCCCTAGGTTTAGGCTAAGGCTAGGGCTCCCCTAGGCGTAGGTTAAGGTTAGGGCTCCCCTAGCCTAAGGCTAGGACACCCCTAGGCTTAGGCTAGGGCACCCCTAGGCTTAGGCTAGGGCACCCCTAGGCTTAGGCTAGGGCACCCCTAGGCTTAGGCTAGGGCAACCCTAAGCTTAGGCTAGGGCACCCTTAGGCTTAGGCTAGCGCACCCCTAGGCTTAGGCTAATGCTAGAGCTCCCCTAGCCTAAGGCTAGGGCACCTCTAGGCTTAGGCTAGGGCACCCCTAGTCTTAGGCTAGGGAAACCCTAGGCTTAGGCTAGGGCACTCCTAGGCTTAGGCTAAGGCTAGGGCTCCCCTAGCCTAAGGCTAGGGCATCCCTAGGCTTAGGCTAGGGCACCCCTAGGCTTAGGCTAGGTTACCACTAGGCTTAGGCTTAGGCTAGGGCTCCCCTATCCTAAGGATAGGGCACACTTAGGCTTAGGCTTTGGCACCCCTAGGCTTATGCTAGGGCACCCCTTAGCTTAGGCTAGGGCACCCCTAGGCTTAGGCTAAGGCTAGGGCTACCCTAGCCTAATGCTTGGGCACCCCTAGGCTTAGGCTAGGGCACCCCTAGGCTTAGCCTAAGGCTAGGGCTCCCCTAGCCTAAAGCTAGGGCACCCCTAGACTTAGGCTTGGACACCCCTAGGCTTAGGCTACGACACACCTAGGTTTAGGCTAAGGCTAGGGCTCCCCTAGCTTAAGGCTAGGGCACCACTAGGCTTAGGCTAGGGCACCCCTAGCTTAGGTAAGGCTACTGCTCCCCTAGCCTAAGGCTAGGGCACCCCTTTGCTTAGGCTAGGGCACCCCTAGGCTTAAGCTAAGGCTAGGGCTCCCCAAATCTTAGGCTGGGCACCCTTAGGATTAGGATAGGGCACCCCTAGAATTAGCCTAAGGTTAGGGATCCCCTTGGCTAAGGTTAGGGCACCTCTAGGCTTAGGCTAGGGCACCCGTAGGCGTAGGTTAAGGTTAGGGCTCGCCTAGCCTAAGGCTAGGACACCCCTAGGCTTAGGCTAGGGCACCCCTAGGCTTAGGCTAGGGTACCCCTAGGCTTAGGCTAAGGCTAGGGCTCCCCTAGCCTAAGGCTCGGGCACCCCTAGCCTAAGGCTAGGGCACCCATAGGCTTAGGCTAGGGCACCCCTCGGCTTAGGCTAAGGCTAGGGCTCCTATAGCCCAAGGCTAGGGCACCCCTAGGCTTAGGCTAGGGCACCCCTAGCCTTTGGCTAGGGCACCCCTAGGCTTAGGATAGGGCACCCCTAGGCTTAGGCTAGGGCACCCCTAGGCTTAGGCTAAGGCTAGGGCTCCCATAGCCTAAGGCTAGGGCACCCCTAGGCTTAGGCTAGGGCACCCCTAGCCTTAGGCTAGGGCACCCCTAGGCTTAGGCTAAGGCTAGGGCTCCCCTAGCCTAAGGCTAGGGCATCCCTAGGCTTAGGCTAGGGCCCCCCTAAGCTTAAGCTAGGGCACCCCTAGGCTTAGGCTAAGGCTAAAGCTCACCTAGCCTAAGGCTAGGGCACCCTAGGCTTAGGCTAGGGCACCCCTAGGCTTAGGCTAGGGCACCCCTAGCCTTAGGCTAGGGCACCCCTAGGCTTAGGCTAAGGCTAGGGCTCCCCTAGCCTAAGGCTAGGGCATCCCTAGGCTTAGGCTAGGGCCCCCCTAAGCTTAAGCTAGGGCATCCCTAGGCTTAGGCTAAGGCACCCCTATGCTTAGCCTAGTTTACCCCTAGGATTAGGCTAAGGCTATGGCTCCCCTAGCCTAATGCTAGGGCACCCGTAGCCTAAGGATAGGGCACACCTAGGCTTAGGCTAGGGGACCCCTAGCTTAGGCTAAGTCTAGGGCTCCCCTAGCCTAAGTCTAGGCACCCCTAGGCTTAGACTAAGGCTACGGCTCGACTAGCCTAAGGCTAGGGCACCCCTAGGCTTAGGCTAGCGCACCCCTAGGCTTAGGCTAAGGCTAGAGCTCCCCAAGCCTAAGGCTAGGGCACCTCTAGGCTTAGGCTACGGCACCCCTAGGCTTAGGCTAGGGCACCCCTAGGCTTAGGATAGGGCACCCCTAGGCTTAGGCTAAGGCTAGGGCTCCCCTAGCCTAAGGCTAGGGCATCCCTAGGCTTAGGCTAGGGCACCCCTAGGCTTAGGATAGGGCACCCCTAGGCTTAGGCTAAGGCTAGGGCTCCCAAAGCCCAAGGCTAGGGCACCCATAGGCTTAGGCTAGGGCACCCCTAGGCTTAGGCTAGGGCACCCCTAGGCCTAGGCTAGGGCACCCCAAGGCTTAGGCTAAGGCTAGGGCTCCCATAGCCTAAGGCTAGGGCACTCCTAGGATTAGGCTAGGGCACCACAAGGCTTAGTCTAAGGCACCCCTAGGCTTAGGCTAGGGCACCCCTAGGCTTAGGCTAAGGCTAGGGCTCCCCTAGGCTTAGGCTAGGGCACCCCTAGGCTTAGGCTAAGGCTACGGCTCCCCTGGCCTAAGGCTAGGGCACCCCTAATCTTAGGCTAGGGCACCCCTAGGCTTGGGCTAGGGCACCACTAGAATTAGCCTAAGGCTAGGGCTCCCTTAGCCTAAGGCTAGGGCACCCCTAGGCTTAGGCTAGGGCACCCATAGGCTTAGGCTAAGGCTAGGGATCCCCTAGCCTATGGCTAGGGCACCCCTAGGCTTAGGCTAGGGCACCCCTAAGCTTATGCTAGGGCACCCCTAAGCTTACGATAGGGCACCCCTAGGCTTACGCTAGCGCACCCCTAAGCTTAGGCTAGGGCACCCCTAGGCTTAGGCTAGGGCATCTCTAGGCTTAGGCTAAAGCTAGGGCACCCCTAGGGTTAGGCTTGGACACCCCTAGGATTAGGCTAGGACACACATAGGCTTAGGCTAAGGCTAGGGCCCCCTAGCCTAAGGCTAGGTCACCCCTAGGCTTAGGCTAAGGGTAGGGCTCCCCTAGCCTATGGCTAGGGTATGCCTAGGCTTAGGCTAGGTAACCCTAGGCTTCCGCTACGGAAACCCTAGGCTTAGGCCAAGGCTAGGACTCCCCTTGCCTAAGGCTAGGGCATCCCTAGGCTTAGGCTAAGGCTAGGGCTCCCCTAGCCTATGGCTAGGGCACCCCTAGGCTTAGGCTAGGGTACCACTAGAATTAGCCTAAGGCTAGGGCTCACCTAGCCTAAGGCTAGGGCACTCCTAGGATTAGGCTAGGGCACCCCTAGGCTTAGGATAAGGCACCCCTAGGCTTAGGCTAAGGCTAGGGCTCCCCTAGCCTAAGGCTAAGGCACCCCTAGCCTAAGGATAGGGCACCCCTAGCCTAAGGCTAGGGCACACCTAGGCTTAGGCTAGGGCACCCCCAGCTTAGGCTAAGTCTAGGGCTCCCATAGCCAAAGGCTAGGGCACCCTAGGCTTAGGCTGGGGCACCCCTAGCATAGGCTAAGACTAGGGCACCCCTAGCCTAAGGCTAGGGCACCCCTAGGCTTAGGCTAGGGCACACCTAGGCTTAGGCTAAGGTTAGGGCTCCCCTAGCCTAAGGCTAGGGCACCCCTAATCCTAGGCTAGGTTACCCCTAGGCTTAGGCTAGGGCACCCCTAGGCTTAAGCTAAGGCTAGGGCTCCCCTAGCCTAAGTCTAGGGCATCCCTTGGCTTAGGGTAGAGCACCCCTAGGCTTAGGCTAGGGCCCCCCTAAGCTTAGGCTAGGGCACCCCTAGACTTAGGCTAACGCTAAAGCTCCCCTAGCCTAAGGCTAGGGCACCCTAAGCTTAGGCTAGGGCACCCCAAGGCTTAGGCTAAGGCACCCCTATGCTTAGGCTAGTTTACCCCTAGGCTTAGGCTAAGGCTAGGGCTCCCCTAGCCTAAGGCTAGGGCACCCCTAGCCTAAGGATAGGGCACACCTAGGCTTAGGCTAGGGCACCCCTAGCTTAGGCTAAGTCTAGGGCTCCCCTAGCATAAGTCTAGGGCACCCATAGGCTTAGACTAAGGCTACGGCTCGACTAGCCTAAGGCTAGGGCACCCCTAGGCTTAGGCTAGTGCACCCCTGGGCTTAGGCTAAGGCTAGAGCTCCCCTAGCCTAAGGCTAGGGCACCTCTAGGCTTAGAGTAGGGCACCCCTAGGCTTGGGCTAGGGCACCCCTAGGCTTAGGCGAGGGCTTCCCCAGGCTTAGGCTAAGGCTAGGGCTCCCCTAGCCTAAGGCTAAGGCATCCCTAGGCTTAGGCTAGGGCACCCCTAGGCTTAGGATAGGGCACCCCTAGGCTTAGGCTAAGGCTAGGGCTCCTATAGCCTAAGGCTCGGGCACTCCTAGGATTAGGCTAGGGCACCCATAGGCTTATGCTAGGGCACCCGTAGGCTTACGCTAGGGCTAGGGCTCCCCTAGCCTATGGCTAGGGCACGACTAGCCTTAGGCTAGGTAACCCTAGGTTTCGGCTAGGGCACCCCTAGGCTTAGGCCAGGGCTAGGACTCCCCTAGCCTAAGACTAGGGTACCCCTAGGTTTAGGCTAGGGCTCCCCTAGCCTATGGCTAGGGCACGCCTAGGCTTAGACTAGGTAACTGTAGGCTTAGGATGGGGCACCCCTAGTCTTAGGCAAAGGCTAGGGCTGCCCAAGCCTAATGATTGGGCACCCCTAGGCTTAGGCTTGGGCACCCCTAGGCTTAGGCTAAGGCTAGGGCTACCCTAGCCTAATGATTGGGCACCCCTAGGCTTAGGCTAGGGCACCTCTAGGCTTAGGCTAAAGCTAGGGCACCCCTAGGCTTAGGCTTGGACACCCCTAGGCTTAAGCTAGGACACACCTAGGCTTAGGCTAAGGCTAGGGCAACCCTAGCCTATGGCTAGGGCAGGTCTAGGCTTAGGCTAGGTAACCCTAGGCTTTGGCTAGGGAAACCCTAGGCTTAGGCCAAGGCTAGGACTCCCCTTCCCTAAGGCTAGGGCACCCCTAGTCTTAGGCTAGGGCACCCCTAGGCTTAGGCTAGGGCACCCCTAGAATTAGCCTAAGGCTAGGGCTCCCCTAGCCTAAGGCTAGGGCACCTCTAGGCTTAGGCTAGGGCACTCCTAGGCTTAGGCTAAGGCTAGGGCTCCCGTAGCCTAAGGCTAAGGCACTCCTAATCTTAGGCTAGGGTACCCATAGGCTTAGGCTAGGGCACCCCTAGGCTTAGGCTAGGGTACCCCTAGGCTTAGGCTAAGGCTAGGGCTCCCCTAGCCTAAGGCTCGGGCACCCCTAGCCTAAGGCTAGGGCACCCATAGGCTTAGGCTAGGGCACCCCTCGGCTTAGGCTAAGGCTAGGGCTCCTATAGCCCAAGGCTAGGGCACCCCTAGGCTTAGGCTAGGGCACCCCTAGCCTTTGGCTAGGGCACCCCTAGGCTTAGGATAGGGCACCCCTAGGCTTAGGCTAGGGCACCCCTAGGCTTAGGCTAAGGCTAGGGCTCCCATAGCCTAAGGCTAGGGCACCCCTAGGCTTAGGCTAGGGCACCCCTAGCCTTAGGCTAGGGCACCCCTAGGCTTAGGCTAAGGCTAGGGCTCCCCTAGCCTAAGGCTAGGGCATCCCTAGGCTTAGGCTAGGGCCCCCCTAAGCTTAAGCTAGGGCACCCCTAGGCTTAGGCTAAGGCTAAAGCTCACCTAGCCTAAGGCTAGGGCACCCTAGGCTTAGGCTAGGGCACCCCTAGGTTTAGGCTAGGGCACCCCTAGCCTTAGGCTAGGGCACCCCTAGGCTTAGGCTAAGGCTAGGGCTCCCCTAGCCTAAGGCTAGGGCATCCCTAGGCTTAGGCTAGGGCCCCCCTAAGCTTAAGCTAGGGCATCCCTAGGCTTAGGCTAAGGCACCCCTATGCTTAGCCTAGTTTACCCCTAGGATTAGGCTAAGGCTATGGCTCCCCTAGCCTAATGCTAGGGCACCCGTAGCCTAAGGATAGGGCACACCTAGGCTTAGGCTAGGGGACCCCTAGCTTAGGCTAAGTCTAGGGCTCCCCTAGCCTAAGTCTAGGCACCCCTAGGCTTAGACTAAGGCTACGGCTCGACTAGCCTAAGGCTAGGGCACCCCTAGGCTTAGGCTAGCGCACCCCTAGGCTTAGGCTAAGGCTAGAGCTCCCCTAGCCTAAGGCTAGGGCACCTCTAGGCTTAGGCTACGGCACCCCTAGGCTTAGGCTAGGGCACCCCTAGGCTTAGGATAGGGCACCCCTAGGCTTAGGCTAAGGCTAGGGCTCCCCTAGCCTAAGGCTAGGGCATCCCTAGGCTTAGGCTAGGGCACCCCTAGGCTTAGGATAGGGCACCCCTAGGCTTAGGCTAAGGCTAGGGCTCCCAAAGCCCAAGGCTAGGGCACCCATAGGCTTAGGCTAGGGCACCCCTAGGCTTAGGCTAGGGCACCCCTAGGCCTAGGCTAGGGCACCCCAAGGCTTAGGCTAAGGCTAGGGCTCCCATAGCCTAAGGCTAGGGCACTCCTAGGATTAGGCTAGGGCACCACAAGGCTTAGTCTAAGGCACCCCTAGGCTTAGGCTAGGGCACCCCTAGGCTTAGGCTAAGGCTAGGGCTCCCCTAGGCTTAGGCTAGGGCACCCCTAGGCTTAGGCTAAGGCTACGGCTCCCCTGGCCTAAGGCTAGGGCACCCCTAATCTTAGGCTAGGGCACCCCTAGGCTTGGGCTAGGGCACCACTAGAATTAGCCTAAGGCTAGGGCTCCCTTAGCCTAAGGCTAGGGCACCCCTAGGCTTAGGCTAGGGCACCCATAGGCTTAGGCTAAGGCTAGGGATCCCCTAGCCTATGGCTAGGGCACCCCTAGGCTTAGGCTAGGGCACCCCTAAGCTTATGCTAGGGCACCCCTAAGCTTACGATAGGGCACCCCTAGGCTTACGCTAGCGCACCCCTAAGCTTAGGCTAGGGCACCCCTAGGCTTAGGCTAGGGCATCTCTAGGCTTAGGCTAAAGCTAGGGCACCCCTAGGGTTAGGCTTGGACACCCCTAGGATTAGGCTAGGACACACATAGGCTTAGGCTAAGGCTAGGGCCCCCTAGCCTAAGGCTAGGTCACCCCTAGGCTTAGGCTAAGGGTAGGGCTCCCCTAGCCTATGGCTAGGGTATGCCTAGGCTTAGGCTAGGTAACCCTAGGCTTCCGCTACGGAAACCCTAGGCTTAGGCCAAGGCTAGGACTCCCCTTGCCTAAGGCTAGGGCATCCCTAGGCTTAGGCTAAGGCTAGGGCTCCCCTAGCCTATGGCTAGGGCACCCCTAGGCTTAGGCTAGGGTACCACTAGAATTAGCCTAAGGCTAGGGCTCACCTAGCCTAAGGCTAGGGCACTCCTAGGATTAGGCTAGGGCACCCCTAGGCTTAGGATAAGGCACCCCTAGGCTTAGGCTAAGGCTAGGGCTCCCCTAGCCTAAGGCTAAGGCACCCCTAGCCTAAGGATAGGGCACCCCTAGCCTAAGGCTAGGGCACACCTAGGCTTAGGCTAGGGCACCCCCAGCTTAGGCTAAGTCTAGGGCTCCCATAGCCAAAGGCTAGGGCACCCTAGGCTTAGGCTGGGGCACCCCTAGCATAGGCTAAGACTAGGGCACCCCTAGCCTAAGGCTAGGGCACCCCTAGGCTTAGGCTAGGGCACACCTAGGCTTAGGCTAAGGTTAGGGCTCCCCTAGCCTAAGGCTAGGGCACCCCTAATCCTAGGCTAGGTTACCCCTAGGCTTAGGCTAGGGCACCCCTAGGCTTAAGCTAAGGCTAGGGCTCCCCTAGCCTAAGTCTAGGGCATCCCTTGGCTTAGGGTAGAGCACCCCTAGGCTTAGGCTAGGGCCCCCCTAAGCTTAGGCTAGGGCACCCCTAGACTTAGGCTAACGCTAAAGCTCCCCTAGCCTAAGGCTAGGGCACCCTAAGCTTAGGCTAGGGCACCCCAAGGCTTAGGCTAAGGCACCCCTATGCTTAGGCTAGTTTACCCCTAGGCTTAGGCTAAGGCTAGGGCTCCCCTAGCCTAAGGCTAGGGCACCCCTAGCCTAAGGATAGGGCACACCTAGGCTTAGGCTAGGGCACCCCTAGCTTAGGCTAAGTCTAGGGCTCCCCTAGCATAAGTCTAGGGCACCCATAGGCTTAGACTAAGGCTACGGCTCGACTAGCCTAAGGCTAGGGCACCCCTAGGCTTAGGCTAGTGCACCCCTGGGCTTAGGCTAAGGCTAGAGCTCCCCTAGCCTAAGGCTAGGGCACCTCTAGGCTTAGAGTAGGGCACCCCTAGGCTTGGGCTAGGGCACCCCTAGGCTTAGGCGAGGGCTTCCCCAGGCTTAGGCTAAGGCTAGGGCTCCCCTAGCCTAAGGCTAAGGCATCCCTAGGCTTAGGCTAGGGCACCCCTAGGCTTAGGATAGGGCACCCCTAGGCTTAGGCTAAGGCTAGGGCTCCTATAGCCTAAGGCTCGGGCACTCCTAGGATTAGGCTAGGGCACCCATAGGCTTATGCTAGGGCACCCGTAGGCTTACGCTAGGGCTAGGGCTCCCCTAGCCTATGGCTAGGGCACGACTAGCCTTAGGCTAGGTAACCCTAGGTTTCGGCTAGGGCACCCCTAGGCTTAGGCCAGGGCTAGGACTCCCCTAGCCTAAGACTAGGGTACCCCTAGGTTTAGGCTAGGGCTCCCCTAGCCTATGGCTAGGGCACGCCTAGGCTTAGACTAGGTAACTGTAGGCTTAGGATGGGGCACCCCTAGGCTTAGGCAAAGGCTAGGGCTGCCCAAGCCTAATGATTGGGCACCCCTAGGCTTAGGCTTGGGCACCCCTAGGCTTAGGCTAAGGCTAGGGCTACCCTAGCCTAATGATTGGGCACCCCTAGGCTTAGGCTAGGGCACCTCTAGGCTTAGGCTAAAGCTAGGGCACCCCTAGGCTTAGGCTTGGACACCCCTAGGCTTAAGCTAGGACACACCTAGGCTTAGGCTAAGGCTAGGGCAACCCTAGCCTATGGCTAGGGCAGGTCTAGGCTTAGGCTAGGTAACCCTAGGCTTCGGCTAGGGAAACCCTAGGCTTAGGCCAAGGCTAGGACTCCCCTTCCCTAAGGCTAGGGCACCCCTAGTCTTAGGCTAGGGCACCCCTAGGCTTAGGCTAGGGCACCCCTAGAATTAGCCTAAGGGTAGGGCTCCCCTAGCCTAAGGCTAGGGCACCTCTAGGCTTAGGCTAGGGCACTCCTAGGCTTAGGCTAAGGCTAGGGCTCCCGTAGCCTAAGGCTAAGGCACTCCTAATCTTAGGCTAGGGTACCCATAGGCTTAGGCTAGGGCACCCCTAGACTTAGGCTAGGGCACCCCTAGAATTAGCCTAAGGCTAGGGATCCCATAGCCTAAGGTTAGGGCACCCCTAGGCTTAGGCTAGGGCACCCCTAGGCTTAGGCTAGGGCACCCCTAGGCTTACGATAGGGCACCCCTAGACTTACACTAGGGCACCCCTAAAGCTTAGGCTAGGGCACCACTAGGCTTAGGCTAGGGCACCCCTAGGTTAGGATAGGGCACCCCTAGGCTTAGGCTAGGTCACCCCTAGGCTTAGGCTAGCGCACTCCTAGGCTTAAGCTAGGGCACCCCTCATCTTAGGCTGAGGCTAGGACTCCCCTAGCCTAAGGCTAGGGCACCCGTAGGCTTAGTCTAGGGCACCCCTAGGCTTAGGCTAAGGCTAGGCCTACCCTAGCCTAATGCTTGGGCACCTCTAGGCTTAGGCTAGGGCAACTCTAGGCTTAGGCTAAAGCTAGGGCACCCCTAGGCTTAGGCGTGGACACCCCTAGGCTTAGGCTAGGACACACCTAGGCTTAGACGAAGGCTAGGACTCCCCTAGCCTATGGTTAGGGCACTCGTAGGCTTAGGCTAGGTAACCCTAGCCTTCGGCTAGGGAAACCCTAGGCTTGGGCCAAGGCTAGGACTCCCCTAGCCTAAGGCTAGCGCACCCCTAGTCTTAGGCTAGGGCACCCCTAGGCTTAGGCTAGGGCACCCCTAGGCTTAGGTTAAGGCTAGGGCTCCCCTAGCCTATGGCTACGGCACACCTAGGCTTAGGCTAGGGCACCCCGAGGCTTATGCTAGGGCACCCTTAAGCTTAGGCTAGGGCACCCCTAGGCTTTGGCTAGGCCACCCCTAGGCTTAGGCTAAGGCTAGGGCTACCCTAGCCTATGGTTAGGGCACGCCTAGGCTTAGGCTAGGGCACCCCTAGGCTTTGGCTAGGCCACCCCTAGGCTTAGGCTAAGGCTAGTGCTCCCCTAGCGTATGGCTAGGGCACGCCTAGGTTTAGGCAAGGGCTTCCCTAGCCTATGGCTAGGGCACGCCTAGGCTTATGCTAGGTAACTCTAGGCTTAGGCTGGGGCACCCCTAGGTTTAGGCTAAGGCTAGGGCTCCCCTAGCCTAATGCTTGGGCACCCCTTGTCTTAGGCTAGGGCACCCCTAGGCTTAGGCTAAAGCTAGGGCTACCCTAGCCTAATGCTTGGGCACCCCTAGGCTTATGCTAGGGCACCTCTAGGCTTAGGCTAAAGCTGGGGCACCCCTAGGCTTAGGATTGGACACCCCTAGGCTTAGGCTAGGACACACCTAGGCTTAGGCTAAGGATAGGGCTCCCCTAGCCTAAGGCTAGGGCATCCCAAGGCTTAGGCTAGGGCACCCCTAGGCTTAGGCTAGGGCACCCCTAGCTTAGGCTAAGGCTACGGCTCCCCTAGCCTAAGGCTAGGACACCCCTAGGCTTGGGCTAGGACACCCCTAGGCTAAGGCTAAGGCTAGGCCTCCCCTAGCCGATGGCTAGGGCACGCCTAGGCTTAGGCTAGGTAACCCTAGGCTTCGACTAGTGAAACCCTCGGCTTAGGCCAAGCTAGGACTCCCCTTGCCTAAGGCTAGGGCACCCCTAGACTTAGGCTAGGACACCCCTAGGCATAGGCTAAGGCACACCTAGGCTTAGGCTAGGGCCCCCCTAAGCTTAGGCTAGGGCACCCCTAGGCTTAGGCTAAGGCTAGGGCTCTCATAGCCTAAGGCTAGGGCACCCCTAACCTAAGGCTAGGGCACCCCTAGGCTTAGGCTAGGGCACACCTAGGCTTAGGCTAGGGTACTCCTAGGCTTAGGCTAGGGCACCCCTAAGATTAGGCTAGGGCACCCCTAGAATTAGCCTAAGGCTAGGGATCCCCTAGCCTAAGGTTAGGGCTCCCCTAGCCTAAGTCTAGGGCACCCCTAGGCTTAGTCTATGGCACCCCTAGACTTAGGCTAGGGCACCCCTAGGCTTAGGGTAGGGCACCCCTAGGCTTAGGCTAGGGCACCCCTAGGCTAAGGCTAGGGCACCCTGAGGCTTAGGCTAGGGCTCCCGTCGGCTTAGGCTAAGGCTAGGATTCCCCTAGCCTAAGGCTAGGGCAACCCCTAGGCTTAGGCTCGGGCACCCCTAGGCTTAGGCTAGGGCACCCATCGGCTTAGGCTAGGGCACCCCCAAGCTTAGGGTAGGGCACCCCTAGGCTTAGGCTAGGGCACCCCTAGGCTTAGATTAGGGCACCCCTAGGCTTAGGCTTGGGCACCCCTAGGCTTAGGTTAAGGCTAGGGCTCCCCTAGCCTAGGGCTAGGCAACCCCAAGACTTAGGATAGGGCACCCCTAGGCTTAGTCTAGGACACCCCTAGGCTTAGGGTAGGGCACCCCTCGGCTTAGGCTAGGGCACCCCTAGGCTTAGGTTAAGGCTAGGGCTCCCCTAGCCCAAGGCTAGTGCAACCCTAGGCTTAGGCAAGGGCACACCTAGGTTTAGGCTAGGGCACCCGTAGAATTAGCCTAAGGCTAGGGATCCCCTAGCCTAAGGTTAGGGCTCCCCTAGCCTAAGTCTAGGGCACCCCTAGGCTTAGTCTATGGCACCCCTAGACTTAGGCTAGGGCACCCCTAGGCTTAGGGTAGGGCACCCCTAGGCTTAGGCTAGGGCACCCCTAGGCTAAGGCTAGGGCACCCTGAGGCTTAGGCTAGGGCTCCCGTCGGCTTAGGCTAAGGCTAGGATTCCCCTAGCCTAAGGCTAGGGCAACCCCTAGGCTTAGGCTCGGGCACCCCTAGGCTTAGGCTAGGGCACCCATCGGCTTAGGCTAGGGCACCCCCAAGCTTAGGGTAGGGCACCCCTAGGCTTAGGCTAGGGCACCCCTAGGCTTAGATTAGGGCACCCCTAGGCTTAGGCTTGGGCACCCCTAGGCTTAGGTTAAGGCTAGGGCTCCCCTAGCCTAGGGCTAGGCAACCCCAAGACTTAGGATAGGGCACCCCTAGGCTTAGTCTAGGACACCCCTAGGCTTAGGGTAGGGCACCCCTCGGCTTAGGCTAGGGCACCCCTAGGCTTAGGTTAAGGCTAGGGCTCCCCTAGCCCAAGGCTAGTGCAACCCTAGGCTTAGGCAAGGGCACACCTAGGTTTAGGCTAGGGCACCCGTAGAATTAGCCTAAGGCTAGGGATCCCCTAGCCTAAGGTTAGGGCACTCCTAGGCATAGGCTAGGGCACGCCTAGGCTTAGGCTAGGGCACCCCTACGCTTAGGCTAAGGCTACGGCTCGACTAGCCTAAGGCTAGGGCACCCCTAGGCTTAGGCTAGGGCGCCCCTAGGCTTAGGATAGGGCACCCCTAGGCTTAGGCTAGGGCACCCCTAGGATTAGGCTAGGGCACCCCTAGGCTTAGGCTAGGGCACCCCTAGGCTTAGGCTAAGGCTAGGGCTCCCCTAGCCCAAGGTTAGGGCAGCCCTAGGCTTAGGCTATGGCACCCCTAGGCTTAGGCTAGGGCACCCCTAGGCTTAAGCTAAGGCTAGGGCTCCCCTAGCCTAAGGCTAGTGCACCCCTAGGCTTAGGCTAGGGCACCCCTAGGCTTAGGCTAGGGCACCCCTAGGCTTAGGCTAAGGCTAGGGCTCCCCTAGTCTAAGGCTAGGGCACCCGTAGCCTAAGGCTAGGGCACCCCTAGGCTTAGGCTAGGGCACCACTAGGCTTAGGCTAGAGCACCCCTAGGCTTAGCTAAGGCTAGGGCTCCCCTAGCCCAAGGCTAGGGCACCCCTAGGATTAGGCTAGGGCACTCCTAGGCCTAGGCTACTGCACCCCTAGGCTTAGCCTAGGGCACCCCTAGGCTTAGGCTAAGGCTATGGCTCCCATAGCCTAAGGCTAGGGCACCCCTAGGCTTAGGCTAGGGCACCCCTAGGCTTAGGCTAAGGCTAGGGTTCCCCTAATCTTAGGCTAGGGCACCCCTAGGCTTGGGCTAGGGCACCCATAGAATTAGCCTAAGGCTAGGGCTCCCCTAGCCTAAGGCTAGGGCACCCCTTGGCTTAGGCTAGGGCACCCATAGGCTTAGGCTAAGGCTAGGGCTCCCGTAGCCTAAGTTTAGGGCACCCCTAATCTTAGGCTAGGGCACCCCTAGGCTTAGGCTAGGGCACCCCTAGGCTTAGGCTAGGGCACCCCTAGAATTAGCCTAAGGCTAGTGCTCCCCTAGCCTAAGGTTAGGGCACCCCTAGGCTTAGGCTAGGGCATCCCTAAGCTTACGCTAGGGCACCCCTAAGCTTACGATAGGGCACCCCTAGACTTACGCTAGGGCACCCCTTAGCTTAGGCTAGGGCACCCCTAGGCTTAGGCTAGGGCATCTCTAGGCTTAGGCTAAAGTTAGGGCACCCCTAGGCTTAGGCTTGGACACCCCTAGGATTAGGCTAGTACACACATAGGCTTAGGCTAAGGCTAGGGCCCCCTATCATAAGGCTAGGGCACCCCTAGGCTTAGGCTAAGGGTAGGGCTCCCCTAGCCTATGGCTAGGGCATGCCTAGGCTTAGGCTAGGTAACCCTAGGCTTCGGCTAGGGAAACCCTAGGCTTAGGCCAAGGCTAGGACTCCCCTTGCCTAAGGCTAGGGCACCCCTAGACTTAGGCTAGGACCCCCCTAGGCTTAGGCTAAGGCTAGGGCTCCCCTAGCCTATGGCTAGTGCACCCCTAGGCTTAGGCTAGGGCACCACTAGAATTAGCCTAAGGCTAGGGCTCACCTAGCCTAAGGCTAGGGCTCTCCTAGGATTAGGCTAGGGCACCCCTATGCTTAGGATAAGGCACCCCTAGGCTTAGGCTAAGGCTAGGGCTCCCCTAGCCTAAGGCTAGGGCACCCCTAGCCTAAGGCTAGGGCACACCTAGGCTTAGGCTAGGGCACCCCTAGCTTAGGCAAAGTCTAGGGCTCCCCTAGGAAAGGCTAGGGCACCCTAGGCTTAGGGTAGGGCACCCCTAGCTTAGGCTAAGGCTAGGGCACCCCTAGGCTTAGGCTTGGACACCCCTAGACTTAGGCTAGGACACACCTAGGCTTAGTCTAAGGCTAGGGCTCCCCTAGCCTAAGGCTAGGGCACACCTAGGCTTAGGCTAGGGCACCCCTAGGCTTAGGCTAAGGCTAGGGCTCCCCTAGCCTATGGCAGGGCACGCCTAGGCTTAGGCTAGGTAACCCTAGGCTTCGGCTAGGGAAACCCTAGGCTTAGGCCAAGGCTAGGACTCCCCTTCCCTAAGGCTAGGGCACCCCTAGACTTAGGCTAGGACACCCCTAGGCTTAGGCTAAGGCTAGGGCTCCCCTAGCCTATGGCTAGGGCACGCCTAGGCTTAGGCTAGGTAACCCTAGCCTTCGGCTAGGGAAACCCTAGGCTTAGGCCAAGGCTAGGACTCCCCTATCCTAAGGCTAGGGCACCCCTAGTCTTAGGCTAGGGCACCCCTAGGCTTAGGCTAGGGCACCCCTAGGCTTAGGCTAGGGCACCCCTAGGCTTAGGCTAGGGCACCGCTAGGCTTAGGCTAAGGCTAGGGCTCCCCTAGCCTAAGGCTAGGGCACCCCTAGCGTAGGCTAAGTCTAGGGCTCCCCTAGCCAAAGGCTAGGGCACCCCTAGGCTTAGGCTAGGGCACCCCTAGCTTAGGCTAAGGCTAGGGCACCCCTAGCCTAAGGCTAGGGCACCCCTAAGCTTAGGCTAGGGCACCCCTAGGCTTAGGCTAAGGCTAGGGCTCGCCTAGCCTAAGGCTAGGGCTCGCCTAGCCTAAGGCTAGGGCACCCCTAATCTTAGGCTAGGGCACCCCTAGGCGTAGGCTAGGGCACCCCTAGGCTTAGGCTAGGGCACCCCTAGAATTAGCCTAAGGCTAGGGCTCCCCTAGCCTAAGGCTAGGGCACCTCTAGGCTTAGGCTAGGGCACTCCTAGGCTTAGGCTAAGGCTAGGGCTGCCGTAGCCTAAGGCTAGGTCACTCCTAATCTTAGGCTAGGGTACCAATAGGCTTAGGCTAGGGCACCCCTAGACTTAGGCTAGGGCACCCCTAGAATTAGCCTAAGGCTAGGGATCCCATAGCCTAAGGTTAGGGCACCCCTAGGCTTAGGCTAGGGCACCCCTAGGCTTAGGCTAGGGCACCCCTAGGCTTATGATAGGGCACCCCTAGACTTACACTAGGGCACCCCTAAGCTTAGGCTAGGGCACCACAAGGCTTAGGCTAGGGCACCCCTAGGTTAGGCTAGGGCACCCCTAGGCTTAGGCTAGGGCACCCCTAGCCTTAGGCTAGGGCACTCCTAGGCTTAAGCTAGGGCACCCCTCGTCTTAGGCTGAGGCTAGGACTCCCCTAGCCTAAGGCTAGGGCACCCCTAGGCTTAGGCTAGGACACCCCTCGGCTTACACTAGGGCACCCCTAGGCTTAGGCTAGGACTCCCCTAGCCAATGGCTAGGGCACGCCTAGGCTTAGGCTAGGTAACTCTAGGCTTAGGCTGGGGCACCCCTAGTCTTAGACTAAGGCTAGGGCTCCCCTAGCCTAATGCTTGGGCACCCCTAGGCTTAGGCTAGGGCACCTCTAGGCTTAGGCTAAAGCTAGGGCACCACTAGGCTTAGGCTTGGACACCCCTAGGCTTAGGCTAGGACACACCTAGGCTTAGACTAAGGCTAGGACTCCCCTAGCCTATGGCTAGGGCACGCGTAGGCTTAGGCTAGGTAACCCTAGCCTTCGGCTAGGGAAACCCTAGGCTTAGGCCAAGGCTAGGACTCCCCTAGCCTAAGGCTAGGGCACCCCTAGGCTTAGGCTAGGACACACCTAGGCTTAGACTAAGGCTAGGACTCCCCTAGCCTATGGCTAGGGCACGCGTAAGCTTAGGCTAGGTAACCCTAGCCTTCGGCTAGGAAAATCCTAGGCTTAGGCCAAGGCTAGGACTCCCCTAGCCTAAGGCTAGGGCACCCCTAGGCTTAGGCTAGGACACACCTAGGCTTAGACTAAGGCTAGGACTCCCCTAGCCTATGGCTAGGGCACGCGTAGGCTTAGGCTAGGTAACCCTAGCCTTCGGCTAGGAAAACCCTAGGCTTAGGCCAAGGCTAGGACTCCCCTAGCCTAAGGCTAGGGCACCCCTAGTCTTAGGCTAGGGCACCCCTAGGCTTAGGCTAGGGCACCCCTAGGCTTAGGCTAGGGCACCCCAAGGCTTAGGTTAAGGCTAGGGCTCCCCTAGCCTATGGTAGGGCACACCTAGGCTTAGGCTAGGGCACCCCGTGGCTTATGCTAGGGCACCCTTAAGCTTAGGCTAGGGCACCCCTAGGCTTTGGCTAGGCCACCCCTAGGCTTAGGCTAAGGCTAGGGATCCCCTAGCCTATGGTACGGGCACGCCTAGGCTTAGGCTAGGGCACCCCTCGTCTTACGCTAGGGTACCCCTAGGCTTAGGCTAAGGCTAGGGCTCCCCTAGCCTATGGCTAGGGCACGCCTAGGCTTAGGGTAGGTAACCCTAGGTTTCGGCTAGGGAACCCCTAGGCTTAGGCCAAGGCTAGGACTCCCCTAGCCTAAGGCTTGGGCACCCCTAGGTTTACGCAAGGGCTTCCCTAGCCTATGGCTAGGGCACGCCTAGGCTTATGCTAGGTAACTCTAGGCTTAGGCTGGGGCACCCCTAGGCTTAGGCTAAGGCTAGGGCTCCCCTAGCCTAATGCTTGGGCACCCCTAGGCTTAGGCTAGGGCACCCCTAGGCTTAGGCTAAAGCTAGGGCTAGGCTTAGGCTAAAGCTAGGGCTACCCTAGCCTAATGCTTGGGCACCCCTAGGCTTATGCTAGGGCACCTCTAGGCTTAGGCTAAAGCTAGGGCACCCCTAGGCTTAGGATTGGACACCCGTAGGCTTAGGCTAGGACACACCTAGGCTTAGGCTAAGGATAGGGATCCCCTAGCCTAAGGCTAGGGCATCCCAAGGCTTAGGCTAGGGCATCCCTAGGCTTAGGCTAGGGCACCCCTAGCTTAGGCTAAGGCTACGGCTCCCCTAGCCTAAGGCTAGGACACCCCTAGGCTTAGGCTAGGGCACCCCTAGGCTAAGGCTAAGGCTAGACCTCCCCTAGCCTATGGCTAGGGCACGCCTAGGCTTAGGCTAGGTAACCCTAGGCTTCGACTAGTGAAACCCTAGGCTTAGGCCAAGTCTAGGACTCCCCTTGCCTAAGGCTAGGGCACCCCTAGCCTAAGGCTAGAGCACACCTAGGCTTAGGCTAGAGCACCCCTAGGCTTAGGCTAGGGCACCCCTAGGCTTAGGCTAGGGCACCTGTAGGGTTAGGCTAGGGTTAGAGCTCCCCTAGGCTAAGGCTAAGGCACCTCTAGGCTTAGGCTAGGACACCCCTAGCCTTAGGCTAGGGCACCCCTAGGCTTAGGCTAGGGCACCCCTAGGCTTAGGCTAAGGCTAGGGCTCCCCTAGCTTAAGGCTAGGGCATCCCTAGGCTTAGGATAGGGAACCCCTAGGCTTATGCTAAGGCACCCCTAGGGTTAGGTTAAGGTTAGTGCTCCCCTAGCCTAAGGCTAGGACACCCCTATCTTAGGCTAGCGCACCCCTAGTTTTAGGCTAGGGTACCCCTAGGCTTAGGCTAAGGCTAGGGCTCCCATAGCCTAAGGCTAGGGCACCCCTAACCTAAGGCTAGGGCACCCCTATGCTTAGGCTAGGGCACCCCTAGACTTAGGCTAAGGCTAGGGCTCCCATAGCCCAAGGGTAGGGCACCCCTAATCTTAGGCTAGGGCACCCCTAGAATTAGCCCAAGGCTAGGGCACCCCTAGGCTAAGGCTAAGGCTAGGGCTCCCATAGCCTAAGGCTAGGGCACCACTAATCTTAGGCTAGGGCACCCCTAGGCTTAGGCTAGGTCACCCCTAGGCTTAGGCTAGGGCACCCCTAGAATTAGCCTAAGCCTAGGGCATCCCTAGGCTTAGGATAGGGCACCCCTAGGCTTAGTCTAGGTCACCACTAGGCTTAGGCTTAGGCTAGGGCTCCCCTAGCCTAAGGCTAGGGCACCCTTAGGCTTAGGCTTTGGCACCCCTAGGCTTAGGCTATGGCACCCCTAGGCTTAGGCTAGGGCACCCCTAGGCTTAGGCTATGGCTAGGGCTCCCCTAGCCTAAGGCTAGGGCACCCCTAGGGTTAGGCTAGGGCACCCCTAAGATTAGGCTAGGGCACCCCTAGAATTAGCCTAAGGCTAGGGATCCCCTAGCCTAAGGTTAGGGCACCAATGGCTTAGGCTAGAGCACCCCTAGGCTTACGCTAGGGCACCCCTAGGCTTAGGCTAGGGCACCTGTAGGGTTAGGCTAGGGTTAGAGCTCCCCTAGGCTAAGGCTAAGGCACCTCTAGGCTTAGGCTAAGACTAGGGCTCCCCTAGCCTAAGTCTAGGGCACCCCTAGACTTAGGCTAGGGCACCCCTAGGCTTAGGGTAGGGCACCCCTAGGCTTAGGCTCGGGCACCCCTAGGCTAAGGCTAGGGCACCCCGAGGCTTAGGCTAGGGCTCCCGTCGGCTTAGGCTAGGGCACCCCCAAGCTTAGGGTATGGCACCCCTAGGCTTAGGCTAGGGCATCCCTAGGCTTAGATTAGGGCACCCCTAGGCTTAGGCTTGGGCACCCCTAGGCTTAGGTTAAGGCTAGGGCTCCCCTAGCCTAGGGCTAGGGCACCCCAAGACTTAGGCTAGGGCATCCCTAGGCTTAGTCTAGGACACCCCTAGGTTTAGGGTAGGGCACCCCTCGGCTTAGGCTAGGGCACCCCTAGGCTTAGGCTAAGGCTACGGCTCGACTAGCCTAAGGCTAAGGCACCCCTAGTCTTAGGCAAGGGCACCCCTAGGCTTAGGCTAAGGCTAGGGCTCCCCTAGCCTAAGGCTAGGGCACCTCTAGGCTTAGGCTAGGGCACCCCTAGGCTTAGGCTAGGGCACCCCTAGGCTTAGACTAGGGCACCCCTAGGCTTAGGCTAGGGCACCACTAGGCTTAGGCTAGGGCAACCCTAGGCTTAGGCTAAGGCTAGGGCTCCCATAGCCTAAGGCTAGGGCACCCCTAGGCTTAGTTCAGGGCACCCCTAGGCTTAGGCTAGGACACCCCTAGGCTTAGGCTAAGGCTAGGGCTCCCCTAGCCTAAGGCTAGGGCACCCCTAGCCTAAGGCTAGGGCACCCCTAGACTTAGGCTAGGGCACCCCTAGGCTTATACTAGGACATCCCTAAGCTTAGGCTAAGGCTAGGGCTCCCATAGCATAAGGCTAGGGCTCCCTTAGGCTTAGGCTAGGGCACCCCAAGGCTTAGGGTAAGTCCATGGCTCCTCTCGCCTATGGCTAGGGCACCTCTAGACTTAGGCTAGGACACCCCTAGGCTTAGTCTAGGGCACCCCTAGCTTAGGCTAAGGCTAGGGATCCCCTATCCTAAGGCTAGGGCACCCCTAGGCTTAGGCTAAGGCTAGGGCTCCCCTAGCCTAAGGCTAGGGCACCCCTAATCTTAGGCTAGGGCACCCCTAGGCTTAGGCTAGGGCACCCCTAGAATTAGCCTAAGGCTAGGGCTCCCCTATCCTAAGGCTAGGGCACCCCTAGGCTTAGGCTAGGGCACTACTAGGCTTAGGCTAGGGCACCCCAAGGCTTAGGGTAGGGCACCCCTAGGCTTAGGCTAGGGCACCCCTAGGCTTAGGCTACGGCACCCCTAGGCTTACGCTAAGGCTAGGGCTCCCCTAGCCCAAGGCTTAGGCACCCCTAGGTTTAGGCTAGGTCACCCCTAGGTTTAGGCTAGGGCACCCCTAGAATTAGCCTAAGGCCAGGGATCCCCTAGCCTAAGGTTAGGACACCCCTAGGCTTAGGCTAGGGCACCCCTAGGCTTAGGCAAGGGCACCCCTAGGCTTAGGCTAGGGCACCCCTAGGCTTAGGCTAGGGCACCCCTAGGCTTAGGCTAAGGCTAGTGCTCCCCTAGCCTAAGGATAGGGCACCCTTAGGCTTGGTTAAGACACCCCTAGGCTTAGGATAGGGCACCCCTAGGCTTAGGCAACGGCACCCCAAGTGTTAGACCAGGGCACCCCTATTCTTAGGCTAGGGTACACCTAGGTTTAGGATAGGGCACGCCTTGTCATAGGCTAAGGCTAGGGCACACCTAGGCTTAGGCTAGGCACCCCTAGGCTTAGGCTAGGACACCCCTAGGCTTAGGCTAGGGCACCCCCAAGTTTAGGCTACGGTTAGGGTTCCCATAGCCTAAGGCGATGGCACCCCTAGGTTTAGGCTAGGGCACCCCTAGGCTTAGGCTAGGGAACCCCTAGTCTTAGGCTAGGGCACGCCTAGGCTTAGGCTAGGGCACGCCTAGGCTTAGGCTAGGCCACCCCTAGGCTTAGGCTAAGGCTAGGGCTCCCCTAGCCTAATGCTTGGGCACCCCTAGTCTTAGGCTAGGGCACCCCTAGGATTAGGCTAGGGCACCCCTAGGCTTAAGCTAAGGCTAGGGCTCCCCTAGCCTAAGGCTAGTGCACCCCTAGGCTTATGCTAGGGCACCCGTAGGCTTAGGCTAGGGCACCCCTAGGCTTAGGCTAAGGCTAGGGCACCCCTAGGCTTAGGCTAGGGCACCCCTAGGCTTAGGTTAGGGCACCCCTGGCTTAGGCTTGGACACCCCTAGGCTTAGGCTAGGGCACACCTAGGCTTAGGCTAAGGCTAGCGCTCCCCTAGCCTAAGGATAGGGCACCCCTACGCTTAGGCTAGGTTACCGCTAGCTTAGGCTAAGGCTAGGGATCCCGTATCCTAAGACTAGGGCACCCCTAGGCTTAGGCTAGGGCACCCCAAGGCTTAGGCTAAGGCTAGGGCTCCTAGCCTAAGGCTAGGGCACAACGTAATCTTAGGCTAGGGCACTCCTAGGCTTGGGCTAGGGCACCCCTAGGATTAGGCTAGGGCACCCTTAGAATTAGCCTAAGGCTAGGGCTCCCATAGCCTAAGGCTAGGGCACCCCTAGGCTTAGGCTAGGGCACCCCTATGCTTAGGTAGGACACCCCAAGACTTAGGCTAAGGCACCCCTAAGCTTAGGCTAGGGCACCCCTGGCCTAGGCTAGGGCACCCATAGGCTTAGGCTAGGGCAACCCTAGGCTTAGGCTAAGGCTAGGGCTCCCATAGCCTAAGGCTAGGGCACCCCTAGACTTAGGCTAGTGCACTCCTAGGCTTAGACTAGGGCATCCCAAGGCTTAGGCTAGGGCACCCCAAGGCTTAGGCTAAGGCTAGGGCTCCCCTAGCCTAAGGCTAGGGCACCCCTAGGCTTAGGCTAGGGCACCCCTAGGCTTAGGCTAAGGCTAGGACACCCCTAGCCCAAGGCTAAGGCACCCCTAGGTTTAGGCTAGTGTACCCCTAAGTTTAGGCTAGGGAACCCCTAGAATTGGCCTAAGGCTAGGGATCCCCTAGCCTAAGGTTAGGGCACCCCTAGGATTAGGCTTTGGCACCCCTAATCTTAGGCTAGGGAACCCCTAGGCTTAGGCTAAGGCTAGGGTTCCCCTAGCGTAAGGCTAGGACAACCCTAGGCTTAGGCTAGGGCACCCATAAGCTTAGGCTAGGGCACCCCTAGGCTTATACTAGGAAACCCCTAGGCTTAGGCTAAGGCTAGGGCTCTCATAGCATAAGGCTAGTGCTCCCCTAGGCTTAGGCTAGGGCATCCCTAGAATTAGCCTAAGGCTAGGGCTCCCCTATCCTAATGCTAGGGCACCCCTAGACTTAGGCTAGGGCACCCCTAGGCTTAGGCTAGGGCACCGCAAGGCTTAGGGTAGGGCACCCCTAGGCTTAGGCTACGGCACCCCTAGGCTTAGGCTAAGGCTAGGGCTCCCCTAGCCCAAGGCTTAGGCACCCCTAAGTTTAGGCTAGGTCACCCCTAGGTTTGGGCTAGGGCACCCCTAGAATTAGCCTAAGGCCAGGGATCCCATAGCCTAAGGTTAGGGCACCCCTAGGCTTATGCTAGGGCACAGCTAGACTTAGGCTAGGGCACCCCTAGGCTTAGGCTAAGGCTACGGCTCGACAAGCCTAAGGCTAGGGCACCCCTTGGCTTAGGCTAGGGCACCCCTAGGCTTAGGCTAGGGCACCCCTAGGATTAGGCTAAGGCTAGGGCTCCCCTAGCCTAAGGCTAGGGCACCCTTAGGCTTAGGTTAGGACACCTTTAGGCTGAGGCTAGGGCACCCCTAGGCTTAGGCTAGGGCACCCCAAGTGTTAGACCAGGGCACCCCTAGTCTTAGGCTAGGGCACCCCTAGGTTTAGGATAGGGCACGCCTAGTCTTAGGCTAAGGCTAGGGCATCCCTAGGCTTAGGCTAGGGCACCCCTAGGCTTAGGCTAGGGCACCCCTAGGCTTAAGCTAAGACTAGGGCTCCCCTAGCCTAAGGCTAATGCACCCCTAGGCTTAGGCTAGGGCACCCGTAGGCTTAGGCTAGGGCACCCTTAGGCTTAGGTTAGGACACCCCTAGGCTTAGGCTAGGGCACGCCTAGGCTTAGGCTAGGGCACCCCAAGTGTTAGACCAGGGCACCCCTAGTCGTAGGCTAGGGCACCCCTAGGTTTAGGATAGGGCACGCCTAGTCGTAGGCTAAGGCTAGGGCACCCCTAGGCTTAGGCTAGGGCACCCCTAGGCTTAGGCTAAGGCTAGGGCTCCCCTAGGCTAAGGTTAGAGCACCTCTAGGCTTAGACTAGGGCACCCATAGACTTAGGTTAGGGCACCCCTAGGCTTAGGCTAGGGCACCCCTACGCTTAGGCTAGGGCACCCCTAGGCTTAGGCTAGGGCACCCCTAGGCTTAGGCTAGGGCACCCCTAGGCTTAGGCTAAGGCTAGGGCACCCCTAGTCTAAGGCTAGGGCACCCCTAACCTAAGGCTAGGACACCCCTTGGCTTAGGCTAGGGAACCCCTAGGCTTAGGCTAAGGATAGGGCTCCCCTAGCGTAAGGCTAGGACACCCCTAGGCTTAGGCTAGGGCACCCATAAGCTTAGGCTATGGCACCCCTAGGCTTATACTAGGACACCCCTAGGCTTAGGCTAAGGCAAGGGCTCCCATAGCATAAGGCTAGGGCTCCCGTAGGCTTAGGCTAGGGCACCCCAAGCCTTAGGGTAAGTCCATGGCTCCCCTCGCCTATGGCTAGGGCACCCCTAGACTTAGGCTAGGACACCCCTCGGCTTAGGCTAGGGCACCCCTAGGCTTAGGCTAAGGCTAGGGCTCCCCTAGCCTAAGGCCTGGGCACCCCTAATCTTAGGCTAGGGCACCCCTAGGCTTAGGCTAGGGTACCCCTAGGCTTAGGCTAGGGCACCCCAAGGCTTAGGGTAGGGCACCCCTAAGCTTAGGCTAGGGCACCCCGAGGCTTAGGCTACGGCACCCCTAGGCTTAGGCTAAGGCTAGGGCTCCCCTAGCCCAAGGCTTAGGCACCCCTAGGTTTAGGCTAGGTCACCCCTAGGTTTAGGCTTGGGCAACACTAGAATTAGAATAAGGCCAGGGATCCCATAGCCTAAGGTTAGGGCACCCCTAGGCTTATGCTAGGGCACCCCTAGGCTTAGGCTAGGGCACCCCTAGGCTTAGGCTAAGGCTACGGCTCGACAAGCCTAAGGCTAGGGCATCCCTAGGCTTAGGCTAGGGCACCCCTAGGCTTAGGCTAGGGCACACCTAGGCTTAGGCTAAGGCTAGGGCTCCCCTAGTCTAAGGCTAGGGCACCCCTAGCCTAAGGCTAGGACACCCCTTGGCTTAGGCTAGGGCACCCTTAGGCTTAGGTTAGGACACCCCTAGGCTTAGGCTAGGGCACGCCTAGGCTTAGGCTAGGGCACCCCAAGTGTTAGACCAGGGCACCCCTAGTCGTAGGCTAGGGCACCCCTAGGTTTAGGATAGGGCACGCCTAGTCGTAGGCTAAGGCTAGGGCACCCCTAGGCTTAGGCTAGGGCACCCCTAGGCTTAGGCTAAGGCTAGGGCTCCCCTAGGCTAAGGTTAGAGCACCTCTAGGCTTAGACTAGGGCACCCATAGACTTAGGTTAGGGCACCCCTAGGCTTAGGCTAGGGCACCCCTAGGCTTAGGCTAGGGCACCCCTAGGCTTAGGCTAGGGCACCCCTAGGCTTAGGCTAAGGCTAGGGCACCCCTAGTCTAAGGCTAGGGCACCCCTAGCCTAAGGCTAGGACACCCCTTGGCTTAGGCTAGGGCACCCCTAGGCTTAGGCTAGGGTACCCCTAGGCTTAGGCTAGGACACCCCTAGGCTTAGGCTAAGGCTAGGGCTCCCCTAGCCTAAGGCTGGGGCACCCCTAGACTTCGGCTAGGGCACCCCGAGGCTTATACTAGGACACCCCTAGGCTTAGGCTAAGGCTAGGGCTCCCATAGCATAAGGCTAGGGCTCCCCTAGGCTTAGGCTAGGGCACCCCAAGGCTTAGGGTAAGTCCATGGCTCCCCTCGCCTATGGCTAGGGAACCCCTAGACTTAGGCTAGGATACCCCTAGGCTTAGGCTAGGGCACCCCTAGCTTAGGCTAAGGCTAGGGATCCCCTATCCTAAGGCTAGGGCACCCCTAGGATTAGACTAAGGTTAGGGCTCCCCTAATCTAAGGCTAGGGCACCCCTAGGCTTAGGCTAGGGCACCCCTAGGTTTAGGTTAGGGCACCCCTTGGCTTAGGCTTGGACACCCATAGGCTTAGGCTAGGGCACACCTAGGCTTAGGCTAGGGCACCACTAAGCTTAGGCTAGGGCACGCCTAGGCTTAGGCTAGGGCACCACTAGGCTTAGGCTAGGGCACCCCTAGGCTTAGGCTAAGGCTAGGGCTCCACTAGCCTAAGGCTAGGGCTCCCCTAAGCTTAGGATAGGGCACCCCTAGGCTTAGGCTAGGGCACCCTAGGCTTAGGCTAAGGCTAGGGCTCCCCTAGCCTAAGGCTACGGCACCCCTAGGCTTAGGTTAGGGCACCCCTAGGCTTAGGCTAGGGCACCCCTAGGCTTAGGCTAGGGCACCCCTAAGCTTAGGCTAGGGCACGCCTAGGCTTAGGCTAGGGCACCCCTAAGCTTAGGCTAGGGCACCCCTAGGCTTAGGCTAGGGCACCCCTAGGCTTAGGCTAGGGCACCCCCAAGTTAAGGCTACGGTTAGGGTTCCAATAACCTAAGGCTATGGCACCCCTAGGCTTAGGCTAGCGCACCCCTAGGCTTAGGCTAGGGAACCCCTAGGCTTAGGCTAGGGCACGCCTAGGCTTAGGCTAGGGCACCCCTAGGCTTAGACTAGGGCACGCCTAGGCTTAGGCTAGGTAACCCTAGGCTTAGGTTAGGGCCCCCCTTAGGCTTAGGCCAAGGCTAGGGCTCCCCTAGCCTAATGCTTGGGCACCCCTATTCTTAGGCTAGGGCACCCCTAGGATTAGACTAAGGTTAGGGCTCCCCTTAACCTAAGGCTAGGGCACCCCTAGGCTTAGGCTAGGGCACACCTAGGCTTAGGTTAGGGCACCCCTGGCTTAGGCTTGGACACCCCTAGGCTTAGGCTAGGGCACAACTAGGCATAGGCTAAGGCTAGGGCTCCCATAGCCTAAGGCTAGGGCACCCCTAGACTTAGGCTAGTGCACACCTAGGCTTAGACTAGGGCATCCCAAGGCTTAGGCTCGGGCACCCCTAGGCTTAGGCTAGGGCACCCCTAGGCTTAGGCTAGGGCACCCCTAGGCTTAGGCTAGGACACCCCTAGGCTTAGGCTAAGGATAGGGCTCCCCTAGCCTAAGGCTGGGGCACCCCTAGACTTAGGCTAGGGCACCCCGAGGGTTATACTAGGACACCCCTAGGCTTAGGCTAGGGCACAACTAGGCATAGGCTAAGGCTAGCGCTCCCCTAGCCTAAGGCTAGGGCACCCGTAGGCTTAGGCTAGTGTACCCCTAGCTTAGGCTAAGGCTAGGGATCCCCTATCCTAAGACTAGGGCACCCCTAGGCTTAGGCTAGGGCACCCCAAGGCTTAGGCTAAGGCTAGGGCTCTCCTAGCCTAAGGCTAGGGCACCCCTAATCTTAGGCTAGGGCACCCCTAGGCTTAGGCTAGGGCACCCCTAGGCTTGGCTAGGGCACCCCTAGGCTTAGTCTAGGGCACCCCTAGGATTAGGCTAGGGCACCCCTAGAATTAGCCTAAGGCTAGGGCTCCCCTAGCCTAAGGCTAGGGCACCCCGAGGCTTAGGCTAGGGCACCCCTAGGCTTAGACTAGGGCACGCCTAGGCTTAGGCTAAGGCTAGGGCTCCCCTAGCCTAATGCTTGGGCACCCCTAGGCTTAGGCTAGGGCACCCCTAGGATTAGACTAAGGTTAGGGCTCCCCTAATCTAAGGCTAGGGCACCCCTAGGCTTAGGCTAGGGCACCCCTAGGTTTAGGTTAGGGCACCCCTTGGCTTAGGCTTGGACACCCATAGGCTTAGGCTAGGGCACACCTAGGCTTAGGCTAGGGCACCACTAAGCTTAGGCTAGGGCACGCCTAGGCTTAGACTAGGGCACCACTAGGCTTAGGCTAGGGCACCCCTAGGCTTAGGCTAAGGCTAGGGCTCCACTAGCCTAAGGCTAGGGCTCCCCTAGGCTTAGGATAGGGCACCCCTAGGCTTAGGCTAGGGCACCCTAGGCTTAGGCTAAGGCTAGGGCTCCCCTAGCCTAAGGCTACCGCACCCCTAGGCTTAGGTTAGGGCACCCCTAGGCTTAGGCTAGGGCACCCCTAGGCTTAGGCTAGGGCACCTCTAAGCTTAGGCTAGGGCACGCCTAGGCTTAGGCTAGGGCACCCCTAAGCTTAGGCTAGGGCACTCCTAGGCTTAGGCTAGGGCACCCCTAGGCTTAGGCTAGGGCACCCCCAAGTTTAGGCTACGGTTAGGGTTCCAATAACCTAAGGCTATGGCACCCCTAGGCTTAGGCTAGGGCACCCCTAGGCTTAGGCTAGGGAACCCCTAGGCTTAGGCTAGGGCACGCCTAGGCTTAGGCTAGGGCACCCCTAGGCTTAGACTAGGGCACGCCTAGGCTTAGGCTAGGTAACCCTAGGCTTAGGTTAGGGCCCCCCTTAGGCTTAGGCTAAGGCTAGGGCTCCCCTAGCCTAATGCTTGGGCACCCCTATTCTTAGGCTAGGGCACCCCTAGGATTAGACTAAGGTTAGGGCTCCCCTTAACCTAAGGCTAGGGCACCCCTAGGCTTAGGCTAGGGCACACCTAGGCTTCGGTTAGGGCACCCCTGGCTTAGGCTTGGACACCCCTAGGCTTAGGCTAGGGCACAACTAGGCATAGGCTAAGGCTAGCGCTCCCCTAGCCTAAGGCTAGGGCACCCGTAGGCTTAGGCTAGGGTACCCCTAGCTTACGCTAAGGCTAGGGATCCCCTATCCTAAGACTAGGGCACCCCTAGACTTAGGCTAGGGCACCCCAAGGCTTAGGCTAAGGCTAGGGCTCTCCTAGCCTAAGGCTAGGGCACCCCTAATCTTAGGCTAGGGCACCCCTAGGCTTAGGCTGGGGAACCCCTAGGCTTGGCTAGGGCACCCCTAGGATTAGGCTAGGGCACCCCTAGAATTAGCCTAAGGCTAGGGCTCCCCTAGCCTAAGGTTAGGGCACCCCGAGGCTTAGGCTAGGGCACCCCTAGGCTTAGGTAAGGCACCCCAAGGCTTAGGCTAGGGCACCCCTAAGCTTAGGCTAGGGCACCCCTAGGCCTAGGATAGGGCACCCATAGGCTTAGGCTAGGGCACCCCTAGGCTTAGGCTAAGGTTCGGGCTACCATAGCCTAAGGCTAGGGCACCCCTAGACTTAGGCTAGTGCACCCCTAGTCTTAGACTAGGGCATCCCCAGGCTTAGGCTAGGGCACCCCAAGGCTTAGGTTAAGGGTAGGGCTCCCCTAGCCTAAGACTAGGGCACCCCTAGGCTTAGGCTAGGGCACCCCTAGGCTTAGGCTAGGGCACTCTTAGGCTTAGTCTAAGGCTAGGGCTCCCATAGCCCAAGGATAAGGCACCCCTAGGTTTAGGCTAGGGCACCCCTAGGTTTAGGCTAGGGAACCTCTAGAATTGGCCTAAGGCTAGGGATCCCTAGCCTAAGGTTAGAGCACCCCTAGGCTTATGCTAGGGCACCCCTAGACTTAGGCTAGGGCACCCCTAGGCTTAGGCTAAGGCTACGGCTCGACAAGCCTAAGGCTAGGGCACCCCTTGGCTTAGGCTAGGGCACCCCTAGGCTTAGGCTAGGGCACCCCTAGGATTAGCCTAAGGCCAGGAATCCCATAGCCTAAGGTTAGGGCACCTCTAGGCTTATGCTAGGGCACCCCTAGACTTAGGTTAGGGCACCCCTAGGCTTAGGCTAAGGCTACGGCTCGACAAGCCTAAGGCTAGGGCACCCCTTGGCTTAGGCTAGGGCACCCCTAGGCTTAGGCTAGGGCACCCCTAGGATTAGGCTAAGGCTAGGGCTCCCCTAGCCTAAGGCTAGGGCACCCTTAGGCTTAGGTTAGGACACCTTTAGGCTTAGGCTAGGGCACCCCTAGGCTTAGGCTAGGGCACCCCAAGTGTTAGACCAGGGCACCCCTAGTCTTAGGCTAGGGCACCCCTAGGTTTAGGATAGGGCACGCCTAGTCTAAGGCTAAGGCTAGGGCATCCCTAGGCTTAGGCTAGGGCACCCCTAAGCTTAGGCTAGGGCACCCCTAGGCTTAAGCTAAGACTAGGGCTCCCCTAGCCTAAGGCTAATGCACCCCTAGGCTTAGGCTAGGGCACCCGTAGGCTTAGGCTAGGGCACCCCTAGGCTTAGGCTAAGGCTAGGGCACCCCTAATCTAAGGCTAGGGCACCCCTAGCCTAAGGCTAGGGCACCCCTAGGCTTAGGCTAGGGCACCACTAGGCTTAGGCTAGGGCACCCCTAGGCTTAGGCTAAGGCTAGGGCTCCCATAGCATAAGGCTAGGGCACCCCTAGGATTAGGCTAGGGAACTCCTAGGCCTAGGCTACTGCACCCCTAGGCTTAGCCTAGGGCACCCCTAGGCTTAGGCTAAGGGTAGTGCTCCCATAGCCTATGGCTAGGGCACCCCTAGGCTTAGGCTAGGGAACCCCTAGTCTTAGGCTAGGGCACCCCTAGGCTTAGGCTAGGACACCCCTAGGGTTAGGCTAAGGCTAGGGCACCCCTAGGATTAGGCTAGGGCACTCCTAGGCCTAGGCTACTGCACCCCTAGGCTTAGCCTAGGGCACCCCTAGGCTTAGGCTAAGGGTCGGGTTCCCATAGCCTAAGGCTAGGGCTCCCCTAGGCTTAGGCTAGGGCACCCCAAGGCTTAGGGTAAGTCCATGGCTCCCCTCGCCTATGGCTAGGGCACCCCTAGACTTAGGCTAGGACACCCCTAGGCTTAGGCTAGGGCACCCCTAGCTTAGGCTAAGGCTAGGGATCCCCTATCCTAAGGCTAGGGCACCCCTAGACTTAGGCTAAGGGTAGGGCTCCCCTAGCCTAAGGCTAGGGCACCACTAATCTTAGGCTAGGGCACCCCTAGGCTTAGATTAGGGCACCCCTTGGCTTTGGCTTGGACACCCCTAGGCTTAGGCTAGGGCACACCTAGGCTTAGGCTAGGGCACAACTAAGCTTAGGCTAGGGCACGCCTAGGCTTAGGCTAGGGCACCCCTAGGCTTAGGCTAGGGCACCCCTAGGCTTAGGCTAGGGCACCCCTAGGCTTAGGCTAGGGCACCCCCAAGTTTAGGCTACGGTTAGGGTTCCAATAACCTAAGGCTATGGCACCCCTAGGCTTAGGCTAGGGCACCCCTAGGCTTAGGCTAGGGAACCCCTAGGCTTAGGCTAGGGCACGCCTAGGCTTAGGCTAGGGCACCTCTAGGCTTAGGCTAGGGCACCCTAGGCTTAGGCTAAGGCTAGGGCTCCCCTAGCTAAAGGCTAGGGCACCCCTAGGCTTAGGTTAAGGCACCCCTAGGCTTAGGCTAGGGCACCCCTAGGCTTAGGCTAGGGCACCCCTAAGCTTAGGCTAGGGCACTCCTAGGCTTAGGCTAGGGCACCCCAAGGCTTAGGGAAGGGCACCCCTAGGCTTAGGCTAGGGCACCCCTAGGCTTAGGCTAGTGCACCCCCAAGTTTAGGCTACGGTTAGGGTTCCAATAAACTAAGGCTATGGCACCCCTAGGCTTAGGCTAGGGCACCCCTAGGCTTAGGCTAGGGAACCCCTAGGCTTAGGCTAGGGCACGCCTAGGCTTAGGCTAGGGCACCCCTAGGCTTAGACTAGGGCACGCCTAGGCTTAGGCTAGGTCCTAGGCATAGGTTAGGGCACCCCTAGGCTTAGGATAAGGCTAGGGCTCCCCTAGCCTAATGCTTGGGCACCCCTATTCTTAGGCTAGGGCACCCCTAGGATTAGACTAAGGTTAGGGCTCCCCTAACCTAAGGCTAGGGCACCCCTATGCTTAGGTTAGGGCACCCCTGGCTTAGGCTTGGACACCCCTAGGCTTAGGCTAGGGAACAACTAGGCTTAGGCTAAGGCTAGCGCTCCCCTAGCCTAAGGCTAGGGCACCCCTAGGATTAGGCTAGGGCACCCCTAGAATTAGCCTAAGGCTATGGCTCCCCTAGCCTAAGGCTAGGGCACCCCTAGGCTTAGGCTAGGGCACCCCTAGGCTTAGGTAAGGCACCCCAAGGCTTAGGCTAGGGCACCCCTAAGCTTAGGCTAGGGCACCCCTAGGCCTAGGCTAGGGCACCCATAGGCTTAGGCTAGGGCACCCCTAGGCTTAGGCTAAGGCTAGGGCTCCCATAGCCTAAGGCTAGGGCACCCCTAGACTTAGGCTAGTGCACCCCTAGTCTTAGACTAGGGCATCCCAAGGCTTAGGCTAGGGCATCCCAAGGCTTAGGCTAAGGCTAGGGCTCCCCTAGCCTAAGGCTAGGGCACCCCTAGGCTTAGGCTAGGGCACCCCTAGGCTTAGGCTAGGGCACCCCTAGGCTTAGGCTAGGGCACCCCTAGGCTTAGTCTAAGGCTAGGGCTCCCCTAGCCCAAGGCTAAGGCACCCCTAGGTTTAGGCTAGGGCACCCCTATGTTTAGGCTAGGGAACCCCTAGAATTGGCCTAAGGCTAGGGATCCCCTAGCCTAAGGTTAGGGCACCCCTAGGATTAGGCTATGGCACCCCTAGTCTTAGGCTAGGGAACCCCTAGGCTTAGGCTAAGGATAGGGCTCCCCTAGCGTAAGGCTAGGACACCCCTAGGCTTAGGCTAGGGCACCCGTAAGCTTAGGCTATGGCACCCCTAGGCTTATACTAGGACACCCCTAGGCTTAGGCTAAGGCAAGGGCTCCAATAGCATAAGGCTAGGGCTCCCGTGGGCTTAGGCTAGGGCACTCCAAGGCTTAGGGTAAGTCCATGGCTCCCCTTGCCTATGGCTAGGGCACCCCTAGACTTAGGCTAGGACACCCCTCGGCTTAGGCTAGGGCACCCCTACGCTTAGGCTAAGGCTAGGGCTCCCCTAGCCTAAGGCTAGGGCACCCCTAATCTTAGGCTAGGGCACCCCTAGGCTTAGGCTAGGGTACCCCTAGGCTTAGGCTAGGGCACCCCAAGGCTTAGGGTAGGGCACCCCTAAGCTTAGGCTAGGGCACCCCCAGGCTTAGGCTACGGCACCCCTAGGCTTAGGCTAAGGCTAGGGCTCCCCTAGCCCAAGGCTTAGGCACCCCTAGGTTTAGGCTAGGTCACCCCTAGGTTTAGGCTTGGGCAACACTAGAATTAGAATAAGGCCAGGGATCCCATAGCCTAAGGTTAGGGCACCCCTAGGCTTTTGCTAGGGCACCCCTAGGCTTAGGCTAGGGCACCCCTAGGCTTAGGCTAAGGCTACGGCTCGACAAGCCTAAGGCTAGGGCATCCCTAGGCTTAGGCTAGGGCACCCCTAGGCTTAGGCTAGGGCACACCTAGGCTTAGGCTAAGGCTAGGGCTCCCCTAGCCTAAGGCTAGGGCACCCTTAGGCTTAGGTTAGGACACCCCTAGGCTTAGGCTAGGGCACGCCTAGGCTTAGGCTAGGGCACCCCAAATGTTAGACCAGGGCACCCGTAGTCGTAGGCTAGGGCAACCCTAGGTTTAGGATAGGGCACGCCTAGTCGTAGGCTAAGGCTAGGGCACCCCTAGGCTTAGGCTAGGGCACCCCTAGGCTTAGGCTAAGGCTAGGGCTCCCCTAGCCTAAGGTTAGAGCACCTCTAGGCTTAGACTAGGGCACCTATAGACTTAGGTTAGGGCACCCCTAGGCTTAGGCTAGGGCACCCTTAGGCTTAGGCTAGGGCACCCCTAGGCTTAGGCTAGGGCACCCCTAGGCTTAGGCTAAGGCTAGGGCACCCCTAGTCTAAGGCTAGGGCACCCCTAGCCTAAGGCTAGGACACCCCTAGGCTTAGGCTAGGGCACCCCTAGGCTTAGGCTAGGGCACCCCTTGCCTTAGGCTAGGGCACCCCTAGGCTTAGGCTAGGACACCCCTAGGCTTAGGCTAAGGTTAGGGCTCCCTTAGCCTAAGGCTGGGGCACCCCTAGACTTAGGCTAGGGCATCCCGAGGCTTATACTAGGACACCCCTAGGCTTAGGCTAAGGCTAGGGCTCCCATAGCATAAGGCTAGGGCTCCCCTAGGCTTAGGCTAGGGCACCCCAAGGCTTAGGGTAAGTCCATGGCTCCCCTCGCCTATGGCTAGGGAACCCCTAGACTTAGGCTAGGACACCCCTAGGCTTAGGCTAGGGCACCCCTAGCTTAGGCTAAGGCTAGGGATCCCCTATCCTAAGGCTAGGGCACCCCTAGACTTAGGCTAAGGCTAGGGTACCCATAGGCTTAGGTTAGGGCACCCCTGGCTTAGGCTTGGACACCCCTAGGCTTAGGCTAGGGCACACCTAGGCTTAGGCTAAGGCTAGCGCTCCCTTAGCCTAAGGCTAGGGCACCCTTAGGCTTAGGCTAAGGCTAGGGCACCCATAGGCTTAGGTTAGGGCACCCCTGGCTTAGGCTTGGACACCCCTAGGCTTAGGCTAGGGCACACCTAGGCTTAGGCTAAGGCTAGCGCTCCCTTAGCCTAAGGCTAGGGCACCCCTAGGCTTAGGCTAGGTTACCGCTAGCTTAGGCTAAGGCTAGGGATCCCCTATCCTAAGACTAGGGCACCCCTAAGCTTAGGCTAGGGCACCCCAAGGCTTAGGCTAAGGCTAGGGCTCTCCTAGCCTAAGGTTGGGCACCCCTAATCTTAGACTAGGGCACCCCTAGGCTTGGGCTAGGGCACCCCTAGGCTTAGGCTAGGGCACCCCTAGTATTAGGCTAGGGCACCCTTAGAATTAGCCTAAGGCTAGGGCTCCCCTAGCCTAAGGCTAGGGCACCCCTAGGCTTAGGCTAGGGCACCCCTAGGCTTAGGTAGGGCACCCCAAGGCTTAGGCTAAGGCACCCCTAAGCTTAGGCCAGGGCACCCCTAGGCCTAGGCTAGGGCACCCATAGTCTTAGGTTAGGGCACCCCTAGGCTTAGGCTAAGTCTAGGGCTCCCATAGCCTAAGGTTAGGGCACCCCTAGACTTAGGCTAGTGCACACCTAGGCTTAGACTAGGGCATCCCAAAGCTTAGGCTGGGTCACCCCTAGGCTTAGGCTAGGGCACCCCTAGGCTTAGGCTAAGGCTAGGGCACCCCTAGTCTAAGGCTAGGGCACCCCTAGCCTAAGGCTAGGGCACCCCTTCGCTTAGGCTAGGGCACCACTAGGCTTAGGCTAGGGCACCCCTAGGCTTAGGCTAGGGCACCCCTAGGCTTAGGCTAAGGCTAGGGCACCCCTAGTCTAAGGCTAGGGCACCCCTAGCCTAAGGCTAGGGCACCCCTAGGCTTAGGCTAGGGCACCACTAGGCTTAGGCTAGGGCACCCCTAGGCTTAGGCTCGGGCACCCCTAGGCTTAGGCTACGGCACCCCCAGGTTTAGGCTACGGCTAGGGTTCCCATAGCCTAAGGCTATGGCACCCCTAGGCTTAGGCTAGGGCACCCCTAGGCTTAAACTAGGGCACGCCTAGGCTTAGGCTAAGGCTAGGGCTCCCCTAGCCTAATGCTTGGGCACCCCTAGGCTTAGGCTAGGGCACCCCTAGGATTAGACTAAGGTTAGGGCTCCCCTAATCTAAGGCTAGGGCACCCCTAGGCTTAGGCTAGGGCACCCCTGGTTTAGGTTAGGGCACCCCTTGGCTTAGGCTTGGACACCCATAGGCTTAGGCTAGGGCACACCTAGGCTTAGGCTAGGGCACCACTAAGCTTAGGCTAGGGCACGCCTAGGCTTAGGCTAGGGCACCACTAGGCTTAGGCTAGGGCACCCCTAGGCTTAGGCTAAGGCTAGGGCTCCACTAGCCTAAGGCTAGGGCTCCCGTAGGCTTAGGATAGGGCACCCCTAGGCTTAGGCTAGGGCACCCTAGGCTTAGGCTAAGGCTAGGGCTCCCCTAGCCTAAGGCTAGGGCACCCCTAGGCTTAGGTTAGGGCACCCCTAGGCTTAGGCTAGGGCACCCCTAGGCTTAGGCTAGGGCACCCCTAAGCTTAGGCTAGGGCACGCCTAGGCTTAGGCTAGGGCACCCCTAGGCTTAGGCTAGGGCACCCCTAGTCTTAGGCTAGGGCACCCCCAAGTTTAGGCTACGTTTAGGGTTCCAATAACCTAAGGCTATGGCACCCCTAGGCTTAGGCTAATGCACCCCTAGGCTTAGGCTAGGGAACCGCTAGGCTTACTCTAGGGCACGCCTAGGCTTAGGCTAGGGCACCCCTAGGCTTAGACTAGGGCACGCCTAGGCTTAGGCTAGGTAACCCTAGGCTTAGGTTAGGGCCCCCATTAGGCTTAGGCTAAGGCTAGGGAACCGCTAGGCTTAGGCTAGGGCACCCCTAACTTAGGCTAGGGCACCCCTAGGATTAGACTAAGGTTAGGGCTCCCCTTAACCTAAGGCTAGGGCACCCCTAGGCTTAGGCTAGGGCACACCTAGGCTTAGGTTAGGGCACCCCTGGCTTAGGCTTGGACACCCCTAGGCTTAGGCTAGGGCACAACTAGGCATAGGCTAAGGCTAGCGCTCCCCTAGCCTAAGGCTAGGGCACCCGTAGGCTTAGGCTAGGGTACCCCTAGCTTAGGCTAAGGCTAGGGATCCCCTATCCTAAGACTAGGGCACCCCTAGGCTTAGGCTAGGGCACCCCAAGGCTTAGGCTAAGGCTAGGGCTCTCCTAGCCTAAGGCTAGGGCACCCCTAATCTTAGGCTAGGGCACCCCTAGGCTTAGGCTAGGGCACTCTTAGGCTTAGTCTAAGGCTAGGGCTCCCCTAGCCCAAGGATAAGGCACCCCTAGGTTTAGGCTAGGGCACCCCTAGGTTTAGGCTAGGGAACCCCTAGAATTGGCCTAAGGCTAGGGATCCCCTAGCCTAAGGTTAGAGCACCCCTAGGATTAAACTATGGCACCCCTAGTCTTAGGCTAGGGAACCCCTAAGCTTAGGCTAAGGCTAGGGCTCCCCTAGCGTAAGGCTAGGACACCCCTAGGCTCAGGCTACGGCACCCATAAGCTTAGGCTATGGCACCCCTAGGCTTATACTAGGACACCCCTAGGCTTAGGCTAAGGCTAGGGATCCCCTATCCTAAGGCTAGGGCACCCCTAGGCTTAGGCTAAGGCTAGGGCTCCCCTAGCCTAAGGCTAGGGCACCCCTAAGCTTAGGCTACGGCACCCCTAGGCATAGGCTAAGGCTTGGGCTCCCCTAGCCTAAGGCTAAGGCACCCCAAGGCTTAGGCTAGGGCACCCTTTGTCTTAGGCTTGGACACCCGTATGCTTAGGCTAGGGCACCCCTAGGCTTAGGCTAAGGCTAGGGCTCCCCTAGCCTAAGGCAAGGCCACCCCTAGCCTTAGGCTAGGTCACCTCTTGGCTTAGGCTAGGGCATCCCTAGGCTTAGGCTAGGGCACACCAAGACTTAGGCTAGGGCACCCCTAAGCTTATACTAGAACACCCCTAGGCTTAGGCTAAAGCTAGGGCTCCCATAGCCTAAGGCTAGGGCATCCCTAGGCTTAGGCTAGGGTACCCTAAGGCTTAGGGAAAGTCTAGAGCTCCCTTAGCCTAAGGCTAGGGCACCCCTAGGCTTAGGCTAAGGCTAGGGCTCCCCTAGCCTAAGGCTAAGGCACCCCTAGGCTTAGGCTAGGGCACCCCTCGGCTCTGGCTTGGACACCACTAAGCTTAGGCTAGGGCACCCCAAGGCTTAGGCTAAGGCTAGGGCTCCCCTAGCCTAAGGCAAGGCCACCCCTAGCCTTAGGCTAGGTCACCTCTTGGCTTAGGCTAGGGCATCCCTAGGCTTAGGCTAGGGCACACCAAGACTTAGGCTAGGGCACCCCTAAGCTTATACTAGAACACCCCTAGGCTTAGGCTAAGGCTAGGGCTCCCATAGCCTAAGGCTAGGGCATCCCTAGGCTTAGGCTAGGGTACCCTAAGGCTTAGGGAAAGTCTAGAGCTCCCTTAGCCTAAGGCTAGGGCACCCCTAATCTTAGGCTAGGGCACCCCTAGGCTTAGGCTAGGGCACCCCTAGGCTTGGCTAGGGCACCCCTAGGCTTAGGCTAGGGAACCCCTAGGATTAGGCTAGGGCACCCCTAGAATTAGCCTAAGGCTAGGGCTCCCCTAGCCTAAGGCTAGGGCACCCCGAGGCTTAGGCTAGGGCACCCCTAGGCTTAGGTAAGGCACCCCAAGGCTTAGGCTAGGGCACCCCTAAGCTTAGGCTAGGGCACCCCTAGGCCTAGGCTAGGGCACCCATAGGCTTAGGCTAGGGCACCCCTAGGCTTAGGCTAAGGTTCGGGCTACCATAGCCTAAGGCTAGGGCACCCCTAGACTTAGGCTAGTGCACCCCTAGTCTTAGACTAGGGCATCCCCAGGCTTAGGCTAGGGCACCCCAAGGCTTAGGTTAAGGCTAGGGCTCCCCTAGCCTAAGACTAGGGCACCCCTAGGCTTAGGCTAGGGCACCCCTAGGCTTAGGCTAGGGCACTCTTAGGCTTAGTCTAAGGCTAGGGCTCCCCTAGCCCAAGGATAAGGCACCCCTAGGTTTAGGCTAGGGCACCCCTAGGTTTAGGCTAGGGAACCCCTAGAATTGGCCTAAGGCTAGGGATCCCCTAGCCTAAGGTTAGAGCACCCCTAGGATTAAACTATGGCACCCCTAGTCTTAGGCTAGGGAACCCCTAAGCTTAGGCTAAGGCTAGGGCTCCCCTAGCGTAAGGCTAGGACACCCCTAGGCTCAGGCTAGGGCACCCATAAGCTTAGGCTATGGCACCCCTAGGCTTATACTAGGACACCCCTAGTCTTAGGCTAAGGCTAGGGATCCCCTATCCTAAGGCTAGGGCACCCCTAGGCTTAGGCGAAGGCTAGGGCTCCCCTAGCCTAAGGCTAGGGCACCCCTTAGCTTAGGCTAGGGCACCCCTAGGCATAGGCTAAGGCTTGGGCTCCCCTAGCCTAAGGCTAAGGCACCCCAAGGCTTAGGCTAGGGCACCCTTTGTCTTAGGCTTGGACACCCGTATGCTTAGGCTAGGGCACCCCTAGGCTTAGGCTAGGGCTAGGGCTCCCCTAGCCTAAGGCAAGGCCACCCCTAGCCTTAGGCTAGGTCACCTCTTGGCTTAGGCTAGGGCATCCCTAGGATTAGGCTAGGGCACACCAAGACTTAGGCTAGGGCACCCCTAAGCTTATACTAGAACACCCCTAGGCTTAGGCTAAGGCTAGGGCATCCCTAGGCTTAGGCTAGGGTACCCTAAGGCTTAGGGAAAGTCTAGAGCTCCCTTAGCCTAAGGCTAGGGCACCCCTAGGCTTGGGCTAGGGCACCCCTAGGCGTAGGCTAAGGCTAGGGCTCCCCTAGCCTAAAGCTAAGGCACCCCTAGGCTTAGGCTAGGTCACCTCTTGGCTTAGGCTAGGTCATCCCTAGGCTTAGGCTAGGACACACCTAGACTTAGGCTAGGGCACCCCTAAGTTTATACTAGAACACCCCTAGGCTTAGGCTAATGCTAGGGCTCCCTTAGCCTAAGGCTAGGGCACCCCTAGGCTTAGGCTAAGGCTAGGGTTTCCCTAGCCTAAGGCTGTGGAACCCCTAGGCTTAGGCTAGGGCACCCCTACGCTTAGGCTTGGGCACCCCTAGGATTAGGCTAAGGCTAGGGTTCCCATAGCCTAAGGCTAGGGCACCGCTAGGCTTAGGCTAGGGCACACCTAGGCTTAGGTTAGGGCACCCCTACGCTTAGGCTAGGGCACCCCTAGGCTTAGGCTAAGGCTAGGGTTCTCCTAGCCTAAGGCTAGGGCATCCCTAGGCTTAGGCTAGGGCACGCCTAGGCTTAGGATAGGGCAACCCTAGGCTTAGGCTAGGGCACCCCTAGGCTTAGGCTAGGGCACCCCTAGGCTTATGCTAGGGCACCCCTATGCTTAGGCTAAGGCTAGGATTCCCCTAGCCTAAGGCTTGGGCACCCCTTGGCTTAGACTAGGGCACCTCTAGGCTTAGGCTAAGGCTAGGGCATCCCTACCCTATGGCTAGGGCACGCCTAGGCTTAGGCTAGGTAACCCTAGGCTTAGGCTAGGACACCCCTAGTCTTAGGCTAGGGCACCCCCAGGCTTAGGTAAGGGTAGGGTTCCCATAGCCTAAGGCTAGGGCACCACTAGGCTTAGGTTAGGGCACCGCTAGGCTTAGGCTAGGGCACCCCTAAGCTTAGGATAGGGCACCCCCAGGCTTAGGATAGGGCACCCCTAGGCTTAGGCTAAGGTTAGGGCTTCCCTAGCCTAAGGCTAGGGTTCCCCTAGGCTTAGGCTAGGGCACCCCAAGTGTTAGGCTAGGGCACCCCTAGGCTTAGTCTAGGGCACCCCTAGGCTTAGGTTAGGGCACCCCAAGGCTTAGGCTAGGGCACCCCTAGGCTTAGGCTAGGGCTCCCATAGGCTTAGGCTAAGGCAGCCCCAGGCTTAGGCTAAGGCTAGCGTTCCCATAGACTAAGGCTAGATAACGCCTAGGCTTAGGCTAGGGCACCCCTAGGCATAGGCTAGTGCACCCCTAGGCTTAGGCTAAGGTTAGGGCTCCCCTAACCTAAGGTTAGGGCACCCCTAGGCTTAGGCTAGGGCACCCCTAGGCTTAGGCTAGGGCACCCCTAGGCTTAGGCTAAGGCTAGGGCTCCCCTAGCGTAAGGCAAGGGCACCCCTAGCCTTAGGCTAGGTCACCTCTTGGCTTAGGCTAGGGCATCCCTAGGCTTCGGCTAGGGCACACCAAGACTTAGGCTAGGGCACCCCTAAGCTTATACTAGAACACCCCTAGGCTTAGGCTAAGGCTAGGGCTCCCGTAGCCTAAGGCTAGGGCATCCCTAGGCTTAGGCTAGGGTACCCTAAGGCTTAGGGAAAGTCTAGAGCTCCCTTAGCCTAAGGCTAGGGCACCCCTAGGCTTAGGCAGGGCAACCCTAGGCTTAGGCTAAGGCTAGGGCTCCCCTAGCCTAAGGCTAAGGCACCCCTAGGCTTAGGCTAGGGCACCCCTCGGCTTAGGCTTGGACACCACTAAGCTTAGGCTAGGGCACCCCAAGGCTTAGGCTAAGTCTAGGGCTCCCCTAGCCTAAGGCAAGGCCACCCCTAGCCTTAGGCTAGGTCACCTCTTGGCTTAGGCTAGGGCATCCCTAGGCTTAGGCTAGGGCACACCAAGACTTAGGCTAGGGCACCCCTAAGCTTATATTAGAACACCCCTAGGCTTAGGCTAAGGCTAGGGCTCCCATAGCCTAAGGCTAGGGCATCCGTAGGCTTAGGCTAAGGCTAGGGTTTCCCTAGCCTAAGGCTGTGGAACCCCTAGGCTTAGGCTAGGGCACCCCTAGGCTTAGGCTAGGGCACCCCTAGGATAAGGATAAGGCTAGGGTTCCCATAGCCTAAGGCTAGGGCACCCCTAGGCTTAGGCTAGGGTACCCTAAGGCTTAGGGAAAGTCTAGAGCTCCCTTAGCCTAAGGCTAGGGCACCCCTAGGCTTAGGCTAGGGCACCCCTAGGCTTAGGCTAAGGCTAGGGCTCCCCTAGTCTAAGGCTAAGGCACCCCTAGGCTTAGGCTAGGGCACCCCTCGGCTTAGGCTTGGACACCACTAAGCTTAGGCTAGGGCACCCCAAGGCTTAGGCTAAGGCTAGGGCTCCCCTAGCCTAAGGCAAGGCCACCCCTAGCCTTAGGCTAGGTCACCCCTTGGCTTAGGCTAGGGCATCCCTAGGCTTAGGCTAGGACACACCTAGACTTAGGCTAGGGCACCCCAAAGTTTATACTAGAACACCCCTAGGCTTAGGCTAATGCTAGGGCTCCCTTAGCCTAAGGCTAGGGCACCCCTAGTCTTAGGCTAAGGCTAGGGTTTCCCTAGCCTAAGGCTGTGGAACCCCTAGGCTTAGGCTAGGGCACCCCTAGGCTTAGGCTAGGGCACCCCTAGGATAAGGATAAGGCTAGGGTTCCCATAGCCTAAGGCTAGGGCACCCCTAGGCTTAGGCTAGGGCACACCTAGGCTTAGGTTAGGGCACCCCTACGCTTAGGCTAGGGCACCCCTATGTTTAGGCTAAGCTAGGGTTCCCCTAGCCTAAGGCTAGGGCATCCCTAGGCTTAGGCTAGGGCACGCCTAGGCTTAGGAAAGGGCAACCCTAGGCTTAGGCTAGGGCACCCCTAGGCTTAGGCTAGGGCACCCCTAGGCTTAGGCTAGGGCACCCCTATGCTTAGACTAAGGCTAGGATTCCCCTAGCCTAAGGCTTGGGCATCCCTTGGCTTAGACTAGGGCACCTCTAGGCTTAGACTAAGGCTAGGGCATCCCTACCCTATGGCTAGGGCACGCCTAGGCTTAGGCTAGGTAACCCTAGGCTTAGGCTAGGACACCCCTAGGCTTAGGCTAGGGCACCCCCAGGCTTAGGTAAGGGTAGGGTTCCCATAGCCTAAGGCTAGGGCACCACTAGGCTTAGGTTAGGGCACCGCTAGGCTTAGGCTAGGGCACCCCTAAGCTTAGGTTAGGGCACCCCTAGGCTTAGGATAGGGCACCCCTAGGCTTAGGCTAAGGTTAGGGCTTCCCTAGCCTAAGGCTAGGGTTCCCCTAGGCTTAGGCTAGGGCACCCCAAGTGTTAGGCTAGGGCACCCCTAGGCTTAGTCTAGGGCACCCCTAGGCTTAGGTTAGGGCACCCCAAGGCTTAGGCTAGGGTACCCCTAGGCTTAGGGTAGGGCACCCCTAGGCTTGGGCTAGGGCACTCCTAGGCTTAGGCTAGGGCACCCCTAGGATTAGGCTAAGGCTAGGGTTCCCATAGCCTAAAGCTAGGGCATCCCTTGGCTTAGGCTAGGGTAGCCCAAGGCTTAGGGTAAGTCTAGGGCTCCCTTCGCCGAAGGCTAGGGCACCCTTAGGCTTAGGCTAGGGCACCCCTAGGCTTAGGCTAAGTTTAGGGCTCCCCTAGCCTGAGGCTTGGGCACCCCTAGGCTTAGGCTAGGGCACAACTAGGCTTAGGCAAGGAGACCCTTAGGCTTTGGCTAGGGCACCCCTCAGCTTAGGCTAGGACACCCCTAGGCTTAGGGTAGGACACCCCTAGGCTTAGGCTAAGGCTAGGGTTCCCCTAGCCTAAGGCTAGGGCACCCCAAGGCTTAGGCTACGGCACCCCTAGACTTAGGCTAGAGCACCCCTAGGCTTAAACTAAGGCTAGGGATCCCCTAACCTAAGGCTAGGGCACCCCTAGGCTTAGGCTAGGGCACCCCTTGGCTTAGGCTAGGGCACCCCTAGGCTTAGGCTAGGGCACCCCTAGGCTTAGGCTGGGACACCCCTAGGCTTTGGCTAGGGCACCCCTAGGCTTAGGCTAAGGGTAAGGCTTCCCTAGCCTAAGGTTAGGGAACCACTACGCTTAGGCTAGAGCACCGCTAGGCTTAGGCTTGGGCCCCCCTTGGCTTAGGCTAGGGCACCCCTAGGCTTAGGCTAGGGCACTCCTAGGCTTACTAGGTCACCACTAGGCTTAGGCTAGGGCACCCCTAGTCTTAGGCTAGGGCACCCCTAGGCTTAGGCTAGGGCACCCCTAGGCTTAGGCTAAGGCTAGGGTTCCCCTAGCCTGAGGCTTGGCAACCCCTAGGCTTAGGCTAGGGCACCCCTAGGCTTAGGCTAGGGCCCCCCTAGGCTTAGGCTTAGGCTAGGGCTCCCCTAGCCTAAGGCTAGGGCACCCTTAGGCTTAGGCTAGGGCACCCCTAGGTTTAGGATAAGGCTAGGGCTCCCCTAGCCTAAAGCTAGGGCACCCCTAGGCTTAGGCTAGGGCACACCTAGGCTTAGGCTAGGGCACACGTAGCCTTAAGCTAAGGCTAGGGCTCCCCTCGCCTAAGGCTAGGGCACCCCTAGGCTTAGGCTAGGGCACCCCTAGACTTAGGCTAGGGCACTGCTAGGCTTAAGCTACGGCTAGGTCTCCCCTAACCTAAGGCTAGGGCACCCCTAGGCTTAGGCTAGGGCACCCCTAGGCTTAGGCTAAGGCTAGGGCTCCCCTAGCCCAAGGCTAGGGCACCCCTAGGCTTAGGCTAAGGCACCCCTAGGTTTAGGCTAGGGCACCCCTAGAATTAGCCTAAGGCTAGGGATCCCCTAGCCTAAGGTTAGGGCACCCCTAGGCTTAGGCTAGGGCACCACTAGGCTTAGGCTAGGGCACCGCTAGGCTTAGGCTAGGGTACCCCTAGGCTTAGACTAAGGCTACGGCTCGACTAGCCTAAGGCTAGGGCACCCCTAGGCTTAGGCTAAGGCAAGGGCTCCCCTAGCCTAAGGTTAGGGCACCACTAGGCTTAGGCTAGGGCACCCCTAGGCTTACTAGGGCATCCCCAGGCTTAGGCTAGGGCACCCCTAGGCTTAGGCTAGGGTACCCCTAGGCTTACTAGGGCACCCCTAGGCTTAGGCTAGGGCACCCCTAGGCATAGGCTAGGGCACCCTTATGCTTACGATAGGGCACCCCTACGCTTAGGCTAGGGCACCCCTAGGCTTAGGCTAGGGCACCCCTAGGCTTAGGCCAAGGCTAGGGATCCCCTAGCCTAAGGCTAGGGAACCCCTAGGCTTAGGCTAGGACACCCCTAGGCTTAGGCTAAGGCTAGGGCTCCACTAGCCTAAGGCTAAGGAACCCCTAGGCTTAGGCTAGGGCACCCCTAGGCTTAGGCTAAGGCTAGGGATCCCCTAGCCAAAGGCAAGGACACCCCTAGGCTTAGGCTAGGACACCTCTTGGCTTAGGCTAGGGCACCCCTAGGCTTAGGCTAAGGCACCCCTAGGCTTAGACTAGGACACCCCTAGGCATTGGCTAGGACACCCCTAGGCTTAGGCTAGGACACCCCTAGGCTTAGGCTAAGGCTAGGGTTCCCATAGCCTAAGGCTAGGGCACCCCTAGGCTTAGGCTAAGGCACCCCCAGGCTTAGGCTAGGGCTCCCCTAGCCTAAGGCTAGGGCACCCCTAGGCTTACGCTAGGGTACCCCTGGCTTAGGCTAGGGCACCCCTAATCTTAGGCTAGGGCACCACTAGGCTTAGGCTAAGGCAAGGGCTCCTCTAGCCTAAGGTTAGGGCACCACTAGGCTTAGGCTAGGGCACCCCTAGGCTTAGGGTAAGGCTAAAGCTCTCCTAGCCTAAGGCTAGGGCACCCCTAGGCTTTGGCTAGGGTACCCCTAGGCTAAGGCTAAGGCTAGGGCTCGCCTAGCCTAAGGCTAGGGCACCCCTAGGCTTAGGCTAGGGCACCCCTAGGCTTACATTAGGGCACCCATAAGTTTAGGCCAAGGCTAGGGCGCCCCTAGCCTAAGGCTAGGGCACCCCTAGTCTTAGGCTAGGGAACCCATAGGCTTAGGGTAGGACACCCCTAGGCTTGGGCTAGGACACCCCAGGCTTAGGCTAAGGCTAGGGCTCACCTAGTCTAAGGCTAGGGCACACCTAGGATTAGGTTAGGGCACCTCTAGGCTTAGGCTAGGGCACCCCTAGGTTTATGCTAGGGCACCCCTAGGTTTAGGCGTTGGCACCCTTAGGCTTAGGCTAAGGCTAGGGCTCCCCTAGCCTAATGTTTGGGCAACCCTAGGCTTAGGCTGCGGCACCCCTAGGCTTAGGCTAGGGTACCCCTAGCATAAGGGGAAGGCTAGGGCACCTCTTGGCTTAGGCTAGGGCATTCCTAGGCTTAGGTTAGGACACCCCTAGGCTTAGGATAGGGCACCCCTAGGCTTAGGCTATGGCACCCCGAGTCTTAAATTTGGACACCCCAAGGCTTAGGCTAGGGAAGCCCTAGGCTTAGGCTAAGGCTATGGCTCCCCTAGCCTAAGGCTAGGGCACCCCTAGGCTTAGACTAGGGCACCCCTTGGCTTAGGCTAGTGCACCCCTAGGCTTAGGCTATGGCACCCCTAGGCTTAGGCTAAGGCTTGGGCTCCCCTAGGCTTAGGCTAGGGCACCTCTAGGCTTGGGTTGGGGCACCCCTAGGCTTAGGCTAGGGCACCCTTAGGCTTAGGCTAAGGCTAGGGCTCCCCTAGCCTCAGACTAGGGCACTCCTAGGCTCAGGCTAGGGCACCCTTAGGCTTAGGCTAGGGCAATCCTTGGCTTATGCTAAGGCTAGGGCTCCCCTAGCCTCAGGCGAGGGCAACCCTAGGCTTAGGATAAGGCTAGGGCTCCCCTAGCCTCAGGCTAAGGCACCCCAAGGCTTAGGCTTCGACACCACTAGGCTTAGGCTAGGGCACCCCTAGGCTTAGGCTAAGGCTAGAGCTCCCCTAGCCTAAGACTAGGGCACCTCTAGGCTTAGGCTAAGGCACCCCTAGGCTTAGGCTTAGGGTAGCGCTCCCCTAGCCTAAGGTTAGGGCACCCCTAGGCTTTGGCTAGGGCACCCTTAGCCTAAGGCTAGGGCACCACTAGGCTTTGGCTAGGGCACAACTAGGCTTAGGTTAAGCCTAGGGCTCCCCTAGTCTAAGGCTTGGGCACGCCTAGACTTTGGCTAGGGCACCCCTGGGCTTATGCTAGGGCACCCCTAGGCTTAGGCTAAGGCTAGGGCTCCCCTAGCCTAAGGCTAGGGCACCCCTAGGCTTAGACTAGGGCACCCCTTGGCTTAGGCTAAGGCTAGGGATCACCTAGCCTAATGCTTGGGCAACCCGAGCCTTAGGCTAGGGCACCCCTAGGCTTAAGCTAGGGTACCCCTAGCTTAATCTAAGGCTAGGGCTCCCCTAGCCTAAGGCTAGGGCACCCCTAGGCTTAGAATAGGGCACCCCTAGTCTTAGGCTATGGCACCCCTAGGCTATAGTTTGGACACCCCAAGGCTTAGGCTAGCGCAACCCTAGGCTTTGGCTAAGGCTACGGCTCCCCTAGCCTAAGGCTTGGGCACCCCTAGGCTTAGACTAGGGCACACCCATCCTTAGGCCAGGGCACCCCTTGGCTTAATCCAGTGCTCCCCTAGCCTTAGGCTAGGGCTCCCCTAGGCTTAGGCTCGGGCACCCCTTGGCTTAGGCTAGGGCTCTCCTAGCCTTAGGCTAGGGTTCCCCTAACCTTATGCTAGGGCACCCCAGGCTTAGGCTAGGGCTCCCCTAGGCTTAGGCTAGGGCACACCTAGGCTTAGGCTAGGGCTCCCCTAGCCTTAGGTTCGGCCACCCCTAGGCTTTGCCAAGGGCTCCCCTAGGCTTAGACTAGGGCACCCCTAGGCTTAGGCTAGGACTCCCCTAGCCTTAGGTTAGGGCACCCCTAGGCTTAGGCTAGGGTTCCCTTAGCCTTAGGCTATGGCTCCCATAGCCTAACGCTAGGGCTCCCCTATCCTTAGGCTAGGGCACCCTTAGGCTTAGGCTAAGACTAGGGATCCCCTAGCCTTAGGCTAGGACTCCCCTAGCTTTAGGTTAGGGCACCCCTAGGCTTAGGCTAGGGCTCCCCTAGCCTTAGCATAGGGCTCCCCTAGGCTTAGGCTAGGGCTCCCTTAGCTTTAGGCTAGGGCTCCCCTAGCCTTAGGGTAGGGCACCCCTAGGCTTAGGCTAGGGCTCCCCTAGCCTTAGGCTAGGGCAACCCTAGGCTTAGGATAAGGCTAGGGCTCCCCTAGCCTTAGGCTTGTGCTGCCCAACCTTAGGTTAGGGCACCCCTAGGCTTAGGCTAATGCTAGCGCTCCCCTAGCCTTAGGCTACGGCTCCCCCAGCCTTAGGCTAGGGCACCCATAGGCTTAGGCTAGGGCTCCCCTAGCCTTAGGTATGGCAGCCCTAGGCTTAGGCTTGGGCTCCCCTAGCCTTAGGCTAGGGCACCCCTAGGCTTAGGCTAAGGCTAGGGCTCCTCTAGCCTTAGGTTAGGGCTCTCCTAGCCTTAGGCTAGGGCACCCCTCGGCTTAGGCTAGGGCTACCCTAGCCTTAGGCTCGGGCTCCCCTAGCCTTAGGCTCGGGCTCCCCTAGCCTTAGGCTCGGGCACCCCTAGCCTTAGGCTAGGGCTCCCCTAGACTTAGTCCAGGGCTCCCCTAGCCTTAGGGTAGGGCTCCCCTACACTTAAGGTAGGGCATCCCTAGCCTTATGCTAGGGCTCCGGTAGCCTAAGCCTAGGGCTCCCCTAGCCTTGGCTAGGCACCGCTAGGCTTAGTGTAACGCTAGAGCTCCCATAGCCTTAGGCTAGTGCTCTCCGAACCTTAGGCTCGGGCACCCCTAAGCTTAGGATAAGGCTAGGGCTCCCCTAGGCTTAGGCTAGGGCACCCCTAGGCTTAGGCTAAGGCTACGGCTCCCTTTGCCTAAGGCTAGGGCACCCCTAGCCTAAGGCTATGGAACACCTAGGATTAGGCTAGGGCACCCCTAGGCTTAGGCTAGGGCACCCTTAGGCTTAGGTTAGGGCACCCCTAGGCTTAGGCTATGGCACCCCTAGGCTTAGGATAAGGCTAAGGCTCCCCTAGCCTAAGGCTAGGGCACCCCTAGGCTTAGGGTACGGGACCCCGAGGCTTAGGCTAGGGCACCCCTAGGTTTAGGCTAGGGCACCCCTAGGCTTAAGCTATGGCACACCTAGGCTTAGGCTTAGGCTAGGGCTCCCCTGGCCTTAGGCTAGGGCACCCCTTGGCTTAGGCTAGGGTACGCCTAGGCTTAGGCTAGCGCACTCCTAGGTTTAGGCTAGGGCACCCCTAGGCTTAGGCTAGGGTACCCCGAGGCTTAGGCTGGGTCACCCCGAGGCTTAGGCTAGGGCACCCCGAGGCTTAGGCTAGGGCACCCCGAGGCTTAGGCTAGGGCACCCCGATTCTTAGACTAGGCCACCCCGAGGCTTAGGCTAGGGGACCCGGAGGCGTAGGCTAGGGCATCCCGAGGCTTAGGCTAAGGCTAGGGCTCCCCTAGCCTCAGGCTAGGGCACCTTTAGACTCAGGCTAGGGCCCCACTAGGCTTAGGCTAAGGCTAGGTCTCCCCAGCCTTAGGTTACGGCACCCCTAGGCTTAGGCTCAGGCACCCCTAGGCTTAGGCTAGGGTTCCCTTAGCCTTAGGCTAGGGCTCCCCTAGCCTTAGGCTAGGGCACACCTAGGTTTCGGGTAGGGCTCCCCTAGCCTTAGGTTCGGGCACCCCTAGGCTTAGGCTAGGGTTCCCTTAGCCTTAGACTAGGCCTCCCATAGCCTAAGGATAGGGCACCCCTAGGCTTAGGCTAGGGCTCCATTAACCTTAGGTTAGGGCTCCCCTAGCCTTAGGCTAGGGCTCCCCTCACTTTATGCTACGGCACCCCTTGGCTTAGGCTAAGGCTAGGGCTCCCCTAGCCTTAGGTATGGCCGCCCTAGACTTAGGCTTGGGCTCCCCTAGCCTTAGGCTAGGGCACCCGTAGGCTTCGTCTAAGGCTAGGGTTCCACTAGTCTTAGGTTAGGGCACCACTAAGCTTTGGCTAAGGCTAGGGCTCGAGTAGCCTTAGGCTAGGACTCCCCTATCCTTAGGCTAGGGCTCCCCTAGCTTTAGGCTAGGGCACCCCTAGGCTTAGGCTAAGGCTAAGGCTCTCCTAGCCTTAGGCTGGGGTTCTCCTAGCCTTAGGCTAGGGCTCCCCTAGGCTTAGGCTAGGGCTCCCCTAGCCTTAGGCTCGGGTTCCCCTAACCTTAGGCCAGGGCACCCCTAGGCTAAGTCAAGGGCTCCCCTAACCTTAGGCTAGGGTTCCCCTATCCTTAGGCCAGGGCACCCCTAGGGTAAGTCAAGTGCTCCCCTAGCCTTAGGCTAGGGCTCCCCTAACCTTATGCTAGGGCACCCCAAGGCTTAGGCTAGGGTTCCCTAGACTTAGGCTAGGGCTCCCCTAGCCTTAGGCTAGTGCTCCCCTATCCTTAGGCCAGGGCACCCCTAGGCTTAGTCCAGGGATCCCCTAGCCTTAGGCTAGGGTTCCCCTAGGCTTAGGCTCGGGCACCCCTTGGCTTAGGATAGGGCTCTCCTAGCCTTAGGGTAGGGCTCCCCTAACCTTATGCTAGGGCACCCCTAGGCTTAGGCTAAGGCTAGGGCTCCCCTAGCCTTCGGTTAGGGCTCCCTGAGCCTTAGGGTAGGTCACCCCAAGGCTTAAGCTAAGGCTAGGGCTCCCCTAGCCTTAGGCTAAGGCTCCGCTAGCCTTAGGCTAGGGCTCCCCAAGGCTTAGGCTAAGTCTAGGGCTCCCTAGCCTTAGGCTAGCGCTCCCCTAGCCTTAGGCTAGGGCTCTCCTAGCCTTAGGCTAGGGCACCCCTAGGCTAATGCTCGGGCACCCCTAGGCTAAGGCTAGGGCTCCACTAGCCTTAGGCTAGGGCTCCCCTAGCCTTAGCGTAGGGCTCCCCTAGCCTTAGGCTAGGGCACCGCTAGGCTTAGGCTAAGGCTAGGGCTCCCGTAGCCTTAGCCTAGGGCACCCCTAGCCTTAGCGTAGGGCTCCCCTAACCTTAGGCTAGGGCACCCCTAGCCTTAGGCTAGGGCTCCCCTAGCCTTAGGTTCGGGCACCCGTAGGCTTAGGCTAGGACTCCCATAGCCTTAGGTTAGGGCACCCCTAGGCTTAGGCTAGGGCTCCCCTAGCCTTAGTTTCGTGCACCCCTAGGCTTAGGCTAGGGCACACCTAGGATTAGGCTAGGGCACCCCTAGGCTTAGGCTAGGGCACCCTTAGGCTTAGGCTAGGGCACCCCTAGGCTTAGGCTATGGCACCCCTAGACTTAGGATAAGGCTAAGGCTCAGCTAGCCTAAGGCTAGGGCACCCCTAGGCTTAGGGTAGGGGACCCCTAGGCTGAGGCTAGGATACCCCTAGGCTTAGGCTAGGGCACTCCTAGGTTTAGGCTAGGGCACCCCTAGGCTTAGGCTAAGGCTAGGTTCCCCTAGCCTAAGGCTAGGGCACCCCTAGGCTTAGGCTTGGGCACCCGTAGGCTTGGGCTATGGCACCCCTAGGCTAAGGCTAGGGCACCCCTAGTCTTAGGCTAAGTCTAGGCCTCCCCTTGCCTTAGGCTAGGGGACCCCTAGGCTTAGGCTAGGGCACCCCTAGGCTTAGGCTAAGGCTATGGCCCCGCTAGCCTTAGGCTAGGGCACCCCTAGGCTTAGGTTAGGGCACCACTAGGCTTAGGCTAGGGCACCCCTAGGCTTAGGCTAGGGCACCCCAATCCTTAGGCTAGGGCACCCCTAGGCTTAGGCTCGGGCACCACTAAGCTTAGACTATGGTTCCCTTTGCCTTAGGCTAGGGCTCCCCTAGCATTAGGCTAGGGCACACCTAGGCTTAGGCATGGGCTCCCCTAGCCTTAGGTTCGGGCACCCTTAGGCTTAGACTAGGACACCCCTAGGCTTAGGCTAGGACTCCCCTAGCCTTAGGTTATGGCACCCCTAGGCTTAGTTTAGGGTTCCCTTAGCCTTAGGTTAGGGTTCCCCTAGCCTAAGGCTAGGGCTCCCCTAGCCTTAGGCTTGGACTCCCCTAGCCTTAGGTTAGGGCACCCCAAGGCTTAGGCTAAGGCTAGGGCTCCCCTAGCCTTAGGCAAGCGCTCCCCTAGCCTTAGGCTAGGGCTCTCCTAGCCTTAGGCTAGGGCACCCCTAGGCTAATGCTAGGGCACCCCTAGGCTAAGGCTAGGGCTCCACTAGCCTTAGGCTAGGGCTCCCCTAGCCTTAGCGTAGGGCTCCCCTAGCCTTAGGCTAGGGCACCCCTAGGCTTAGGCTAAGGCTAGGGCTCCCCTAGCCTTAGGCTAGGGCACCCCTAGCCTTAGCGTAGGGCTCCCCTAACCTTAGGCTAGGGCACCCCTAGGCTTAGGCTAGGGCTCCCCTAGCCTTTGTTTCGGGCACCCCTAGGCTTAGGCTAGGGTTTCCATAGCCTAAGGCTAGGGCTCCGCTAGCCTTAGGCTAGGGCACCCATAGGCTTAGGCTAGGGCACACCTAGGATTAGGCTAGGGCACCCCTAGGCTTAGGCTAGGGCACCCTCAGGCTTAGGCTAGGGCACCCCTAGGCTTAGGCTATGGCACCCCTAGACTTAGGATAAGGCTAAGGCTCAGCTAGCCTAAGGCTAGGGCACCCCTAGGCTTAGGGTAGGGGACCCCTAGGCTTAGGCTAGGGTACCCCTAGGCTTAGGCTAGGGAACTCCTAGGTTTAGGCTAGGGCACCCCTAGGCTTAGGCTAGGGCACCCCTAGGATTAGGCTAAGGCTAGGGCTCCCCTAGCCTAAGGCTATGGCACCCCTAGGCTTAGGCTTGGGCACCCGTAGGCTTGGGCTATGGCATCCCTAGGCTAAGGCTAGGGCACCCCTAGTCTTAGGCTAAGTCTAGGGCTCCCCTTGCTTTGGCTAGGGGACCCCTAGGCTTAGGCTAGGGCACCCCTAGGCTTAGGCTAAGGCTCGGGGACCCCTAGGCTTAGGCTAGGGCTCCAGTAGCCTTAGCTGGGGCTCCCCTAGCCTTAGGGTAGGGCTCCCCTAGCCTTAGGCTAGGGCACCCCTAGGCTTAGGCTTGGGCACCCCTAGGCTTAGGCTAGGGCACCCTTAGTCTTAGGCTTGGGCACCCCTAGGCTTAGGCTATGGCATGCCTAGGCTTAGGATAAGGCTAAGGCTTCCCTAGCCTAATGCTAGGGCACCCCTAGGCTTAGGATAGGGGACCCCTAGGCTTAGGCTAGGGCACCCCTAGGCTTAGGCTAGGGCACCCCTAGGCTTAGGCTAAGGTTTGGGCTCCGCTAGCCTAAGGCTAGGGCACCCCTTTGCTTAGGCTAGGGTACCCCTAGGCTTAGGCTAGGGCATTCCTACGTTTAGGTTAGGGCACCCATAGGCTTAGGCTAGGGCACCCCTAGGCTTAGGCTAAGGTTATGGCTCCCCTAGCCTTAGGCTAGGGCACCCCTAGGCTTAGGCTAGGGCACCCCTAGGCTGAGGCTAGGGTACCCCGAGGCTTAGGCTAGGGCTCCCCTAGCGTAAGGCTAGGGCACCCATAGGCTTAGGCTAGGGCACCCCTAGGCTTAGGCTAAGGCTACGGCTCCCCAAGCCTCAGGCTAGGACACCTTTAGGCTCAGGCTAGGGCCCCCCTAGGCTTAGGCTAGGGAACCCCTAGACTTAGGCTAGGGCACCCCTAGGCTTAGGCTAAGGCTAGGGATCCCCTAGACTCAGGCTAGGGCACCCCTAGACTCAGGCTAACGCGCCCCTAGTCTTAGGCTAGGGCACACATAGGCTTAGGCTAGGGCACCCCTAGGCTTAAGCTAGGACACCCCTAGGCTTACGCTAAGGCTAGGGCTCCCCTAGCCTAAGGCTAGGGCACCCTTATGCTTAGGTTAGGGCACCCCAAGGTTTAAGCTACGGCAGCCCTAGGCTTATGCTAGGGCACCACTAGGCTTAGGTTAGGGCACCCATAGCTTAGGCTAAGGCTAGGGATCCCCTAGCCTAAGGCTAGGGCACACCTAGGATTAGGATAGGGCACCCCTAGGCTTAGGCTAGGGCACTCCTAGGCTTAGGCTAGGGCACCCCTAGGTTTAGGCTATGGCACGCCTAGGCTTAGGATAAGCCTACGGCTCCCCTAGTCTAAGGCTTGGGCACCCCTAGGCTTAGGCTAGAGCACCCCTAGGCTTATGCTAGGGCAGCCCTATGCTTAGGCTAGAGCACCCCTAGGCTTATGCTAGGGCAGCCCTAGACTTAGGCTAGGTAACCCTAGGCTTAGGCTAGGTCACTTCTATGCTTAGGCTAGGGCACGCCTAGCTTAGGTTAAGGCTAGGGCTCCCCTAGCCTAAGGCTAGGGCACCCATAGGCTTAGGCTAGGGCACCCCTAGGCTTAGGGTAAGGCTAGGGCTCCTCTAGCCTAAGGCTAGGGCACCCCTAGGCTTAGGCTTGGACACCCCTAGGCTTAGGCTAGGGCACCCCGAGGCTTAGGCTAAGGCTAGGGTTCCCCTAGCCTAAGGCTAGGGCACCCCTAGGCTTAGGCTAGGGCACCCCTAGGCTTAGGATAAGGCTAGCGTTCTCCTAGCTTAAGGCTAGGGCACCCCTAGGCTTTGGCTAGGGTACCCCTAGGCTAAGGGTAAGGCTAGGGCTCACCTAGTCTAAGGCTAGGGCACCCCTAGGCTTAGGCTAGGGCACCCCTAGGCTTACACTAGAACACACTTAGGCTTAGGCTAGGGCACCCGTAGGTTTAGGCTAAGGCTAGGGCGCCCCTAGGCTTAGGCTAGGGTAACCCTAGGATTAGGCTAGGGCACCCCAAGGTTTAGGATATGGCACCCCTAGGCTTAGGCTAAGGCTAGGGCTCCCTTTGCTTAATGCTAGGGCACCCTTAGGCTTAGGCAAGGGCACCAATAGGCTTAGGCTAAGGCTAGGGATCCCCTAGCCTAAGGCTAGGCCACCCCCAGGCTTAGACTAGGGGACCCCTTGGCTTAGACTAGGGCACCCATAGGCTTAGGCTATGGCACCCCTAGGCTTAAGTTTGGACACCACAAGGCTTAGGCTAGGGCAGCCCTAGGCTTAGGCTAAGGCTAGGGCTCCCTTTGCTTAATGCTAGGGCACCCTTAGGCTTAGGCAAGGGCACCAATAGGCTTAGGCTAAGGCTAGGGATCCCCTAGCCTAAGGCTAGGCCACCCCCAGGCTTAGACTAGGGGACCCCTTGGCTTAGACTAGGGCACCCCTAGGCTTAGGCTATGGCACCCCTAGGCTTAAGTTTGGACACCCCAAGGCTTAGGCTAGGGCAGCCCTAGGCTTAGGCTAAGGCTAGGGCTCCCCTAGCTTAAGGCTAGGGCACCCCTAGGCTTAGACTAGGGCACTCCTTGGATTAGGCTAGGGCACCCCTAGTCTTAGGCTATAGCACCCCTAGGCTTAGGCTAAGGCTACGGCTTCCCTAGGCTTAGGCTAAGGTACCCCTAGGCTGAGGCTAAGGCTAGGGCTCCCCTAGCCTCAGGCTAGGGCACCCCTAGGCTCAGGCTAGGGCACCCCGAGGCTAGGCTAGGGTAATCCTAGGCTTAGGCTAAGGCTAGGGCTCCCCTAGCATCAGGCTAGGGCAACCCTAGGCTTAGACTAAGGCTAGGGCTCCCCTAGCCTCAGGGTAGGGCACCCCAAGGCTTTGGCTAGAGTACCCCTAGTCTAAGGCTAAGGCTAGGGCTCGCCTAGCCTAAGGCTAGGGCACCCCTAGGCTTAGAATAGGGTACCCCTTGGCTTAGGCTAGGGCACCCCTAGGCTTAGGCTATGGCACCCCTAGGCTTAGGCTAAGGCTAGGGCTCCCCTAGCCTCAGGCTAGGGCACCCCTAGGCTCAGGCTAGGGCACCCCGAGGCTTAGGCTAGGGCAATCCTAGGCTTAGGCTAAGGCTAGGGCTCCCCTAGCTTAAGGCTAGGGCACCCCTAGGTTTAGGCTAGGGCATCCCTAAGCTTAGGGTAACGCTAGCGCTCCCCTAGCCTAAGGCTAGGGCACCCCAAGGCTTTGGCTAGAGTACCCCTAGTCTAAGGCTAAGGCTAGGGCTCGCCTAGCCTAAGGCTAGGGCACCCCTAGGCTTATGATAAAGCACCCCTAGGCTTACACTAGGGCACCCTTAGGCTTACGCTAGGGCACCCCTAGGCTTAGGCTAAGGCTAGGGCTACCCTAGCCTAATGCTTAGGCACCCCTAGGCTTAGGCTAGGGCACCCCTAGGCTTATGCTTGGGCACCCCTAGGCTTAGGCTAAGGCTAGGGCTCCGCTAGCCTATGGCTAGGGCATGCCTAGGCTTAGGCTAGGTAACCCTAGGCTTAGGCTAGGTCACCCCAAGGCTAAGGCTAAGACTAGGGCTCCCCTAGCCTAATGCTTGAGCAACCCTAGGCTTAGGTTAGGGCACACCTAGGCTTAAGCTAGGGTACCCCAAGCTTAGGCTAAGGCTAGGGCTCCCCTAGCCTAAGGCTAGGGCACCCCTAGGCTTAGGCTAGGGCACCCCTAGGCTTAGGAAAAGACTAGGTCTCCCCTAGCTTAAGGGTAGGACACCCCTAGTCTAAGCCAAGGCACCCCTTGGCTTAGGCTAGGGCACCCCTGGGCTTAGGCTAAGGCACCCCTAGGCTTAAGTTTGGACACGCCAATGCTTAGGCTAGCGCAGCCCTAGGCTTAGGCTAAGGCTAGGGCTCCCCTAGCCTATGGCTAGGGCACCCCTAGGCTTAGACTAGGCCACCCCTTGGCTTAGGCTAGGGCACCCCTAGGCTTAGGCTATGGCACCCCTAGGCTTAGGATAAGGCTAGGGCTCCCCTAGGCTTAGGCTAGGGCACCCCTAGGCTTAGGCTAGGGCACACCTAGGCTTAGGCTAAGGCTAGGGCTCCCCCAGCCTCAGGCTAGGGCACCCCTAGGCTCAGGCTAGTTCACCCCGAGGTTTAGTCTAGGGCAATCCTAGGCTTAGGCTAAGGCTAGGGCAACCCTAGCCTCAGGCTAGGGCACCCCAAGGCTTAGGCTAGGGCAATCATAGGCTTAGGCGAAGGCTAGGGCTCCCTTAGCCTCAGGCTAGGGCAACCCTAGGCTTAGGCTAAGGCTAGGGCTCCCCTAGCCTCAGGCTAGGGCACCCCAAGGCTTAGGCTAGGGCACCCCTAGGCTTAGGCTTCGACACCCCTAGGCTTAGGAAAAGGACACCCCTAGGCTTAGGGTAAGGCTAGAGCTCCCTTAGCCTAAGGCTAGGGCACCCCTAGGCTTTGGCTAGGGTACCCCTAGCCTAAGGCTAGGGCACCCCTAGGCTTTGGCTAGGGCACAACTAGGCTTATGCTAGGGCACCCCTAGGCTTAGGCTAAGGCTAGGGCTCCCCTAGCCTATGGTGAGGTCATGCCTAGGCTTAGGCTAGGTCACCCCTAGGCTTAGGCTAAGGCTAGGGCTCCCCTAGCCTAATGCTTGGGCAACCCTCTGCTTAGGCTAGGGCACCCCTAGGCTTCAGCTAGGGTACCCCTAGCTTAGGCTAAGGCTGGGGCTCCCCAAGCCTAAGGCTAGGGAACCCCTAGGCTTAGGCTAGGGCACCCCTAGGCTTAGGCAAAGACTAGGGCTCCCCTTGCTTAAGGGTAGGCCACCCCTAGGCTTCGGCAGGCACACCCCTAGGCTTAGGCTAAGGCTAGGGCTCCCCTAGTCTAAGGCTAGGGCACCCCTAGGCTTAGACTAGGGCACCCCTTGGCTTAGGCTAGGGCACCCCTAGGCATAGGCTATGGCACCCCTAGGCTTAAGTTTGGACACCCCAAGGCTTAGGCTCGTGCAGCCCTAGGCTTAGGCTAAGGCTAGGGCTCCCCTACCCTAAGACTAGGGCACGCCTAGGCTTAGACTAGGGCACCCCTAGGCTTAGGCTATGGCACCCCTAGGCTTAGGCTAAGGCTAGGGCTCCCCTAGCCTCATGCTAGGGCAACCCTAGGCTCAGCCTAAGGCTAGGGCTCCCCTAGCCTCAGGCTATGGCACGACAAGGCTTAGGCTAGGGCACCCCTAGGCTTAGGCTAAGGCTAGGGCTCCCCTAGCTAGGGCTCCCCTAGCCTTACACTAGGGCACCTCTAGGCTTAGGCCAGGGCACACCTAGGCTTAGGCTAACATTAGGGCTCCCCTAGCCTCAGGCTAGGGCACCTCTGGTCTTAGGCTAGGGCACCCCAAGGTTTAGGCTAGGCACCCCTATGTTAGGCTAGGGCACCCCTAGGCTTAGGTTAGGGCACCCCTAGGCTTAGGCTGAGGTTAGGGCTCCCCTAGCTTAAGGCTACTGCACCCCTAGGCTTAGACTAGGGCACCCCTTGGCTTAGGCTAGGGCACTCATAGGCTTAGGCTATGGCACCCATAGGCTTAAGTTTGGACACCCCAAGGCTTAGGCTAGTGCAGCCCTAGGCTTAGGCTAAGGCTAGGGCTCCCCAAGCCTAAGGCTCGGGCACCCCTAGGCATAGACTAGGGCACCCCTTGGCTTATGCTAGGGCACCCGTAGGCTTAGGCTATGGCACCCCTAGGCTTAGGCTAAGGCTAGGGCTCCCGTAGGCTTAGGCAAGGGCACCCCTAGGCTTAAGCTAGGGCACCCCTAGGCTTAGGCTAGGACACCCCTAGGCTTAGGCTAAGGATAGGGCTCCCTTAGCCTCAGGCTAGGTCACCCCTAGGCTCAGGCTAGGGCACCCCGAGGCTTAGGCTAGGGCAACCCTAGGCTTAGGCTAAGGCTAGGGCTCCCCTAGCCTCAGGCTAGGGCACCCCAAGGCTTAGGCTAGGGCACCCCTAGGCTTAGGCTAGGACACCACTAGGCTTAGGTTAGGGCACCCCTAGGCTTAAGCTAGGGCTGCCCAAGGCTAAGGCTAGGGCACACCTAGGCTTAGGCTAGGGCACCCCTAGGCTTAGGCTAATGCTAGGGCTCCCATAGGCTAATGCTAGGGCACCCCTAGGCTTAGGCTAGGGCACCCATAGCTTAGGCTAAGGCTAGGGCACCCCTAGCCTAAGGCTAGGGCACCCCTAGGCTTAGGCTAGGGCACCCCTAGGCTTAGGCTAGGGCACCCCTAGGCTTAGGCTAGCACCTCTAGGCTTAGGCTAAGGCTACGGCTCACCTAGCCTCAGGCTAGGGCACCTTTAGACTCAGGCTAGGGCCACTCTAGGCTTGGGCTAGGGCACCCCTAGACTTAGGCTAGGGCAACCCTAAGCTTAGGCTAAGGCTAGGGATCCCCTAGACTCAGGCTAGGGCACCCCTAGGCTCAGGCTAGCACGCCCCTTGGCTTAGGCTAGGGCACACCTAGGCTTAGGCTAGGGCACACCTAGGCTTAAGCTAGGACACCCCTAGGCTTACGCAAAGGCTAGGGCTCCCCTAGCCTAAGGCTAGGGCACACCTAGACTTAGGCTAGGGCACCCCTAGGCTTAGGCTAGGACACCCCTAGGCTTAGGTTAGGGCACCCCAAGGCTTAAGCTAGGGCTGCCCAAGGCTTAGGCTAGGGCACCCCTAGGCTTAGGCTAGGGCACCCCTAGGCTTAGGCTAATGCTAGGGCTCCCCTAGCCTAATGCTAGGGTACCCCTAGGCTTAGGCTAGGGTACCCATAGCTTAGGCTAAGGCTATGGCACCCCTAGCCTAAGGCTAGGGCACCCCTATGCTTAGGCTAGGGCACCCCTAGGCTTAGGCTAGGGCACCCCTATGCTTAGGCTAGCACCCCTAGGCTTAGGCTAAGGCTACGGCTCCCCTAGCCTTAGGCTAGGGCACCTTTAGACTCAGGCTAGTGCCGCCCTAGGCTTGGGCTAGGGCACCCCTAGACTTAGGCTAGGGCAACCCTAAGCTTAGGCTAAGGCTAGGGATCCACTAGACTCAGGCAAGGGCACCCCTAGGCTCAGGCTAGCACGCCCCTTGGCTTAGGCTAGGGCACACCTAGGCTTAGGCTAGGGCACACCGAGGCTTAAGCTAGGACACCCCTAGGCTTACGCAAAGGCTAGGGCTCCCCTAGCCTAAGGCTAGGGCACACCTAGGCTTAGGCTAGGGCACCCCTAGCCTTAGGCTAGGACACCCCTAGGCTTAGGCTAGGGCACACCTAGGCTTAAGCTAGGACACCCCTAGGCTTACGCAAAGGCTAGGGCTCCCCTAGCCTAAGGCTAGGGCTGCCCAAGGTTTAGGCTAGGGCACCCCTAGGCTTAGGCTAGGGCACCCCTAAGCTTAGGCTAATGCTAGGGCTCCCCTAGCCTAATGCTAGGGCACCCCTAGGCTTAGGCTAGGGCACCCATAGCTTAGGCTAAGGCTAGGGCACCCCTAGCCTAAGGCTAGGGCACCCCTAGCCTTAGGCCAAGTCACCCCTAGGCTTAGGCTAGGACACCCCTAGGCTTAGGGTAGGACACACCAGGCTTAGGCTAAGGCTAGGGCTCCCCTAGCCTAAGGCTAGGGCACACGTAGGCTTAGGCTAGGTCACCCCTAGGCTTAGGCTAAGGCTAGGGCTCCACTAGCCTAATGCTAGGGCACCCCTAGGCTTAGGCTAGGGCACCCATAGCTTAGGCTAAGGCTAGGGCTCCCCTAGCCTAAGGCTACGGCACCCCTAGGCTTAGGCTAGGTCACCCCTAGGCTTAGGCTAGGACACCCCTAGGCTTTCGCTAGGACACACCAGGCTTAGGCTAAGGCTAGGGCTCCCCTAGCCTAAGGCTAGGGCATACCTAGGCTTAGGCTAGGTCACCCCTAGGCTTAGGCTTGGGCACCCCTAGGCTTAGGCTATGGCACCCCTAGGCTAAGGCTAAGGCACCCCTAGGCTTACGCTAAGGCTAGGGCTCCCCTAGGCTTAGGCTAGGGCACCCCTCGGCTTAGGTTGGGCACCCCTAGGCTTAGGCTAGGGCACCCCTAGGCTTGGGCTTGGGCACCCCTAGACTTAGGCTAGGGCAACCCTAAGCTTAGGCTAAGGCTAGGGATCCCCTAGACTCAGGCTAGGGCACCCCTAGGCTCAGGCTAGCACGCCCCTAGGCTTAGGTTAGGGCACACCTAGGCCTAGGCTAGGGCACCCCTAGGCTTAGGCTAGGGTACCCCTAGCTTACGCAAAGGCTAGGGCTCCTCTTGGCTTAGGCTAGGGCATTCCTAGGCTTAGGCTAGGGCACCCCTAAGCTAAGGCTAAGGCTAGGGTTCCCCTAGCCTAAGGCTAGGGCACCGCTAGGCTTAGACTAGGACACCCCTAGCTTAGGTTAAGGCTAGGGCTTCCCTAGCCTAAGGCTAGGGCACCCCAAGGCTTTGGCTAGGGCACCCCTAGGCTTAGCGTAAGGCTAGGGCTCCTCTAGCCTAAGGCTAGGGCACCCCTAGGCTTAGGCTAGGGCACCCCTAGGCTTAGGCTTGGACACCCCTAGGCTTAGGCTAGGGCACCCCTAGGCTTTGGCTAGGGTACCCCTAGGCTAAGGATAAGGCTATGGCTCGCCTAGCCTAAGGCTAGGGCACCCCTAGGCTTAGGCTAGGGCACCCCTAGGTTTAGGCTAGGGCACCCCTAGGCTTAGGCTAAGGTTAGGGCTCCCCTAGCCTAATGCTTGGGCATCCCTAGGCTTAGGCTAGGGCACCCCTAAGCTTAGGCTAGGGAACCTCTAGGCTAAGGCAAAAGCTAGGGCAACCCTAGGCTTAGGCTAGGGCACCCCTAGGCTTAGGCTAGGGTACCCCTAGCTTAGGCAAAGGCTAGGGCTCCTCTTGGCTTAGGCTAGGGCATTCCTAGGCTTAGGCTAGGGCACCCCTAGGCTAAGGCTAAGGCTAGGGCTCCCCTAGCCTAAGGCTAGGGCACCGCTAGGCTTAGGCTAGGACACCCCTAGCTTAGGTTAATGCTAGGGCTCCCCTAGCCTAAGGCTAGGGCACCCCTAGGCTTAGGCTAGGGCACCCCTAGGCTTAGGGTATGGGTAGGGCTCCTCTAGCCTAAGGCTAGGGCACCCCTAGGCTTAGGCTTGGACACCCCTAAGCTTAGGCTAGGGCACCCCTAGGCTTAGGGTAAGGATAGAGCTCCCCTAGCCTAAGGCTAGGGCACCCCTAGGCTTAGGCTAGGGCACCCCTAGGCTTAGGATATGGCTAGGGCACCCCTAGCGTAAGGCTAGGGCACACCTAGGCTTAGTCTAGGGTACCCCTAAGCTTAGGGTATGGCTAGCGCTCTCCTATCTTAAGGCTAGGGCACCCCTAGGCTTTAGCTAGGGTACCCCTAGGTTAAGGCTAAGGCTAGGGCTCGCCTAGGCTTACACTAGGGCACCCTTAGGCTTACGCTAGGGCACCCCTAGGCTTAAGCAAGGGCACCCTTCGGCTTAGGCTAGGGCATCCCTAGTTTTAGGCTAAGGCTAGGGTGCCCCTAGCCTAAGGCTAGGGCACCCCTAGGCTTAGGCTAGGGTACCCTAGGCTTAGGCTAGGGCACCCCAAGGTTTAGGCTAGGGCACCCCTAGGCTTAGGCTAAGGCTAGGGCTCCCTTTGCCTAAGGCTAGGGCACCCTTTGGCTTAGGCTAGGGGACCCCTAGGCTTAGGCTAGGGCACCCTTAGCTTAGACTAAGGCTAGAGCTCCCCTAGCCTAAGGCTAGGGCACCCCTAGGCTTAGGCTAGGGCACCCCTAGGCTTAGGCTAGGGCAGACCTAGGCTTAGGTTAGGACACCCCTAGGCTTAGGCTAGAGCACCCCTAGGCTTAGGCTAAGGTTAGGGCTCAACTTGCCTAATGCTTGGGTAACACTAGGCTTAGGCTAGGGTACCCCTAGCTCAGGCCAAGGCTAGGGCACCTCTTGGCTTAGGCTAGGGCACCCCTAGTCTAAGGCTAAGGCTAGGGCTCCCCTAGCCTAAGGCTAGGGCTCCGCTAGGCTTAGGCTAGGGCACCCCTAGGCTTAGGGTAAAGCTAGGGCTCCTCTAGCCTAAGGCTAGGGCACCCCTTGGCTTAGGCTAGGGCACCCCTAGGCTTATGCTAGGGCACCCCTAGGCTTAGGCTAAAGCTACGGCTTCCCTAGCCTCAGTCTAGGGCATCTTTAGACTCAGGCTAGGGCCCCCCTAGGCTTGGGCTAGGGCACCCCTAGACTTAGGCTAGGGCAACCCTAAGCTTAGGCTAAGGCTAGGGATCCCCTAGACTCAGGCTAGGGCACCCCTAGGCTCAGGCTAGCACGCCCCTAGACTAAGGCTAGGTCACACCTAGGCTTAGGCTAGGGCACCCCTAGGCTTAAGCTAGGACACCCCTAGGCTTACGCTAAGGCTAGGGCTCCCCTAGCCTAAGGCTAGGGCACACCTAGGCTTAGGCTAGGGCACCCCTAGGCTTAGGCTAGGACAACCCTAGGCTTAGGCTGGGGCACCCCTAGGCTTAAGCTAGGAAACCCCTTGGCTTACGCTAAGGCTAGGGATCCTCTAGCCTAAGGCTAGGGCACACCTAGACTTAGGCTAGGGCACCCCTAGGCTTAGGCTAGGACACCCCTAAGCTTAGGCTAAGGCTAGGGCTCACCCCACCTAAGGCTAGGGCACCCCTATGCTTAGGTTAGGGCACTCCTAGGCTTAAGCTAGGGCAGCCCTAGGTTTAGGCTACGGCACCCCTAGGCTTAGGCAAGGTTACCCATAGCTTAGGCTAAGGCTAGGGCTCCCCTATCCTAAGGCTAGAGCTCCCCTAGGCTTAGGCTACGGCACCCCTAGGTTTAGGCTAGGTTACCCATAGCTTAGGCTAAGGCTAGGGATCCCCTAGACTCAGGCTAGGGCACCCCTAGGCTCAGGCTATCACGCCCCTAGGCTTAGGCTAGGGCACACTTAGGCTTAGGCTAGGGCACCCCTAGGCTTAAGCTAGGACACCCCTAGGCTTACGCTAAGGCTAGGGCTCCCCTAGCCTAAGGCTAGGGCACACCTAGGCTTAGGCTAGGGCACCCCTAGGCTTAGGCTAGGACACCCCTAGGCTTAGGCTAGGGCACCCCTAGGCTTAGGCTAGGGCACCCCTAGCATTAGGCTAGGACACCCCTAGGCTTAGGTTAGGGCACCCCTAGGCTTAAGCTAGGGCTGCCCAAGGCTTAGGCTAGGGCACCCCTAGGCTTAGGCTAGGGCACCCCTAGGCTTAGGGTAATGCTAGGGCTCCCCTAGCCTAATGCTAGGACACCCCTAGGCTTAGGCTAGGGCACCCATAGCTTAGGCTAAGGCTAGGCCACCCCTAGCCTAAGGCTAGGGCACCCCTAGCCTTAGGCCAAGTCACCCCTAGGCTTAGGCTAGGACACCCCTAGGCTTAGGGTAGGACACACCAGGCTTAGGCTAAGGCTAGGGCTCCCCTAGCCTAAGTCTAGGGCACACGTAGGCTTAGGCTAGGTCACCCCTAGGCTTTGGCTAAGGCTAGGGCTCCACTAGCCTAATGCTAGTGCACCCCTAGGCTTAGGGTAGGGCACCCATAGCTTAGGCTAAGGCTAGGGCTCCCCTAGCCTAAGGCTACGGCACCCGTAGGCTTAGGCTAGGTCACCCCTAGGCTTAGGCTAGGACACCCCTAGGCTTAGGCTAGGACACACCAGGCTTAGGCTAAGGCTAGGGCTCCCCTAGCCCAAGGCTAGGGCACACCTAGGCTTAGGCTAGGTCACCCCTAGGCTTAGGCTTGGGCACCCCTAGGCTTAGGCTATGGCACCCCTAGGCTAAGGCTAAGGCACCCCTAGGCTGACGCTAAGGCTAGGGCTCCCCTAGGCTTAGGCTAGGGCACCCCTCGGCTTAGGTTGGGCACCCCTAGGCTTAGGCTAGGGCACCCCTAGGCTTGGGCTTGGGCACCCCTAGACTTAGGCTAGGGCAACCCTAAGCTTAGGCTAAGGCTAGGGATCCCCTAGACTCAGGCTAGGGCACCCCTAGGCTCAGGCTAGCGCGCCCCTAGGCTTAGGTTAGGGCACACCTAGGCCTAGGCTAGGGCACCCCTAGGCTTAGGCTAGGGTACCCCTAGCTTACGCAAAGGCTAGGGCTCCTCTTGGCTTAGGCTAGGGCATTCCTAGGCTTAGGCTAGGGCACCCCTAAGCTAAGGCTAAGGCTAGGGTTCCCCTAGCCTAAGGCTAGGGCACTGCTAGGCTTAGACTAGGACACCCCTAGCTTAGGTTAAGGCTAGGGCTTCCCTAGCCTAAGGCTAGGACACCCCAAGGCTTTGGCTAGGGCACCCCTAGGCTTAGCGTAAGGCTAGGGCTCCTCTAGCCTAAGGTAGGGCACCCCTAGGCTTAGGCTAGGGCACCCCTAGGCTTAGGCTTGGACACCCCTAGGCTTAGGCTAGGGCACCCCTAGGCTTTGGCTAGGGTACCCCTAGGCTAAGGATAAGGGTAGGGCTCGCCTAGCCTAAGGCTAGGGCACCCCTAGGCTTAGGCTAGGGCACCCCTAGGTTTAGGCTAGGGCACCCCTAGGCTTAGGCTAAGGTTAGGGCTCCCCTAGCCTAATGCTTGGGCATCCCTAGGCTTAGGCTAGGGCACCCCTAAGCTTAGGCTAGGGAAACTCTAGGCTAAGGCAAAAGCTAGGGCAACCCTAGGCTTAGGCTAGGGCACCCCTAGGCTTAGGCTAGGGTACCCCTAGCTTAGGCAAAGGCTAGGGCTCCTCTTGGCTTATGCTAGGGCATTCCTAGGCTTAGGCTAGGGCACCCCTAGGCTAAGGCTAAGGCTAGGGCTCCCCTAGCCTAAGGCTAGGGCACCGCTAGGCTTAGGCTAGGACACCCCTAGCTTAGGTTAATGCTAGGGCTCCCCTAGCCTAAGGCTAGGGCACCCCTAGGCTTAGGCTAGGGCACCCCTAGGCTTAGGGTATGGGTAGGGCTCCTCTAGCCTAAGGCTAGGGCACCCCTAGGCTTAGGCTAGGGCACCCCTAGGCTTAGGATATGGCTAGGGCACCCCTAGCCTAAGGCTAGGGCACACCTAGGCTTAGTCTAGGGTACCCCTAAGCTTAGGGTATGGCTAGCGCTCTCCTATCTTAAGGCTAGGGCACCCCTAGGCTTTAGCTAGGGTACCCCTAGGTTAAGGCTAAGGCTAGGGCTCGCCTAGGCTTACACTAGGGCACCCTTAGGCTTACGCTAGGGCACCCCTAGGCTTAAGCAAGGGCACCCTTCGGCTTAGGCTAGGGCATCCCTAGTTTTAGGCTAAGGCTAGGGTGCCCCTAGCCTAAGGCTAGGGCACCCCTAGGCTTAGGCTAGGGTACCCTAGGCTTAGGCTAGGGCACCCCAAGGTTTAGCATAGGGCACCCCTAGGCTTAGGCTAAGGCTAGGGCTCCCTTTGCCTAAGGCTAGGGCACCCTTTGGCTTAGGCTAGGGCACCCCTAGGCTTAGGCTAGGGTACCCTAGGCTTAGGCTAGGGCACCCCAAGGTTTAGCATAGGGCACCCCTAGGCTTAGGCTAAGGCTAGGGCTCCCTTTGCCTAAGGCTAGGGCACCTCTTGGCTTAGGCTAGGGCATTCCTAGGCTTAGGCTAGGGCACCCCTAGTCTAAGGCTAAGGCTAGGGCTCCCCTAGCCTAAGGCTAGGGCTCCGCTAGGCTTAGGCTAGGGCACCCCTAGGCTTAGGGTAAAGCTAGGGCTCCTCTAACCTAAGGCTAGGGCACCCCTTGGCTTAGGCTAGGGCACCCCTAGGCTTAGGCTAGGGCACCCCTAAGCTTAGGCTAGGGCACCCCTAGGCTTATGCTAGGGCACCCCTAGGCTTAGGCTAAAGCTACGGCTCCCCTAGCCTCAGTCTAGGGCATCTTTAGACTCAGGCTAGGGCCACCCTAGGCTTGGGCTAGGGCACCCCTAGACTTAGGCTAGGGCAACCCTAAGCTTAGGCTAAGGCTAGGGATCCCCTAGACTCAGGCTAGGGCACCCCTAGGCTTAGGCTAGGACACCCCTAAGCTTAGGCTAAGGCTAGGGCTCACCCCACCTAAGGCTAGGGCACCCCTATGCTTAGGTTAGGGCACTCCTAGGCTTAAGCTAGGGCAGCCCTAGGTTTAGGCTACAGCACCCCTAGGCTTAGGCTAGGTTACCCATAGCTTAGGCTAAGGCTAGGGCTCCCCTATCCTAAGGCTAGAGCACCCCTAGGCTTAGGCTACGGCACCCCTAGGCTTAGGCTAGGTTACCCATAGCTTAGGCTAAGGCTAGGGATCCCCTAGACTCAGGCTAGGGCACCCCTAGGCTCAGGCTATCACGCCCCTAGGCTTAGGCTAGGGCACACTTAGGCTTAGGCTAGGGCACCCCTAGGCTTAAGCTAGGACACCCCTAGGCTTACGCTAAGGCTAGGGCTCCCCTAGCCTAAGGCTAGGGCACACCTAGGCTTAGGCTAGGGCACCCCTAGGCTTAGGCTAGGACACCCCTAGCCTTAGGCTAGGGCACCCCTAGGCTTAAGCTAGGAAACCCCTTGGCTTACGCTAAGGCTAGGGATCTTCTAGCCTAAGGCTAGGGCACACCTAGACTTAGGCTAGGGCACCCCTAGGCTTAGGCTAGGACACCCCTAGGCTTTGGCTAAGGCTAGGGCTCCCGTAGCCTAAGGCTAGGGCACCCCTATGCTTAGGTTAGGGCACCCCTAGGCTTAAGCTAGGGCAGCCCTAGGTTTAGGCTACGGCACCCCTAGGCTTAGGCTAGGGCACCCATAGCTTAGGCTAAGGCTAGGGCTCCCCTATCCTAAAGCTAGGGCACCCCTCGGCTTAGGCTAGGGCACCTATAGTTTAGGCTAAGGCTAGGGCTCCCCTATCCTAAGGCTAGGGCACCCCTAGGCTTAGGCTAGGGCACCCCTAGGTTTAGGCTATGGCACCCCTAGGCTTTGGATAAGCCTAGGGCTCCCCTAGTCTAATGCTTGGGCACCCCTAGGCTTAGGCTAGGGCACCACTAGGCTTATGCTAGGGCACCACTAGGCTTCGGTTAAGGCTAAGGCTCCCCTAGTCTAAGGCTAGGGCACCCCTAGGCTTAGACTAGGGCACCCCTTGGCTTAGGCTAGGGCACTCATAGGCTTAGGCTATGGCACCCATAGGCTTAAGTTTGGACACCCCAAGGCTTAGGCTAGGGCAGCCCTAGGCTTAGGCTAAGGCTAGGGCTCCCCTAGCCTAAGGCTCGGGCACCCCTAGGCTTAGACTAGGGCACCCCTTGGCTTAGGCTAGGGCACCCGTAGGCTTAGGCTATGGCACCCCTAGTTTAGGCTAAGGCTAGGGCTCCCCTAGGCTTAGGCAAGGGCACCCCTAGGCTTAAGCTAGGGCACCCCTAGGCTTAGGCTACGGCACCCCTAGGCTTAGGCTAGGTTACCCATAGCTTAGGCTAAGGCTAGGGCTCCCCTATCCTAAGGCTAGAGCACCCCTAGGCTTAGGCTACGGCACCCATATTTTAGGCTAAGTTTGGGCTCCCCTATCCTAAGGCTAGGGCACCCCTAGGCTTAGGCTAGGGCACCACTAGGCTTATGCTAGGGCACCACTAGGCTTAGGCTAAGGCTAGGAATCCCCTAGTCTAAGGCCTGGGCACCCCTAGGCTTAGTCTAGGGCACCCCTTGGCTTAGGCTAGGGCACTCATAGGCTTAGGCTATGGCACCCCTAGGCTTAAGTTTGGACACCCCAAGGCTTAGGCTAGGGCAGCCCTAGGCTTAGGCTAAGGCTAGGGCTCCCCTATCCTAATGCTCGGGCACCCCTATGCTTAGACTAGGGCACCCCTTGGCTTAGGCTAGGGCACCCGTAGGCTTAGGCTATGGCACCCCTCGTCTTAGGCTAAGGCTAGGGCTCCCCTAGGCTTAGGCTAGGGCACCCCTAGGCTTAAGCTAGGGCACCCCTAGGCTTAGGCTAGGGCACCCCTAGGCTTAGGCTAAGGCTAGGGCTCCCCTAGCATCAGGCTAGGTCAAACCTAGGCTCAGGCTAGGGCACCCCGAGGCTTAGGCTAGGGCAACCCTAGGCTTAGGCTAAGGCTAGGGCTCCCCTAGCCTCAGGCTAGGGCACCCCAAGATTAGGCTAGGGCACCCCTAGGCTTAGGCTTCGACACCCCTAGGCTTAGGCTAGGGCACCCCTAGGCTTAGGGTAAGGCTAGAGCTCCCTTAGCCTAAGGCTACGGCACCCCTAGGCTTAGGCTTTGGCACCCCTAGGCGTAGGCTATGGCACCCCTAGGCTAAGGCTAGGGCACCCCTAGGCTTAGGCTTGGGCACCCCTAGGCTTAGGCTATGGCACCCCTAGGCTAAGGCTAGGGCACCCCTAGGCTTAGGCTAAGGCTAGGGCACCCCTAGCCTTAGGCCAAGTCACCCCTAGGCTTAGGCTAGGACACCCCTAGGCTTAGGGTAGGACACACCAGGCTTAGGCTAAGGCTAGGGCTCCCCTAGCCTAAGGCTAGGGCACACGTAGGCTTAGGCTAGGTCACCCCTAGGCTTAGACTAAGGCTAGGGCTCCACTAGCCTAATGCTAGGGCACCCCTAGGCTTAGGCTAGGGCACCCCTAGGCTTAGGCTAGGGCACCCCTAAGCTTAGGCTAGGGCACCCCTAGGCTTATGCTAGGGCACCCCTAGGCTTAGGCTAAAGCTACGGCTCCCCTAGCCTCAGTCTAGGGCATCTTTAGTCAGGCTAGGGCCCCCCTAGGCTTGGGCTAGGGCACCCCTAGGCTTAAGCTAGGAAACCCCTTGGCTTACGCTAAGGCTAGGGATCCTCTAGCCTAAGGCTAGGGCACACCTAGACTTAGGCTAGGGCACCCCTAGGCTCAGGCTAGCACGCCCCTAGACTTAGGCTAGGTCACACCTAGGCTTAGGCTAGGGCACCCCTAGGCTTAAGCTAGGACACCTCTAGGCTTACGCTAAGGCTAGGGCTCCCCTAGCCTAAGGCTAGGGCACACCTAGGCTTAGGCTAGGGCACCCCTAGGCTTAGGCTAGGACAACCCTAGGCTTAGGCTGGGGCACCCCTAGGCTTAAGCTAGGAAACCCCTTGGCTTACGCTAAGGCTAGGGATCCTCTAGCTTAAGGCTAGGGCACACCTAGACTTAGGCTAGGGCACCCCTAGGCTTAGGCTAGGACACCCCTAAGCTTAGGCTAAGGCTAGGGCTCACCCCACCTAAGGCTAGGGCACCCCTATGCTTAGGTTAGGGCACCCCTAGGCTTAAGCTAGGGCAGCCCTAGGTTTAGGCTACGGCACCCCTAGGCTTAGGCTAGGTTACCCATAGCTTAGGCTAAGGCTAGGGCTCCCCTATCCTAAGGCTAGAGCACCCCTAGGCTTAGGCTACGGCACCCCTAGGCTTAGGCTAGGTTACCCATAGCTTAGGCTAAGGCTAGGGATCCCCTAGACTCAGGCTAGGGCACCCCTAGGCTCAGGCTATCACGCCCCTAGGCTTAGGCTAGGGCACACTTAGGCTTAGGCTTGGGCACCCCTAGGCTTAAGCTTGGACACCCCTAGGCTTACGCTAAGGCTAGGGCTCCCCTAGCCTAAGGCTAGGGCACACCTAGGCTTAGGCTAGGACACCCCTAGGCTTAGGCTAGGGCACCCCTAGGCTTAAGCTAGGAAACCCCTTGGCTTACGCTAAGGCTAGGGATCTTCTAGCCTAAGGGTAGGGCACACCTAGACTTAGGCTAGGGCACCCCTAGGCTTAGGCTAGGACACCCCTAGGCTTTGGCTAAGGCTAGGGCTCCCGTAGCCTAAGGCTAGGGCACCCCTATGCTTAGGTTAGGGCACCCCTAGGCTTAAGCTAGGGCAGCCCTAGGTTTAGGCTACGGCACCCCTAGGCTTAGGCTAGGGCACCCATAGCTTAGGCTAAGGCTAGGGCTCCCCTATCCTAAAGCTCGGGCACCCCTAGGCTTAGGCTAGGGCACCCATAGTTTAGGCTAAGGCTAGGGCTCCCCTATCCTAAGGCTAGGGCACCCCTAGGCTTAGGCTAGGGCACCCCTAGGTTTAGGCTATGGCACCCCTAGGCTTTGGATAAGCCTAGGGCTCCCCTAGTCTAATGCTTGGGCACCCCTAGGCTTAGGCTAGGGCACCACTAGGCTTATGCTAGGGCACCACTAGGCTTCGGTTAAGGCTAAGGCTCCCCTAGTCTAAGGCTAGGGCACCCCTAGGCTTAGACTAGGGCACCCCTTGGCTTAGGCTAGGGCACTCATAGGCTTAGGCTATGGCACCCATAGGCTTAAGTTTGGACACCCCAAGGCTTAGGCTAGGGCAGCCCTAGGCTTAGGCTAAGGCTAGGGCTCCCCTAGCCTAAGGCTCGGGCACCCCTAGGCTTAGACTAGGGCACCCCTTGGCTTAGGCTAGGGCACCCGTAGGCTTAGGCTATGGCACCCCTAGGCTTAGGCTAAGGCTAGGGCTCCCCTAGGCTTAGGCAAGGGCACCCCTAGGCTTAAGCTAGGGCACCCCTAGGCTTAGGCTAGGGCACCCCTAGGCTTAGGCTAAGGATAGGACTCCCCTAGCCTCAGGCTAGGTCACCCCTAGGCTCAGGCTAGGGCACCCCGAGGCTTAGGCTAGGGCAACCCTAGGCTTAGGCTAAGGCTAGGGCTCCCCTAGCCTCAGGCTAGGGCACCCCAAGGCTTAGGCTAGGGCACCCCTAGGCTTACGCTAGGACACCACTAGGCTTAGGTTAGGGCACCCCTAGGCTTAAGCTAGGGCTGCCCAAGGCTAAGGCTAGGGCACACCTAGGCTTAGGCTAGGGCACCCCTAGGCTTAGGCTAATGCTAGGGCTCCCCTAGGCTAATGCTAGGGCACCCCTAGGCTTAGGATAGGGCACCCATAGCTTAGGCTAAGGCTAGGGCACCCCTAGCCTAGGGCTAGGGCACCCATAGGCTTAAGCTAGGGCACCCCTAGGCTTAGGCTAGGGCACCCCTAGGCTTAGGCTAGCACCCCTAGGCTTAGGCTAAGGCTACGGCTCCCCTAGCCTCAGGCTAGGGCACCTTTAGACTCAGGCTAGGGCCGCCCTAGGCTTGGGCTAGGGCACCCCTAGTCTTAGGCTAGGGCAACCCTAAGCTTAGGCTAAGGCTAGGGATCCCCTAGACTCAGGCTAGGGCACCCCTTGGCTCTGGCTAGCACGCCCCTTGGCTTATGCTAGGGCACACCTAGGCTTACACTAGGGCACACCTAGGCTTAAGCTAGGACACCCCTAGGCTTACGCAAAGGCTAGGGCTCCCCTAGCCTAAGGCTAGGGCACACCTAGACTTAGGCTAGGGCACCCCTAGGCTTAGGCTAGGACACCCCTAGGCTTAGGTTAGGGCACCCCTAGGCTTAAGCTAGGGCTGCCCAAGGCTTAGGCTAGGGCACCCCTAGGCTTAGGCTAGGGCACCCCTAGGCTTAGGCTAATGCTAGGGCTCCCCTAGCCTAATGCTAGGGCACCCCTAGGCTTAGGCTAGGGCACCCATAGCTTAGGCTAAGGCTAGGGCACCCCTAGGCTTAGGCCAGGTCACCCCTAGGCTTAGGCTAGGACACCCCTAGGATTAGGGTAGGACACACCAGGCTTAGGCTAAGGCTAGGGCTCCCCTAGCCTAAGGCTAGGGCACACGTAGGCTTAGGCTAGGTCACCCCTAGGCTTACGCTAAGGCTAGGGCTCCACTAGCCTAATGCTAGGGCACCCCTAGGCTTAGGCTAGGGCACCCATAGCTTAGGCTAAGGCTAAGGCTCCCCTAGCCTAAGGCTACAGCACCCCTAGGCTTAGGCTAGGTCACCCCTAGGCTTAGGCTAGGGCACCCCTAGGCTTAGGCTGAGGCTAGGGCTCCCCTAGCTTAAGGCTAGGGCACCCCAAGGCTTAGGCTTGGGCACCCCTAGGCTTAGACTATGGCACCCCTAGGCTAAGGCTAGGCACCCCTAGGCTTAGGCTAAGGCTAGGGCACCCCTAGGCTTAGGCTTGGGCACCCGTAGGCTTAGGCTATTGCACCCCTAGGCTTGGGCTAGGGCACCCCAAGACTTAGGCTAGGGCAACCCTAAGCTTAGGCTAAGGCTAGGGATCCCCTAGACTCAGGCTAGGGCACCCCTAGGCTGAGGCTAGCACGCCCCTAGGCTTAGGCTAGGGCACACCTAGGCTTAGGCTAGGGCACCCCGAGGCTTAAGCTAGCACACCCCTAGGCTTACGCTAAGGCTAGGGCTCCCCTAGCCTAAGGTCAGGGCACACCTAGGCTTAGGCTAGGGCACCCCTAGGCTTAGGCTAGGACACCCCTAGGCTTAGGCTAGGGCACCCCTAGGCTTAAGCTAGGAAACCCCTTGGCTTACGCTAAGGCTAGGGATCTTCTAGCCTAAGGCTGGGGCACACCTAGACTTAGGATAGGGCACCCCTAGGCTTAGGCTAGGACACCCCTAGGCTTAGGCTAAGGCTAGGGCTCCCGTAGCCTAAGGCTAGGGCACCCCTATGCTTAGGTTAGGGCACCCCTAGGCTTAAGCTAGGGCAGCCCTAGGCTTAGGCTACGTCACCCCTAGGCTTAGGCTAGGGCACCCATAGCTTAGGCTAAGGCTAGGGCTCCCCTATCCTAAAGCTAGGGCACCCCTAGGCTTAGGCTAGGGCACCCATAGTTTAGGCTAAGGCTAGGGCTCCCCTATCCTAAGGCTAGGGCACCCCTAGGCTTAGGCTAGGGCACCCCTAGGTTTAGGCTATGGCACCCCTAGGCTTTGGATAAGCCTAGGGCTCCCCTAGTCTAATGCTTGGGCACCCCTAGGCTTAGGCTAGGGCACTACTAGGCTTATGCTAGGGCACCACTAGGCTTAGGTTAAGGCTAAGGCTCACCTAGTCTAAGGCTAGGGCACCCCTAGGCTTAGACTAGGGCACCCCTTGGCTTAGGCTAGGGCACTCATAGGCTTAGGCTATGGCACCCCTAGACTTAAGTTTGGACACCAGAGGCTTAGGCTAGGGCAGCCCTAGGCTTAGGCTAAGGCTAGGGCTCACCTAGCCTAAGGCTCGGGCACCCTTAGGCTTAGACTAGGGCACCCCTTGGCTTAGGCTAGGGCACCCGTAGGCTTAGGCTATGGCACCCCTAGGCTTAGACTAAGGCTAGGGCTCCCCTAGGCTTAGGCAAGGGCACCCCTAGGCTTAAGCTAGGGCACCCCTAGGCTTAGGCTAGGGCACCCCTAGGCTTAGGCTAAGGATAGGGCTCCCCTAGGCTCAGGCTAGGGCACCCCGAGGCTTAGGATAGGGCAACCCTAGGCTTAGGCTAAGGCTAGGGCTCCCCTAGCGTCAGGCTAGGGCACCCCAAGGCTTAGGCTAGGGCACCCCTAGGCTTAGGCTTCGACACCCCTAGGCTTAGGCTAGGGCACCCCTAGGCTTATGGTAAGGCTAGAGCTCCCTTAGCCTAAGGCTAGGGCACCCGTAGGCTTAGGCTTTGGCACCCCTAGGCTTAGGCAATGGCACCCCTAGGCTAAGGCTAGGGCACCCCTAGGCTTAGGCTTGGGCACCCCTAGGCTTAGGCTAGGACAGCCCTAGGCTTAGGCTAGGGCACCCCTAGGCTTAGGCTAAGGTTACGGCTCCCCTAGCCTCAGGCTAGGGCACCTTTAGTCTCAGGCTAGGGCGACCCTAGGCTTGGGCTAGGGCACCCCTAGACTTAGGTTAGGGCAACCCTAAGCTTAGGCTAAGGCTAGGGATCCCCTAGACTCAGGCTAGGGCACCCCTAGGCTCAGGCTAGGGCACCCCTAGGCTTAAGCTAGTACACCCCTAGGCTTACGCTAAGGCTAGGGCTCCCCTAGCCTAAGGCTAGGGCACACCTAGGCTTAGGATAGGGCACCCCTAGGCTTAGGCTAGGACACCCCTAGGCTTAGGTTAGGGCACCCCTAGGCTTAAGCTAGGGCTGCCCAAGGCTTAGGCTAGGACACCCCTAGGCTTAGGGTAGGACACACCAGGCTTAGGCTAAGGCTAGGGCTCCCCTAGCCTAAGGCTAGGGCACACCTAGGCTTAGGCTAGGTCACCCCTAGGCTTAGGCTAAGGCTAGGGCTCCACTAGCCTAATGCTAGGGCACCCCTAGGCTTAGGCTAGGGCACCCCTAGGCTTAGGCTAGGACACCCCTAGGCTTAGGCTAGGACACACCAGGCTTAAGCTAAGGCTAGGGCTCCCCTAGCCTTGGGCTAGGGCACATCTAAGCTTAGGCTAGGTCACCCCTAGGCTTAGGCTTGGGCACCCCTAGGCTTAGGCTATGGCACCCCTAGGCTAAGACTAGGGCACCCCTAGGCTTAGGCTAAGGCTAGGGCTCCCCTAGGCTTAGGCTAGGGCACCCCTCGGCTTAGGCTAGGGCACCCCTAGGCTTAGGCTAGGGCACCCCTAGGCTTAGGCTATGGCAACCCTAGGCTTTGGATAAGCCTAGGGCTCCCCTAGTCTAATGCTTGGGCACCCCTAGGCTTAGGCTGGGCACTACTAGGCTTATGCTAGGGCACCACTAGGCTTAGGTTAAGGCTAAGGCTCACCTAGTCTAAGGCTAGGGCACCCCTAGGCTTAGACTAGGGCACCCCTTGGCTTAGGCTAGGGCACTCATAGGCTTAGGCTATGGCACCCCTAGGCTTAAGTTTGGACACCCCAATGCTTAGGCTAGGGCAGCCCTAGGCTTAGGCTAAGGCTAGGGCTCACCTAGCCTAAGGCTCGGGCACCCCTAGGCTTAGACTAGGGCACCCCTTGGCTTAGGCTAGGGCACCCGTAGGCTTAGGCTATGGCACCCCTAGGCTTAAGTTTGGACACCCCAAGGCTTAGGCTAGGGCAGCCCTAGGCTTAGGCTAAGGCTAGGGCTCACCTAGCCTAAGGCTCGGGCACCCCTAGGCTTAGACTAGGGCACCCCTTGGCTTAGGCTATGGCACCCCTAGGCTTAGACTAAGGCTAGGGCTCCCCTAGGCTTAGGCAAGGGCACCCCTAGGCTTAAGCTAGGGCACCCCTAGGCTTAGGCTATGGCACCCCTAGGCTTAGACTAAGGCTAGGGCTCCCCTAGCGTCAGGCTTGGGCACCCCAAGGCTTAGGCTAGGGCACCCCTAGGCTTAGGCTTCGACACCCCTAGGCTTAGGCTAGGGCACCCCTAGGCTTAGGGTAAGGCTAGAGCTCCCTTAGCCTAAGGCTAGGGCACCCGTAGGCTTAGGCTTTGGCACCCCTAGGCTTAGGCAATGGCACCCCTAGGCTAAGGCTAGGGCACCCCTAGGCTAAGGCTTGGGCACCCCTAGGCTTATGCTATGTCACCCCTAGGCTAAGGCTAGGGCACCCCTAGGCTTAGGCTAGGGCACCCCTAGGCTTAATCTAGGGCACCCCTAGGCTTAGGCTAGGACAGCCCTAGGCTTAGGCTAGGGCACCCCTAGGCTTAGGCTAAGGCTACGGCTCCCCTAGCCTCAGGCTAGGGCACCTTTAGTCTCAGGCTAGGGCGCCCCTAGGCTTGGGCTAGGGCACCCCTAGACTTAGGTTAGGGCAACCCTAATCTTAGGCTAAGGCTAGGGATCCCCTAGACTCAGGCTAGGGCACCCCTAGGCTCAGGCTAGCACGCCCCTAGGCTTAGGCTAGGGCACACCTAGGCTTAGGCTAGGGCACCCCTAGGCTTAAGCTAGGACACCCCTAGGCTTACGCTAAGGCTAGGGCTCCCCTAGCCTAAGGCTAGGGCACCCCAAGGCTTAGGCTAGGGCACCCCTAGGCTTAGGCTAGGACACCACTAGGCTTAGGTTAGGGCACCCCTAGGCTTAAGCTAGGGCTGCCCAAGGCTAAGGCTAGGGCACCCCTAGGCTTAGGCTAGGGCACCCCTAGGCTTAGGCTAATGCTAGGGCTCCCCTAGGCTAATGCTAGGGCACCACTAGGCTTAGGCTAGGGCACCCATAGCTTAGGCTAAGGCTAGGGCTCCCCTATCCTAAGGCTAGAGCACCCCTAGGCTTAGGCTATGGCACCCCTAGGCTTAGGCTAGGTTACCCATAGCTTAGGCTAAGGCTAGGGATCCCCTAGACTCAGGCTAGGGCACCCCTAGGCTCAGGCTATCACGCCCCTAGGCTTAGGCTAGGGCACACTTAGGCTTAGGCTTGGGCACCCCTAGGCTTAAGCTTGGACACCCCTAGGCTTACGCTAAGGCTAGGGCTCCCCTAGCCTAAGGCTAGGGCACACCTAGGCTTAGGCTAGGGCACCCCTAGGCTTAAGCTAGGAAACCCCTTGGCTTACGCTAAGGCTAGGGATCTTCTAGCCTAAGGCTAGGGCACACCTAGACTTAGGCTAGGGCACCCCTAGGCTTAGGCTAGGACACCCCTAGGCTTTGGCTAAGGCTAGGGCTCCCGTAGCCTAAGGCTAGGGCACCCCTATGCTTAGGTTAGGGCACCCCTAGGCTTAAGCTAGGGCAGCCCTAGGTTTAGGCTACGGCACCCCTAGGCTTAGGCTAGGGCACCCATAGCTTAGGCTAAGGCTAGGGCTCCCCTATCCTAAAGCTCGGGCACCCCTAGGCTTAGGCTAGGGCACCCATAGTTTAGGCTAAGGCTAGGGCTCCCCTATCCTAAGGCTAGGGCACCCCTAGGCTTAGGCTAGGGCACCCCTAGGTTTAGGCTATGGCACCCCTAGGCTTTGGATAAGCCTAGGGCTCCCCTAGTCTAATGCTTGGGCACCCCTAGGCTTAGGCTAGGGCACCACTAGGCTTATGCTAGGGCACCACTAGGCTTCGGTTAAGGCTAAGGCTCCCCTAGTCTAAGGCTAGGGCACCCCTAGGCTTAGACTAGGGCACCCCTTGGCTTAGGCTAGGGCACTCATAGGCTTAGGCTATGGCACCCATAGGCTTAAGTTTGGACACCCCAAGGCTTAGGCTAGGGCAGCCCTAGGCTTAGGCTAAGGCTAGGGCTCCCCTAGCCTAAGGCTCGGGCACCCCTAGGCTTAGACTAGGGCACCCCTTGGCTTAGGCTAGGGCACCCGTAGGCTTAGGCTATGGCACCCCTAGGCTTAGGCTAAGGCTAGGGCTCCCCTAGGCTTAGGCAAGGGCACCCCTAGGCTTAAGCTAGGGCACCCCTAGGCTTAGGCTAGGGCACCCCTAGGCTTAGGCTAAGGATAGGGCTCCCCTAGCCTCAGGCTAGGTCACCCCTAGGCTCAGGCTAGGGCACCCCGAGGCTTAGGCTAGGGCAACCCTAGGCTTAGGCTAAGGCTAGGGCTCCCCTAGCCTCAGGCTAGGGCACCCCAAGGCTTAGGCTAGGGCACCCCTAGGCTTACGCTAGGACACCACTAGGCTTAGGTTAGGGCACCCCTAGGCTTAAGCTAGGGCTGCCCAAGGCTAAGGCTAGGGCACACCTAGGCTTAGGCTAGGGCACCCCTAGGCTTAGGCTAATGCTAGGGCTCCCCTAGGCTAATGCTAGGGCACCCCTAGGCTTAGGATAGGGCACCCATAGCTTAGGCTAAGGCTAGGGCACCCCTAGCATAGGGCTAGGGCACCCATAGGCTTAAGCTAGGGCACCCCTAGGCTTAGGCTAGGGCACCCCTAGGCTTAGGCTAGCACCCCTAGGCTTAGGCTAAGGCTACGGCTCCCCTAGCCTCAGGCTAGGGCACCTTTAGACTCAGGCTAGGGCCGCCCTAGGCTTGGGCTAGGGCACCCCTAGTCTTAGGCTAGGGCAACCCTAAGCTTAGGCTAAGGCTAGGGATCCCCTAGACTCAGGCTAGGGCACCCCTTGGCTCTGGCTAGCACGCCCCTTGGCTTATGCTAGGGCACACCTAGGCTTACACTAGGGCACACCTAGGCTTAAGCTAGGACACCCCTAGGCTTACGCAAAGGCTAGGGCTCCCCTAGCCTAAGGCTAGGGCACACCTAGACTTAGGCTAGGGCACCCCTAGGCTTAGGCTAGGACACCCCTAGGCTTAGGTTAGGGCACCCCTAGGCTTAAGCTAGGGCTGCCCAAGGCTTAGGCTAGGGCACCCCTAGGCTTAGGCTAGGGCACCCCTAGGCTTACGCTAATGCTAGGGCTCCCCTAGCCTAATGCTAGGGCACCCCTAGGCTTAGGCTAGGGCACCCATAGCTTAGGCTAAGGCTAGGGCACCCCTAGGCTTAGGCCAGGTCACCCCTAGGCTTAGGCTAGGACACCCCTAGGATTAGGGTAGGACACACCAGGCTTAGGCTAAGGCTAGGGCTCCCCTAGCCTAAGGCTAGGGCACACGTAGGCTTAGGCTAGGTCACCCCTAGGCTTACGCTAAGGCTAGGGCTCCACTAGCCTAATGCTAGGGCACCCCTAGGCTTAGGCTAGGGCACCCATAGCTTAGGCTAAGGCTAAGGCTCCCCTAGCCTAAGGCTACAGCACCCCTAGGCTTAGGCTAGGTCACCCCTAGGCTTAGGCTAGGGCACCCCTAGGCTTAGGCTGAGGCTAGGGCTCCCCTAGCTTAAGGCTAGGGCACCCCAAGGCTTAGGCTTGGGCACCCCTAGGCTTAGACTATGGCACCCCTAGGCTAAGGCTAGGCACCCCTAGGCTTAGGCTAAGGCTAGGGCACCCCTAGGCTTAGGCTTGGGCACCCGTAGGCTTAGGCTATTGCACCCCTAGGCTTGGGATAGGGCACCCCAAGACTTAGGCTAGGGCAACCCTAAGCTTAGGCTAAGGCTAGGGATCCCCTAGACTCAGGCTAGGGCACCCCTAGGCTGAGGCTAGCACGCCCCTAGGCTTAGGCTAGGGCACACCTAGGCTTAGGCTAGGGCACCCCGAGGCTTAAGCTAGCACACCCCTAGGCTTACGCTAAGGCTAGGGCTCCCCTAGCCTAAGGCCAGGGCACACCTAGGCTTAGGCTAGGGCACCCCTAGGCTTAGGCTAGGACACCCCTAGGCTTAGGCTAGGGCACCCCTAGGCTTAAGCTAGGAAACCCCTTGGCTTACGCTAAGGCTAGGGATCTTCTAGCCTAAGGCTGGGGCACACCTAGACTTAGGATAGGGCACCCCTAGGCTTAGGCTAGGACACCCCTAGGCTTAGGCTAAGGCTAGGGCTCCCCTAGCCTAAGGCTAGGGCACCCCTATGCTTAGGTTAGGGCACCCCTAGGCTTAAGCTAGGGCAGCCCTAGGCTTAGGCTACGTCACCCCTAGGCTTAGGCTAGGGCACCCATAGCTTAGGCTAAGGCTAGGGCTCCCCTATCCTAAAGCTAGGGCACCCCTAGGCTTAGGCTAGGGCACCCATAGTTTAGGCTAAGGCTAGGGCTCCCCTATCCTAAGGCTAGGGCACCCCTAGGCTTAGGCTAGGGCACCCCTAGGCTTTGGATAAGCCTAGGGCTCCCCTAGTCTAATGCTTGGGCACCCCTAGGCTTAGGCTAGGGCACTACTAGGCTTATGCTAGGGCACCACTAGGCTTAGGTTAAGGCTAAGGCTCACCTAGTCTAAGGCTAGGGCACCCCTAGGCTTAGACTAGGGCACCCCTTGGCTTAGGCTAGGGCACTCATAGGCTTAGGCTATGGCACCCCTAGGCTTAAGTTTGGACACCAGAGGCTTAGGCTAGGGCAGCCCTAGGCTTAGGCTAAGGCTAGGGCTCACCTAGCCTAAGGCTCGGGCACCCTTAGGCTTAGACTAGGGCACCCCTTGGCTTAGGCTAGGGCACCCGTAGGCTTAGGCTATGGCACCCCTAGGCTTAGACTAAGGCTAGGGCTCCCCTAGGCTTAGGCAAGGGCACCCCTAGGCTTAAGCTAGGGCACCCCTAGGCTTAGGCTAGGGCACCCCTAGGCTTAGGCTAAGGATAGGGCTCCCCTAGGCTCAGGCTAGGGCACCCCGAGGCTTAGGATAGGGCAACCCTAGGCTTAGGCTAAGGCTAGGGCTCCCCTAGCGTCAGGCTAGGGCACCCCAAGGCTTAGGCTAGGGCACCCCTAGGCTTAGGCTTCGACACCCCTAGGCTTAGGCTAGGGCACCCCTAGGCTTATGGTAAGGCTAGAGCTCCCTTAGCCTAAGGCTAGGGCACCCGTAGGCTTAGGCTTTGGCACCCCTAGGCTTAGGCAATGGCACCCCTAGGCTAAGGCTAGGACACCCCTAGGCTTAGGCTTGGGCACCCCTAGGCTTAGGCTAGGACAGCCCTAGGCTTAGGCTAGGGCACCCCTAGGCTTAGGCTAAGGTTACGGCTCCCCTAGCCTCAGGCTAGGGCACCTTTAGTCTCAGGCTAGGGCGCCCCTAGGCTTGGGCTAGGGCACCCCTAGACTTAGGTTAGGGCAACCCTAAGCTTAGGCTAAGGCTAGGGATCCCCTAGACTCAGGCTAGGGCACCCCTAGGCTCAGGCTAGGGCACCCCTAGGCTTAAGCTAGTACACCCCTAGGCTTACGCTAAGGCTAGGGCTCCCCTAGCCTAAGGCTAGGGCACACCTAGGCTTAGGATAGGGCACCCCTAGGCTTAGGCTAGGACACCCCTAGGCTTAGGTTAGGGCACCCCTAGGCTTAAGCTAGGGCTGCCCAAGGCTTAGGCTAGGACACCCCTAGGCTTAGGGTAGGACACACCAGGCTTAGGCTAAGGCTAGGGCTCCCCTAGCCTAAGGCTAGGGCACACCTAGGCTTAGGCTAGGTCACCCCTAGGCTTAGGCTAAGGCTAGGGCTCCACTAGCCTAATGCTAGGGCACCCCTAGGCTTAGGCTAGGGCACCCCTAGGCTTAGGCTAGGACACCCCTAGGCTTAGGCTAGGACACACCAGGCTTAAGCTAAGGCTAGGGCTCCCCTAGCCTTAGGCTAGGGCACATCTAAGCTTAGGCTAGGTCACCCCTAGGCTTAGGCTTGGGCACCCCTAGGCTTAGGCTATGGCACCCCTAGGCTAAGACTAGGGCACCCCTAGGCTTAGGCTAAGGCTAGGGCTCCCCTAGGCTTAGGCTAGGGCACCCCTCGGCTTAGGCTAGGGCACCCCTAGGCTTAGGCTAGGGCACCCCTAGGCTTAGGCTATGGCAACCCTAGGCTTTGGATAAGCCTAGGGCTCCCCTAGTCTAATGCTTGGGCACCCCTAGGCTTAGGCTAGGGCACTACTAGGCTTATGCTAGGGCACCACTAGGCTTAGGTTAAGGCTAAGGCTCACCTAGTCTAAGGCTAGGGCACCCCTAGGCTTAGACTAGGGCACCCCTTGGCTTAGGCTAGGGCACTCATAGGCTTAGGCTATGGCACCCCTAGGCTTAAGTTTGGACACCCCAATGCTTAGGCTAGGGCAGCCCTAGGCTTAGGCTAAGGCTAGGGCTCACCTAGCCTAAGGCTCGGGCACCCCTAGGCTTAGACTAGGGCACCCCTTGGCTTAGGCTAGGGCACCCGTAGGCTTAGGCTATGGCACCCCTAGGCTTAAGTTTGGACACCCCAAGGCTTAGGCTAGGGCAGCCCTAGGCTTAGGCTAAGGCTAGGGCTCACCTAGCCTAAGGCTCGGGCACCCCTAGGCTTAGACTAGGGCACCCCTTGGCTTAGGCTATGGCACCCCTAGGCTTAGACTAAGGCTAGGGCTCCCCTAGGCTTAGGCAAGGGCACCCCTAGGCTTAAGCTAGGGCACCCCTAGGCTTAGGCTATGGCACCCCTAGGCTTAGACTAAGGCTAGGGCTCCCCTAGCGTCAGGCTTGGGCACCCCAAGGCTTAGGCTAGGGCACCCCTAGGCTTAGGCTTCGACACCCCTAGGCTTAGGCTAGGGCACCCCTAGGCTTAGGGTAAGGCTAGAGCTCCCTTAGCCTAAGGCTAGGGCACCCGTAGGCTTAGGCTTTGGCACCCCTAGGCTTAGGCAATGGCACCCCTAGGCTAAGGCTAGGGCACCCCTAGGCTTAGGCTTGGGCACCCCTAGGCTTATGCTATGTCACCCCTAGGCTAAGGCTAGGGCACCCCTAGGCTTAGGCTAGGGCACCCCTAGGCTTAATCTAGGGCACCCCTAGGCTTAGGCTAGGACAGCCCTAGGCTTAGGCTAGGGCACCCCTAGGCTTAGGCTAAGGCTACGGCTCCCCTAGCCTCAGGCTAGGGCACCTTTAGTCTCAGGCTAGGGCGCCCCTAGGCTTGGGCTAGGGCACCCCTAGACTTAGGTTAGGGCAACCCTAATCTTAGGCTAAGGCTAGGGATCCCCTAGACTCAGGCTAGGGCACCCCTAGGCTCAGGCTAGCACGCCCCTAGGCTTAGGCTAGGGCACACCTAGGCTTAGGCTAGGGCACCCCTAGGCTTAAGCTAGGACACCCCTAGGCTTACGCTAAGGCTAGGGCTCCCCTAGCCTAAGGCTAGGGCACCCCAAGGCTTAGGCTAGGGCACCCCTAGGCTTAGGCTAGGACACCACTAGGCTTAGGTTAGGGCACCCCTAGGCTTAAGCTAGGGCTGCCCAAGGCTAAGGCTAGGGCACCCCTAGGCTTAGGCTAGGGCACCCCTAGGCTTAGGCTAATGCTAGGGCTCCCCTAGGCTAATGCTAGGGCACCACTAGGCTTAGGCTAGGGCACCCATAGCTTAGGCTAAGGCTAGGGCACCCCTAGCCGAAGGCTAGGGCACCCCTAGGCTTAGGCTAGGGCACCCCTAGGCTTAGGCTAGGGCACCCCTTGGCTTAGGCTAGCACCCCTAGGCTTAGGCTAAGGCTACGGCTCCCCTAGCCTCAGGCTAGGGCACCTTTAGTCTCAGGCTAGGGCGCCCCTAGGCTTGTGCTAGGGCACCCCTAGACTTAGGCTAGGGCAACCATAAGCTTAGGCTAAGGCTAGGCATCCCCTAGACTCAGGCTAGGGCACCCCTAGGCTCAGGCTAGCACGCCCCTTGGCTTAGGCTAGGGCACACCTAGGCTTAGGCTAGGGCACACCTAGGCTTAAGCTAGGACACCCCTAGGCTTACGCAAAGGCTAGGGCTCCCCTAGCCTAAGGCTAGGGCACACCTAGACTTAGGCTAGGGCACCCCTAGGCTTAGGCTAGGACACCCCTAAGCTTAGGTTAGGGCACCCCTAGGCTTAAGCTAGGGCTGCCCAAGGCTTAGGCTAGGGCACCCCTAGGCTTAGGCTAGGGCACCCCTAGGCTTAGGCTAATGCTAGGGCTCCCCTAACCTAATGCTAGGGCACCCCTAGGCTTAGGCTAGGGCACCCATAGCTTAGGCTAAGGCTAGGGCACCCCTAGGCTTAGGCCAGGTCACCCCTAGGCTTAGGCTAGGACACCCCTAGGATTAGGGTAGGACACACCAGGCTTAGGCTAAGGCTAGGGCTCCCCTAGCCTAAGGCTAGGGCACACGTAGGCTTAGGCTAGGTCACCCCTAGGCTTACGCTAAGGCTAGGGCTCCACTAGCCTAATGCTAGGGTACCCCTAGGCTTAGGCTAGGGCACCCATAGCTTAGGCTAAGGCTAAGGCTCCCCTAGCCTAAGGCTACAGCACCCCTAGGCTTAGGCTAGGTCACCCCTAGGCTTAGGCTAGGGCACCCCTAGGCTTAGGCTGAGGCTAGGGCTCCCCTAGCTTAAGGCTAGGGCACCCCAAGGCTTAGGCTTGGGCACCCCTAGTTTAGGCTAAGGCTAGGGCTCCCCTAGGCTTAGGCAAGGGCACCCCTAGGCTTAAGCTAGGGCACCCCTAGGCTTAGGCTACGGCACCCCTAGGCTTAGGCTAGGTTACCCATAGCTTAGGCTAAGGTTAGGGCTCCCCTATCCTAAGGCTAGAGCACCCCTAGGCTTAGGCTACGGCACCCATATTTTAGGCTAAGTTTGGGCTCCCCTATCCTAAGGCTAGGGCACCCCTAGGCTTAGGCTAGGGCACCACTAGGCTTATGCTAGGGCACCACTAGGCTTAGGCTAAGGCTACGGATCCCCTAGTCTAAGGCCTGGGCACCCCTAGGCTTAGTCTAGGGCACCCCTTGGCTTAGGCTAGGGCACTCATAGGCTTAGGCTATGGCACCCCTAGGCTTAAGTTTGGACACCCCAAGGCTTGGGCTAGGGCAGCCCTAGGCTTAGGCTAAGGCTAGGGCTCCCCTATCCTAATGCTCGGGCACCCCTATGCTTAGACTAGGGCACCCCTTGGCTTAGGCTAGGGCACCCGTAGGCTTAGGCTATGGCACCCCTAGTCTTAGGCTAAGGCTAGGGCTCCCCTAGGCTTAGGCTAGGGCACCCCTAGGCTTAAGCTAGGGCACCCCTAGGCTTAGGCTAGGGCACCCCTAGGCTTAGGCTAAGGCTAGGGCTCCCCTAGCATCAGGCTAGGTCAAACCTAGGCTCAGGCTAGGGCACCCCTAGGCTTAGGCTAGGGCAACCCTAGGCTTAGGCTAAGGCTAGGGCTCCCCTAGCCTCAGGCTAGGGCACCCCAAGATTAGGCTAGGGCACCCCTAGGCTTAGGCTTCGACACCCCTAGGCTTAGGCTAGGGCACCCCTAGGCTTAGGGTAAGGCTAGAGCTCCCTTAGCCTAAGGCTAGGGCACCCCTAGGCTTAGGCTTTGGCACCCCTAGGCTTAGGCTATGGCACCCCTAGGCTAAGGCTAGGGCACCCCTAGGCTTAGGCTTGGGCACCCCTAGGCTTAGGCTATGGCACCCCTAGGCTAAGGCTAGGGCACCCCTAGGCTTAGGCTAAGGCTAGGGCACCCCTAGCCTTAGGCCAAGTCACCCCTAGGCTTAGGCTAGGACACCCCTAGGCTTAGGGTAGGACACACCAGGCTTAGGCTAAGGCTAGGGCTCCCCTAGCCTAAGGCTAGGGCACACGTAGGCTTAGGCTAGGTCACCCCTAGGCTTAGGCTAAGGCTAGGGCTCCACTAGCCTAATGCTAGGGCACCCCTAGGCTTAGGCTAGGGCACCCCTAGGCTTAGGCTAGGGCACCCCTAAGCTTAGGCTAGGGCACCCCTAGGCTTATGCTAGGGCACCCCTAGGCTCAGGCTAAAGCTACGGCTCCCCTAGCCTCAGTCTAGGGCATCTTTAGTCAGGCTAGGGCCCCCCTAGGCTTGGGCTAGGGCACCCCTAGGCTTAAGCTAGGAAACCCCTTGGCTTACGCTAAGGCTAGGGATCCTCTAGCCTAAGGCTAGGGCACACCTAGACTTAGGCTAGGGCACCCCTAGGCTCAGGCTAGCACGCCCCTAGACTTAGGCTAGGTCACACCTAGGCTTAGGCTAGGGCACCCCTAGGCTTAAGCTAGGACACCTCTAGGCTTACGCTAAGGCTAGGGCTCCCCTAGCCTAAGGCTAGGGCACACCTAGGCTTAGGCTAGGGCACCCCTAGGCTTAGGCTAGGACAACCCTAGGCTTAGGCTGGGGCACCCCTAGGCTTAAGCTAGGAAACCCCTTGGCTTACGCTAAGGCTAGGGATCCTCTAGCTTAAGGCTAGGGCACACCTAGACTTAGGCTAGGGCACCCCTAGGCTTAGGCTAGGACACCCCTAAGCTTAGGCTAAGGCTAGGGCTCACCCCACCTAAGGCTAGGGCACCCCTATGCTTAGGTTAGGGCACCCCTAGGCTTAAGCTAGGGCAGCCCTAGGTTTAGGCTACGGCACCCTTAGGCTTAGGCTAGGTTACCCATAGCTTAGGCTAAGGCTAGGGCTCCCCTATCCTAAGGCTAGAGCACCCCTAGGCTTAGGCTACGGCACCCCTAGGCTTAGGCTAGGTTACCCATAGCTTAGGCTAAGGCTAGGGATCCCCTAGACTCAGGCTAGGGCACCCCTAGGCTCAGGCTATCACGCCCCTAGGCTTAGGCTAGGGCACACTTAGGCTTAGGCTTGGGCACCCCTAGGCTTAAGCTTGGACACCCCTAGGCTTACGCTAAGGCTAGGGCTCCCCTAGCCTAAGGCTAGGGCACACCTAGGCTTAGGCTAGGGCACCCCTAGGCTTAGGCTAGGACACCCCTAGGCTTAGGCTAGGGCACCCCTAGGCTTAAGCTAGGAAACCCCTTGGCTTACGCTAAGGCTAGGGATCTTCTAGCCTAAGGCTAGGGCACACCTAGACTTAGGCTAGGGCACCCCTAGGCTTAGGCTAGGACACACCTAGGCTTTGGCTAAGGCTAGGGCTCCCGTAGCCTAAGGCTAGGGCACCCCTATGCTTAGGTTAGGGCACCCCTAGGCTTAAGCTAGGGCAGCCCTAGGTTTAGGCTACGGCACCCCTAGGCTTAGGCTAGGGCACCCATAGCTTAGGCTAAGGCTAGGGCTCCCCTATCCTAAAGCTCGGGCACCCCTAGGCTTAGGCTGGGGCACCCATAGTTTAGGCTAAGGCTAGGGCTCCCCTATCCTAAGGCTAGGGCACCCCTAGGCTTAGGCTAGGGCACCCCTAGGTTTAGGCTATGGCACCCCTAGGCTTTGTATAAGCCTAGGGCTCCCCTAGTCTAATGCTTGGGCACCCCTAGGCTTAGGCTAGGGCACCACTAGGCTTATGCTAGGGCACCACTAGGCTTCGGTTAAGGCTAAGGCTCCCCTAGTCTAAGGCTAGGGCACCCCTAGGCTTAGACTAGGGCACCCCTTGGCTTAGGCTAGGGCACTCATAGGCTTAGGCTATGGCACCCATAGGCTTAAGTTTGGACACCCCAAGGCTTAGGCTAGGGCAGCCCTAGGCTTAGGCTAAGGCTAGGGCTCCCCTAGCCTAAGGCTCGGGCACCCCTAGGCTTAGACTAGGGCACCCCTTGGCTTAGGCTAGGGCACCCGTAGGCTTAGGCTATGGCACCCCTAGGCTTAGGCTAAGGCTAGGGCTCCCCTAGGCTTAGGCAAGGGCACCCCTAGGCTTAAGCTAGGGCACCCCTAGGCTTAGGCTAGGGCACCCCTAGGCTTAGGCTAAGGATAGGGCTCCCCTAGCCTCAGGCTAGGTCACCCCTAGGCTCAGGCTAGGGCACCCCGAGGCTTAGGCTAGGGCAACCCTAGGCTTAGGCTAAGGCTAGGGCTCCCCTAGCCTCAGGTTAGGGCACCCCAAGGCTTAGGCTAGGGCACCCCTAGGCTTACGCTAGGACACCACTAGGCTTAGGTTAGGGCACCCCTAGGCTTAAGCTAGGGCTGCCCAAGGCTAAGGCTAGGGCACACCTAGGCTTAGGCTAGGGCACCCCTAGGCTTAGGCTAATGCTAGGGCTCCCCTAGGCTAATGCTAGGGCACCCCTAGGCTTAGGATAGGGCACCCATAGCTTAGGCTAAGGCTAGGGCACCCCTAGCCTAGGGGTAGGGCACCCATAGGCTTAAGCTAGGGCACCCCTAGGCTTAGGCTAGGGCACCCCTAGGCTTAGGCTAGCACCCCTAGGCTTAGGCTAAGGCTACGGCTCCCCTAGCCTCAGGCTAGGGCACCTTAAGACTCAGGCTAGGGCCGCCCTAGGCTTGGGCTAGGGCACCCCTAACTTAGGCTAGGGCAACCCTAAGCTTAGGCTAAGGCTAGGGATCCCCTAGACTCAGGCTAGGGCACCCCTAGGCTCAGGCTAGCACGCCCCTTGGCTTAGGCTAGGGCACACCTAGGCTTAGGCTAGGGCACACCTAGGCTTAAGCTAGGACACCCCTAGGCTTACGCAAAGGCTAGGGCTCCCCTAGCCTAATGCTAGGGCACACCTAGACTTAGGCTAGGGCACCCCTAGGCTTAGGCTAGGACACCCCTAGGCTTAGGTTAGGGCACCCCTAGGCTTAAGCTAGGGCTGCCCAAGGCTTAGGCTAGGGCACCCCTAGGCTTAGGCTAGGGCACCCCTAGGCTTAGGCTAATGCTAGGGCTCCCCTAGCCTAATGCTAGGGCACCCCTAGGCTTAGGCTAGGGCACCCATAGCTTAGGCTAAGGCTAGGGCACCCCTAGGCTTAGGCCAGGTCACCCCTAGGCTTAGGCTAGGACACCCCTAGGATTAGGGTAGGACACACCAGGCTTAGGCTAAGGCTAGGGCTCCCCTAGCCTAAGGCTAGGGCACACGTAGGCTTAGGCTAGGTCACCCCTAGGCTTACGCTAAGGCTAGGGCTCCACTAGCCTAATGCTAGGGCACCCCTAGGCTTAGGCTAGGGCACCCATAGCTTAGGCTAAGGCTAAGGCTCCCCTAGCCTAAGGCTACAGCACCCCTAGGCTTAGGCTAGGTCACCCCTAGGCTTAGGCTAGGGCACCCCTAGGCTTAGGCTGAGGCTAGGGCTCCCCTAGCTTAAGGCTAGGGCACCCCAAGGCTTAGGCTTGGGCACCCCTAGGCTTAGACTATGGCACGCCTAGGCTAAGGCTAGGCACCCCTAGGCTTAGGCTAAGGCTAGGGCACCCCTAGGCTTAGGCTTGGGCACCCGTAGGCTTAGGCTATTGCACCCCTAGGCTTGGGCTAGGGCACCCCAAGACTTAGGCTAGGGCAACCCTAAGCTTAGGCTAAGGCTAGGGATCCCCTAGACTCAGGCTAGGGCACCCCTAGGCTGAGGCTAGCACGCCCCTAGGCTTAGGCTAGGGCACACCTAGGCTTAGGCTAGGGCACCCCGAGGCTTAAGCTAGCACACCCCTAGGCTTACGCTAAGGCTAGGGCTCCCCTAGCCTAAGGCCAGGGCACACCTAGGCTTAGGCTAGGGCACCCCTAGGCTTAGGCTAGGACACCCCTAGGCTTAGGCTAGGGCACCCCTAGTCTTAAGCTAGGAAACCCCTTGGCTTACGCTAAGGCTAGGGATCTTCTAGCCTAAGGCTGGGGCACACCTAGACTTAGGATAGGGCACCCCTAGGCTTAGGCTAGGACACCCCTAGGCTTAGGCTAAGGCTAGGGCTCCCGTAGCCTAAGGCTAGGGCACCCCTATGCTTAGGTTAGGGCACCCCTAGGCTTAAGCTAGGGCAGCCCTAGGCTTAGGCTACGTCACCCCTAGGCTTAGGCTAGGGCACCCATAGCTTAGGCTAAGGCTAGGGCTCCCCTATCCTAAAGCTAGGGCACCCCTAGGCTTAGGCTAGGGCACCCATAGTTTAGGCTAAGGCTAGGGCTCCCCTATCCTAAGGCTAGGGCACCCCTAGGCTTAGGCTAGGGCACCCCTAGGTTTAGGCTATGGCACCCCTAGGCTTTGGATAAGCCTAGGGCTCCCCTAGTCTAATGCTTGGGCACCCCTAGGCTTAGGCTAGGGCACTACTAGGCTTATGCTAGGGCACCACTAGGCTTAGGTTAAGGCTAAGGCTCACCTAGTCTAAGGCTAGGGCACCCCTAGGCTTAGACTAGGGCACCCCTTGGCTTAGGCTAGGGCACTCATAGGCTTAGGCTATGGCACCCCTAGGCTTAAGTTTGGACACCAGAGGCTTAGGCTAGGGCAGCCCTAGGCTTAGGCTAAGGCTAGGGCTCACCTAGCCTAAGGCTCGGGCACCCCTAGGCTTAGACTAGGGCACCCCTTGGCTTAGGCTAGGGCACCCGTAGGCTTAGGCTATGGCACCCCTAGGCTTAGACTAAGGCTAGGGCTCCCCTAGGCTTAGGCAAGGGCACCCCTAGGCTTAAGCTAGGGCACCCCTAGGCTTAGGCTAGGGCACCCCTAGGCTTAGGCTAAGGATAGGGCTCCCCTAGGCTCAGGCTAGGGCACCCCGAGGCTTAGGATAGGGCAACCCTAGGCTTAGGCTAAGGCTAGGGCTCCCCTAGCGTCAGGCTAGGGCACCCCAAGGCTTAGGCTAGGGCACCCCTAGGCTTAGGCTTCGACACCCCTAGGCTTAGGCTAGGGCACCCCTAGGCTTATGGTAAGGCTAGAGCTCCCTTAGCCTAAGGCTAGGGCACCCGTAGGCTTAGGCTTTGGCACCCCTAGGCTTAGGCAATGGCACCCCTAGGCTAAGGCTAGGGCACCCCTAGGATTAGGCTTGGGCACCCCTAGGCTTAGGCTAGGACAGCCCTAGGCTTAGGCTAGGGCACCCCTAGGCTTAGGCTAAGGCTACGGCTCCCCTAGCCTCAGGCTAGGGCACCTTTAGTCTCAGGCTAGGGCGCCCCTAGGCTTGGGCTAGGGCACCCCTAGACTTAGGTTAGGGCAACCCTAAGCTTAGGCTAAGGCTAGGGATCCCCTAGACTCAGGCTAGGGCACCCCTAGGCTCAGGCTAGCACGCCCCTAGGCTTAGGCTAGGGCACCCCTAGGCTTAAGCTAGTACACCCCTAGGCTTACGCTAAGGCTAGGGCTCCCCTAGCCTAAGGCTAGGGCACACCTAGGCTTAGGATAGGGCACCCCTAGGCTTAGGCTAGGACACCCCTAGGCTTAGGTTAGGGCACCCCTAGGCTTAAGCTAGGGCTGCCCAAGGCTTAGGCTAGGACACCCCTAGGCTTAGGGTAGGACACACCAGGCTTAGGCTAAGGCTAGGGCTCCCCTAGCCTAAGGCTAGGGCACACCTAGGCTTAGGCCAAGTCACCCCTAGGCTTAGGCTAAGGCTAGGGCTCCACTAGCCTAATGCTAGGGCACCCCTAGGCTTAGGCTAGGGCACCCCTAGGCTTAGGCTAGGACACCCCTAGGCTTAGGCTAGGACACACCAGGCTTAAGCTAAGGCTAGGGCTCCCCTAGCCTTAGGCTAGGGCACATCTAAGCTTAGGCTAGGTCACCCCTAGGCTTAGGCTTGGGCACCCCTAGGCTTAGGCTATGGCACCCCTAGGCTAAGACTAGGGCACCCCTAGGCTTAGGCTAAGGCTAGGGCTCCCCTAGGCTTAGGCTAGGGCACCCGTCGGCTTAGGCTAGGGCACCCCTAGGCTTAGGCTAGGGCACCCCTAGGCTTAGGCTATGGCAACCCTAGGCTTTGGATAAGCCTAGGGCTCCCCTAGTCTAATGCTTGGGCACCCCTAGGCTTAGGCTAGGGCACTACTAGGCTTATGCTAGGGCACCACTAGGCTTAGGTTAAGGCTAAGGCTCACCTAGTCTAAGGCTAGGGCACCCCTAGGCTTAGACTAGGGCACCCCTTGGCTTAGGCTAGGGCACTCATAGGCTTAGGCTATGGCACCCCTAGGCTTAAGTTTGGACACCCCAAGGCTTAGGCTAGGGCAGCCCTAGGCTTAGGCTAAGGCTAGGGCTCACCTAGCCTAAGGCTCGGGCACCCCTAGGCTTAGACTAGGGCACCCCTTGGCTTAGGCTAGGGCACCCGTAGGCTTAGGCTATGGCACCCCTAGGCTTAAGTTTGGACACCCCAAGGCTTAGGCTAGGGCAGCCCTAGGCTTAGGCTAAGGCTAGGGCTCACCTAGCCTAAGGCTCGGGCACCCCTAGGCTTAGACTAGGGCACCCCTTGGCTTAGGCTATGGCACCCCTAGGCTTAGACTAAGGCTAGGGCTCCCCTAGGCTTAGGCAAGGGCACCCCTAGGCTTAAGCTAGGGCACCCCTAGGCTTAGGCTATGGCACCCCTAGGCTTAGACTAAGGCTAGGGCTCCCCTAGCGTCAGGCTTGGGCACCCCAAGGCTTAGACTAGGGCACCCCTAGGCTTAGGCTTCGACACCCCTAGGCTTAGGCTAGGGCACCCCTAGGCTTAGGGTAAGGCTATAGCTCCCTTAGCCTAAGGCTAGGGCACCCGTAGGCTTAGGCTTTGGCACCCCTAGGCTTAGGCAATGGCACCCCTAGGCTAAGGCTAGGGCACCCCTAGGCTTAGGCTTGGGCACCCCTAGGCTTATGCTATGTCACCCCTAGGCTAAGGCTAGGGCACCCCTAGGCTTAGGCTAGGGCACCCCTAGGCTTAATCTAGGGCACCCCTAGGCTTAGGCTAGGACAGCCCTAGTCTTAGGCTAGGGCACCCCTAGGCTTAGGCTAAGGCTACGGCTCCCCTAGCCTCAGGCTAGGGCACCTTTAGTCTCAGGCTAGGGCGCCCCTAGGCTTGGGCTAGGGCACCCCTAGACTTAGGTTAGGGCAACCCTAATCTTAGGCTAAGGCTAGGGATCCCCTAGACTCAGGCTAGGGCACCCCTAGGCTCAGGCTAGCACGCCCCTAGGCTTAGGCTAGGGCACACCTAGGCTTAGGCTAGGGCACCCCTAGGCTTAAGCTAGGACACCCCTAGGCTTACGCTAAGGCTAGGGCTCCCCTAGCCTAAGGCTAGGGCACCCCAAGGCTTAGGCTAGGGCACCCCTAGGCTTAGGCTAGGACACCACTAGGCTTAGGTTAGGGCACCCCTAGGCTTAAGCTAGGGTTGCCCAAGGCTAAGGCTAGGGCACCCCTAGGCTTAGGCTAGGGCACCCCTAGGCTTAGGCTAATGCTAGGGCTCCTCTAGGCTAATGCTAGGGCACCAGTAGGCTTAGGCTAGGGCACCCATAGCTTAGGCTAAGGCTAGGGCACCCCTAGCCGAAGGCTAGGGCACCCCTAGGCTTAGGCTAGGGCACCCCTAGGCTTAGGCTAGGGCACCCCTTGGCTTAGGCTAGCACCCCTAGGCTTAGGCTAAGGCTACGGCTCCCCTAGCCTCAGGCTAGGGCACCTTTAGTCTCAGGCTAGGGTGCCCCTAGGCTTGTGCTAGGGCACCCCTAGACTTAGGCTAGGGCAACCCTAAGCTTAGGCTAAGGCTAGGCATCCCCTAGACTCAGGCTAGGGCACCCCTAGGCTCAGGCTAGCACGCCCCTTGGCTTAGGCTAGGGCACACCTAGGCTTAGGCTAGGGCACACCTAGGCTTAAGCTAGGACACCCCTAGGCTTACGCAAAGGCTAGGGCTCCCCTAGCCTAAGGCTAGGGCACACCTAGACTTAGGCTAGGGCACCCCTAGGCTTAGGCTAGGACACCCCTAAGCTTAGGTTAGGGCACCCCTAGGCTTAAGCTAGGGCTGCCCAAGGCTTAGGCTAGGGCACCCCTAGGCTTAGGCTAGGGCACCCCTAGGCTTAGGCTAATGCTAGGGCTCCCCTAGCCTCAGGCTAGGGCACCTTTAGTCTCAGGCTAGGGTGCCCCTAGGCTTGTGCTAGGGCACCCCTAGACTTAGGCTAGGGCAACCCTAAGCTTAGGCTAAGGCTAGGCATCCCCTAGACTCAGGCTAGGGCACCCCTAGGCTCAGGCTAGCACGCCCCTTGGCTTAGGCTAGGGCACACCTAGGCTTAGGCTAGGGCACACCTAGGCTTAAGCTAGGACACCCCTAGGCTTACGCAAAGGCTAGGGCTCCCCTAGCCTAAGGCTAGGGCACACCTAGACTTAGGCTAGGGCACCCCTAGGCTTAGGCTAGGACACCCCTAAGCTTAGGTTAGGGCACCCCTAGGCTTAAGCTAGGGCTGCCCAAGGCTTAGGCCAGGTCACCCCTAGGCTTAGGCTAGGACACCCCTAGGATTAGGGTAGGACACACCAGGCTTAGGCTAAGGCTAGGGCTCCCCTAGCCTAAGGCTAGGGCACACGTACGCTTAGGCTAGGTCACCCCTAGGCTTACGCTAAGGCTAGGGCTCCACTAGCCTAATGCTAGGGTACCCCTAGGCTTAGGCTAGGGCACCCATAGCTTAGGCTAAGGCTAAGGCTCCCCTAGCCTAAGGCTACAGCACCCCTAGGCTTAGGCTAGGTCACCCCTAGGCTTAGGCTAGGGCACCCCTAGGCTTAGGCTGAGGCTAGGGCTCCCCTAGCTTAAGGCTAGGGCACCCCAAGGCTTAGGCTTGGGCACCCTTAGGCTTAGACTATGGCACCCCTAGGCTAAGGCTAGGCACCCCTACGCTTAGGCTAAGGCTAGGGCACCCCTAGGCTTAGGCTTGGGCACCCGTAGGCTTAGGCTATTGCACCCCTAGGCTTGGGCTAGGGCACCCCTAGACTTAGGCTAGGGCAACCTTAAGCTTAGGCTAAGGCTAGGGATCCCCTAGACTCAGGCTATGGCACCCCTAGGCTGAGGCTAGCACGCCCCTAGGCTTAGGCTAGGGCACACCTAGGCTTAGGCTAGGGCACCCCTAGGCTTAAGCTAGCACACCCCTAGGCTTACACTAAGGCTAGGGCTCCCCTAGCCTAAGGCCAGGGCACACCTAGGCTTAGGCTAGGGCACCCCTAGGCTTAGGCTAGGACACCCCTAGGCTTAGGCTAGGGCACCCCTAGGCTTAAGCTAGGAAACCCCTTGGCTTACGCTAAGGCTAGGGACCTTCTAGCCTAAGGCTAGGGCACACCTAGACTTAGGATAGGGCACCCCTAGGCTTAGGCTAGGACACCCCTAGGCTTAGGCTAAGGCTAGGGCTCCCGTAGCCTAAGGCTAGGGCACCCCTATGCTTAGGTTAGGGCACCCCTAGGCTTAAGCTAGGGCAGCCCTAGGCTTAGGCTACGTCACCCCTAGGCTTAGGCTAGGGCACCCATAGCTTAGGCTAAGGCTAGGGCTCCCCTATCCTAAAGCTAGGGCACCCCTAGGCTTAGGCTAGGGCACCCATAGTTTAGGCTAAGGCTAGGGCTCCCCTATCCTAAGGCTAGGGCACCCCTAGGCATAGGCTAGGGCACCCCTAGGTTTAGGCTATGGCACCCCTAGGCTTTGGATAAGCCTAGGGCTCCCCTAGTCTAATGCTTGGGCACCCCTAGGCTTAGGCTAGGGCACTACTAGGCTTATGCTAGGGCACCACTAGGCTTAAGTTAAGGCTAAGGCTCACCTAGTCTAAGGCTAGGGCACCCCTAGGCTTAGAATAGGGCACCCCTTGGCTTAGGCTAGGGCACTCATAGGCTTAGGCTATGGCACCCCCAGGCTTAAGATTGGACACCCCAAGGCTTAGGCTAGGGCAGCCCTAGGCTTAGGCTAAGGCTAGGGCTCACCTAGCCTAAGGCTCGGGCACCCCTAGGCTTAGACTAGGGCACCCCTTGGCTTAGGCTAGGGCACCCGTAGGCTTAGGCTATGGCACCCCTAGGCTTAGACTAAGGCTAGGGCTCCCCTAGGCTTAGGCAAGGGCACCCCTAGGCTTAAGCTAGGGCACCCCTAGGCTTAGGCTAGGGCACCCCTAGGCTTAGGCTAAGGATAGGGCTCCCCTAGCCTCAGGCTAGGTCACCCCTAGGCTCAGGCTAGGGCACCCCGAGGCTTAGGCTAGGGCAACCCTAGGCTTAGGCTAAGGCTAGGGCTCCCCTAGCGTCAGGCTAGGGCACCCCAAGGCTTAGGCTAGGGCACCCCTAGGCTTAGGCTTCGACACCCCTAGGCTTAGGCTAGGGCACCCCTAGGCTTAGGGTAAGGCTAGAGCTCCCTTAGCCTAAGGCTAGGGCACCCGTAGGCTGAGGCTTTGGCACCCCTAGGCTTAGGCAATGGCACCCTTAGGCTAAGGCTAGGGCACCCCTAGGCTTAGGCTTGGGCACCCCTAGGCTTATGCTATGTCACCCCTAGGCTAAGGCAAGGGCACCCCTAGGCTTAGGCTAGGGCACCCCTAGGCTTAATCTAGGGCACCCCTAGGCTTAGGCTAGGACAGCCCTAGGCTTAGGCTAGGGCACCCCTAGGCTTAGGCTAAGGCTACGTCTCCCCTAGCCTCAGGCTAGGGCACCTTTAGTCTCAGGCTAGGGCGCCCCTAGGCTTGGGCTAGGGCACCCCTAGACTTAGGTTAGGGCAACCCTAAGCTTAGGCTAATGCTAGGGATCCCCTAGACTCAGGCTAGGGCACCCCTAGGCTCAGGCTAGCACGCCCCTAGGCTTAGGCTAGGGCACACCTAGGCTTAGGCTAGGGCACCCCTAGGCTTAAGCTAGGACACCCCTAGGCTTACGCTAAGGCTAGGGCTCCCCTAGCCTAAGGCTAGGGCACACCTAGGCTTAGGATAGGGCACCCCTAGGCTTAGGCTAGGACACCCCTAGCCTTAGGTTAGGGCACCCCTAGGCTTAAGCTAGGGCTGCCCAAGGCTTAGGCTAGGAAACCCCTAGGCTTAGGGTAGGACACACCAGGCTTAGGCTAAGGCTAGGGCTCCCCTAGCATAAGGCTAGGGTACACCTAGGCTTAGGCTAGGTCACCCCTAGGCTTAGGCTAAGGCTAGGGCTCCACTAGCCTAATGCTAGGGCACCCCTATGCTTAGGCTAGGGGACCCCTAGGCTTAGGCTAGGACACCCCTAGGCTTAGGCTAAGGCTACGGCTCCCCTAGCCTCAGGCTAGGGCACCTTTAGTCTCAGGCTAGGGCGCCCCTAGGCTTGGGCTAGGGCACCCCTAGACTTAGGTTAGGGCAACCCTAATCTTAGGCTAAGGCTAGGGATCCCCTAGACTCAGGCTAGGGCACCCCTAGGCTCAGGCTAGCACGCCCCTAGGCTTAGGCTAGGGCACACCTAGGCTTAGGCTAGGGCACCCCTAGGCTTAAGCTAGGACACCCCTAGGCTTACGCTAAGGCTAGGGCTCCCCTAGCCTAAGGCTAGGGCACCCCAAGGCTTAGGCTAGGGCACCCCTAGGCTTAGGCTAGGACACCACTAGGCTTAGGTTAGGGCACCCCTAGGCTTAAGCTAGGGCTGCCCAAGGCTAAGGCTAGGGCACCCCTAGGCTTAGGCTAGGGCACCCCTAGGCTTAGGCTAATGCTAGGGCTCCTCTAGGCTAATGCTAGGGCACCACTAGGCTTAGGCTAGGGCACCCATAGCTTAGGCTAAGGCTAGGGCACCCCTAGCCGAAGGCTAGGGCACCCCTAGGCTTAGGCTAGGGCACCCCTAGGCTTAGGCTAGGGCACCCCTTGGCTTAGGCTAGCACCCCTAGGCTTAGGCTAAGGCTACGGCTCCCCTAGCCTCAGGCTAGGGCACCTTTAGTCTCAGGCTAGGGTGCCCCTAGGCTTGTGCTAGGGCACCCCTAGACTTAGGCTAGGGCAACCCTAAGCTTAGGCTAAGGCTAGGCATCCCCTAGACTCAGGCTAGGGCACCCCTAGGCTCAGGCTAGCACGCCCCTTGGCTTAGGCTAGGGCACACCTAGGCTTAGGCTAGGGCACACCTAGGCTTAAGCTAGGACACCCCTAGGCTTACGCAAAGGCTAGGGCTCCCCTAGCCTAAGGCTAGGGCACACCTAGACTTAGGCTAGGGCACCACTAGGCTTAGGCTAGGACACCCCTAAGCTTAGGTTAGGGCACCCCTAGGCTTAAGCTAGGGCTGCCCAAGGCTTAGGCTAGGGCACCCCTAGGCTTAGGCTAGGGCACCCCTAGGCTTAGGCTAATGCTAGGGCTCCCCTAACCTAATGCTAGGGCACCCCTAGGCTTAGGCTAGGGCACCCATAGCTTAGGCTAAGGCTAGGGCACCCCTAGGCTTAGGCCAGGTCACCCCTAGGCTTAGGCTAGGACACCCCTAGGATTAGGGTAGGACACACCAGGCTTAGGCTAAGGCTAGGGCTCCCCTAGCCTAAGGCTAGGGCACACGTACGCTTAGGCTAGGTCACCCCTAGGCTTACGCTAAGGCTAGGGCTCCACTAGCCTAATGCTAGGGTACCCCTAGGCTTAAGCTAGGGCACCCATAGCTTAGGCTAAGGCTAAGGCTCCCCTAGCCTAAGGCTACAGCACCCCTAGGCTTAGGCTAGGTCACCCCTAGGCTTAGGCTAGGGCACCCCTAGGCTTAGGCTGAGGCTAGGGCTCCCCTAGCTTAAGGCTAGGGCACCCCAAGGCTTAGGCTTGGGCACCCCTAGGCTTAGACTATGGCACCCCTAGGCTAAGGCTAGGCACCCCTACGCTTAGGCTAAGGCTAGGGCACCCCTAGGCTTAGGCTTGGGCACCCGTAGGCTTAGGCTATTGCACCCCTAGGCTTGGGCTAGGGCACCCCTAGACTTAGGCTAGGGCAACCTTAAGCTTAGGCTAAGGCTAGGGATCCCCTAGACTCAGGCTATGGCACCCCTAGGCTGAGGCTAGCACGCCCCTAGGCTTAGGGTAGGGCACACCTAGGCTTAGGCTAGGGCACCCCTAGGCTTAAGCTAGCACACCCCTAGGCTTACACTAAGGCTAGGGCTCCCCTAGCCTAAGGCCAGGGCACACCTAGGCTTAGGCTAGGGAACCCCTAGGCTTAGGCTAGGACATCCCTAGGCTTAGGCTAGGGCACCCCTAGGCTTAAGCTAGGAAACCCCTTGGCTTACGCTAAGGCTAGGGATCTTCTAGCCTAAGGCTAGGGCACACCTAGACTTAGGATAGGGCACCCCTAGGCTTAGGCTAGGACACCCCTAGGCTTAGGCTAAGGCTAGGGCTCCCGTAGCCTAAGGCTAGGGCACCCCTATGCTTAGGTTAGGGCACCCCTAGGCTTAAGCTAGGGCAGCCCTAGGCTTAGGCTACGTCACCCCTAGGCTTAGGCTAGGGCACCCATAGCTTAGGCTAAGGCTAGGGCTCCCCTATCCTAAAGCTAGGGCACCCCTAGGCTTAGGCTAGGGCACCCATAGTTTAGGCTAAGGCTAGGGCTCCCCTATCCTAAGGCTAGGGCACCCCTAGGCATAGGCTAGGGCACCCCTAGGTTTAGGCTATGGCACCCCTAGGCTTTGGATAAGCCTAGGGCTCCCCTAGTCTAATGCTTGGGCACCCCTAGGCTTAGGCTAGGGCACTACTAGGCTTATGCTAGGGCACCACTAGGCTTAGGTTAAGGCTAAGGCTCACCTAGTCTAAGGCTAGGGCACCCCTAGGCTTAGAATAGGGCACCCCTTGGCTTAGGCTAGGGCACTCATAGGCTTAGGCTATGGCACCCCCAGGCTTAAGATTGGACACCCCAAGGCTTAGGCTAGGGCAGCCCTAGGCTTAGGCTAAGGCTAGGGCTCACCTAGCCTAAGGCTCGGGCACCCCTAGGCTTAGACTAGGGCACCCCTTGGCTTAGGCTAGGGCACCCGTAGGCTTAGGCTATGGCACCCCTAGGCTTAGACTAAGGCTAGGGCTCCCCTAGGCTTAGGCAAGGGCACCCCTAGGCTTAAGCTAGGGCACCCCTAGGCTTAGGCTAGGGCACCCCTAGGCTTAGGCTAAGGATAGGGCTCCCCTAGCCTCAGGCTAGGTCACCCCTAGGCTCAGGCTAGGGCACCCCGAGGCTTAGGCTAGGGCAACCCTAGGCTTAGGCTAAGGCTAGGGCTCCCCTAGCGTCAGGCTAGGGCAACCCAAGGCTTAGGCTAGGGCACCCCTAGGCTTAGGCTTCGACACCCCTAGGCTTAGGCTAGGGCACCCCTAGGCTTAGGGTAAGGCTAGAGCTCCCTTAGCCTAAGGCTAGGGCACCCGTAGGCTTAGGCTTTGGCACCCCTAGGCTTAGGCAATGGCACCCCTAGGCTAAGGCTAGGGCACCCCTAGGCTTAGGCTTGGGCACCCCTAGGCTTATGCTATGTCACCCCTAGGCTAAGGCAAGGGCACCCCTAGGCTTAGGCTAGGGCACCCCTAGGCTTAATCTAGGGCACCCCTAGGCTTAGGCTAGGACAGCCCTAGGCTTAGGCTAGGGCACCCCTAGGCTTAGGCTAAGGCTACGTCTCCCCTAGCCTCAGGCTAGGGCACCTTTAGTCTCAGGCTAGGGCGCCCCTAGGCTTGGGCTAGGGCACCCCTAGACTTAGGTTAGGGCAACCCTAAGCTTAGGCTAATGCTAGGGATCCCCTAGACTCAGGCTAGGGCACCCCTAGGCTCAGGCTAGCACGCCCCTAGGCTTAGGCTAGGGCACACCTAGGCTTAGGCTAGGGCACCCCTAGGCTTAAGCTAGGACACCCCTAGGCTTACGCTAAGGCTAGGGCTCCCCTAGCCTAAGGCTAGGGCACACCTAGGCTTAGGATAGGGCACCCCTAGGCTTAGGCTAGGACACCCCTAGGCTTAGGTTAGGGCACCCCTAGGCTTAAGCTAGGGCTGCCCAAGGCTTAGGCTAGGAAACCCCTAGGCTTAGGGTAGGACACACCAGGCTTAGGCTAAGGCTAGGGCTCCCCTAGCATAAGGCTAGGGTACACCTAGGCTTAGGCTAGGTCACCCCTAGGCTTAGGCTAAGGCTAGGGCTCCACTAGCCTAATGCTAGGGCACCCCTATGCTTAGGCTAGGGGACCCCTAGGCTTAGGCTAGGACACCCCTAGGCTTAGGCTAGGGCACCCCTAGGCTAAGACTAGGGCACCCCTAGGCTTAGGCTAAGGCTAGGGCTCCCCTAGGCTTAGGCTAGGGCACACCTAAGCTTAGGCTAGGTCACCCCTAGGCTTAGGCTTGGGCACCCCTAGGCTTAGGCTATGGCACCCCTAGGCTAAGACTAGGGCACCCCTAGGCTTAGGCTAAGGCTAGGGCTCCCCTAGGCTTAGGCTAGGGCACCCCTCGGCTTAGGCTAGGGCACCCCTAGGCTTAGGCTAGGGCACCCCTAGGCTTAGGCTATGGCACCCCTAGGCTTTGGATAAGCCTAGGGCTCCCCTAGTCTAATGCTTGGGCTCCCCTAGGCTTAGGCTAGGGCACTACTAGGCTTATGCTAGGGCACCACTAGGCTTAGGTTAAGGCTAAGGCTCACCTAGTCTAAGGCTAGGGCACCCCTAGGCTTAGACTAGGGCACCCCTTGGCTTAGGCTAGGGCACTCATAGGCTTAGGCTATGGCACCCCTAGGCTTAAGTTTGGACACCCCAAGGCTTAGGCTAGGGCAGCCCTAGGCTTAGGCTAAGGCTAGGGCTCACCTAGCCTAAGGCTCGGGCACCCCTAGGCTTAGACTAGGGCACCCCTTGGCTTAGGCTAGGGCACCCGTAGGCTTAGGCTATGGCACCCCTAGGCTTAGACTAAGGCTAGGGCTCCCCTAGGCTTAGGCAAGGGCACCCCTAGGCTTAAGCTAGGGCACCCCTAGGCTTAGGCTAGGGCACCCCTAGGCTTAGGCTAAGGATAGGGCTCCCCTAGCCTCAGGCTAGGTCACCCCTAGGCTCAGGCTAGGGCACCCCGAGGCTTAGGCTAGGGCAACCCTAGGTTTAGGCTAAGGCTAGGGCTCCCCTAGCATCAGGCTTGGGCACCCCAAGGCTTAGGCTAGGGCACCCCTAGGCTTAGGCTTCGACACCCCTAGGCTTAGGCTAGGGCACCCCTAGGCTTAGGGTAAGGCTAGAGCTCCCTTAGCCTAAGGCTAGGGCACCCGTAGGCTTAGGCTTTGGCACCCCTAGGCTTAGGCAAGGGCACCCCTAGGCTAAGGCTAGGGCACCCCTAGGCTTAGGCTTGGGCACCCCTAGGCTTATGCTATGTCACCCCTAGGCTAAGGCTAGGGCACCCCTAGGCTTAGGCTAGGGCACCCCTAGGCTTAATCTAGGGCACCCCTAGGCTTAGGCTAGGACAGCCCTAGGCTTAGGCTAGGGCACCCCTAGGCTTAGGCTAAGGCTACGGCTCCCCTAGCCTCAGGCTAGGGCACCTTTAGTCTCAGGCTAGGGCACCCCTAGGCTTGGGCTAGGGCACCCCTAGACTTAGGTTAGGGCAACCCTAAGCTTAGGCTAAGGCTAGGGATCCCCTAGACTCAGGCTAGGGCACCCCTAGGCTCAGGCTAGCACGCCCCTAGGCTTAGACTAGGGCACACTTAGGCTTAGGCTAGGGCACCCCTAGGCTTAAGCTAGGACACCCCTAGGCTTACGCTAAGGCTAGGGCTCCCCTAGCCTAAGGCTAGGGCACCCCTAGGCTTAGGCTAGGGCACCCCTAGGCTTAGGCTAGGACACCACTAGGCTTAGGTTAGGGCACCCCTAGGCTTAAGCTAGGCTGCCCAAGGCTAAGGCTAGGGCACCCCTAGGCTTAGGCTAGGGCACCCCTAGGCTTAGGCTAATGCTAGGGCTCCCCTAGGCTAATGCTAGGGCACCCCTAGGCTTAGGCTAGGGCACCCATAGCTTAGGCTAAGGCTAGGGCACCCCTAGCCTAAGGCTAGGGCACCCCTAGGCTTAGGCTAGGGCACCCCTAGGCTTAGGCTAGGGCACCCCTTGGCTTAGGCTAGCACCCCTAGGCTTAGGCTAAGGCTACGGCTCCCCTAGCCTCAGGCTAGGGCACCTTTAGACTCAGGCTAGGGCCGCCCTAGGCTTGGGCTAGGGCACCCCTAGACTTAGGCTAGGGCAACCCTAAGCTTAGGCTAAGGCTTGGGATCCCCTAGACTCAGGCTAGGGCACCCCTAGGCTCAGGCTAGCACGCCCCTTGGCTTATGCTAGGGCACACCTAGGCTTAGGCTAGGGCACACCTAGGCTTAAGCTAGGACACCCCTAGGCTTACGCAAAGGCTAGGGCTCCCCTAGCCTAAGGCTAGGGCACACCTAGACTTAGGCTAGGGCACCCCTAGGCTTACGCAAAGGCTAGGGCTCCCCTAGCCTAAGGCTAGGGCACACCTAGACTTAGGCTAGGGCACCCCTAGGCTTAGGCTAGGACACCCCTAGGCTTAGGTTAGGGCACCCCTAGGCTTAAGCTAGGGCTGCCCAAGGCTTAGGCTAGGGCACCCCTAGGCTTAGGCTAGGGCACCCCTAGGCTTAGGCTAATGCTAGGGCTCCCCTAGCCTAATGCTAGGGCACCCCTAGGCTTAGGCTAGGACACCCATAGCTTAGGCTAAGGCTAGGGCACCCCTAGGCTTAGGCCAGGTCACCCCTAGGCTTAGGCTAGGACACCCCTAGGATTAGGGTAGGACACACCAGGCTTAGGCTAAGGCTAGGGCTCCCCTAGCCTAAGGCTAGGGCACACGTAGGCTTAGGCTAGGTCACCCCTAGGCTTACGCTAAGGCTAGGGCTCCACTAGCCTAATGCTAGGGCACCCCTAGGCTTAGGCTAGGGCACCCATAGCTTAGGCTAAGGCTAAGGCTCCCCTAGCCTAAGGCTACAGCACCCCTAGGCTTAGGCTAGGTCACCCCTAGGCTTAGGCTAGGGCACCCCTAGGCTTAGGCTGAGGCTAGGGCTCCCCTAGCTTAAGGCTAGGGCACCCCAAGGCTTAGGCTTGGGCACCCCTAGGCTTAGACTATGGCACCCCTAGGCTAAGGCTAGGCACCCCTAGGCTTAGGCTAAGGCTAGGGCACCCCTAGGCTTAGGCTTGGGCACACGTAAGCTTAGGCTATTGCACCCCTAGGCTTGGGCTAGGGCACCCCTAGACTTAGGCTAGGGCAACCCTAAGCTTAGGCTAAGGCTAGGGATCCCCTAGACTCAGGCTAGGGCACCCCTAGGCTGAGGCTAGCACGCCCCTAGGCTTAGGCTAGGGCACACCTAGGCTTAGGCCAGGGCACCCCTAGGCTTAAGCTAGCACACCCCTAGGCTTACGCTAAGGCTAGGGCTCCCCTAGCCTAAGGCCAGGGCACACCTAGGCTTAGGCTAGGGCACCCCTAGGCTTAGGCTAGGACACCCCTAGGCTTAGGCTAGGGCACCCCTAGGCTTAAGCTAGGAAACCCCTTGGCTTACGCTAAGGCTAGGGATCTTCTAGCCTAAGGCTAGGGCACACCTAGACGTAGGATAGGGCACCCCTAGGCTTAGGCTAGGACACCCCTAGGCTTAGGCTAAGGCTAGGGCTCCCGTAGCCTAAGGCTAGGGCACCCCTATGCTTAGGTTAGGGCACCCCTAGGCTTAAGCTAGGGCAGCCCTAGGCTTAGGCTACGTCACCCCTAGGCTTAGGCTAGGGCACCCATAGCTTAGGCTAAGGCTAGGGCTCCCCTATCCTAAGGCTAGGGCACCCCTAGGCTTAGGCTAGGGTACCCCTAGGTTTAGGCTATGGCACCCCTAGGCTTTGGATAAGCCTAGGGCTCCCCTAGTCTAATGCTTGGGCACCCCTAGGCTTAGGCTAGGGCACTACTAGGCTTATGCTAGGGCACCACTAGGCTTAGGTTAAGGCTAAGGCTCACCTAGTCTAAGGCTAGGGCACCCCTAGGCTTAGACTAGGGCACCCCTTGGCTTAGGCTAGGGCACTCATAGGCTTAGGCTATGGCACCCCTACGCTTAAGTTTGGACACCCCAAGGCTTAGGCTAGGGCAGCCCTAGGCTTAGGCTAAGGCTAGGGCTCACCTAGCCTAAGGCTCGGGCACCCCTAGGCTTAGACTAGGGCACCCCTTGGCTTAGGCTAGGGCACCCGTAGGCTTAGGCTATGGCACCCCTAGGCTTAGACTAAGGCTAGGGCTCCCCTAGGCTTAGGCAAGGGCACCCCTAGGCTTAGGCTAAGGATAGGGCTCCCCTAGCCTCAGGCTAGGTCACCCCTAGGCTCAGGCTAGGGCACCCCGAGGCTTAGGCTAGGGCAACCCTAGGCTTAGGCTAAGGCTAGGGCTCCCCTAGCGTCAGGCTAGGGCACCCCAAGGCTTAGGCTAGGGCACCCCTAGGCTTAGGCTTCGACACCCCTAGGCTTAGGCTAGGGCACCCCTAGGCTTAGGGTAAGGCTAGAGCTCCCTTAGCCTAAGGCTAGGGCACCCGTAGGCTTAGGCTTTGGCACCCCTAGGCTTAGGCAATGGCACTCCTAGGCTAAGGCTAGGGCACCCCTAGCTTAGGCTTGGGCACCCCTAGGCTTATGCTATGTCACCCCTAGGCTAAGGCAAGGGCACCCCTAGGCTTAGGCTAGGGCACCCCTAGGCTTAATCTAGGGCACCCCTAGGCTTAGGCTAGGACAGCCCTAGGCTTAGGCTAGGGCACCCCTAGGCTTAGGCTAAGGCTACGTCTCCCCTAGCCTCAGGCTAGGGCACCTTTAGTCTCAGGCTAGGGCGCCCCTAGGCTTGGGCTAGGGCACCCCTAGACTTAGGTTAGGGCAACCCTAAGCTTAGGCTAATGCTAGGGATCCCCTAGACTCAGGCTAGGGCACCCCTAGGCTCAGGCTAGCACGCCCCTAGGCTTAGGCTAGGGCACACCTAGGCTTAGGCTAGGGCACCCCTAGGCTTAAGCTAGGACACCCCTAGGCTTACGCTAAGGCTAGGGCTCCCCTAGCCTAAGGCTAGGGCACACCTAGGCTTAGGATAGGGCACCCCTAGGCTTAGGCTAGGACACCCCTAGGCTTAGGTTAGGGCACCCCTAGGCTTAAGCTAGGGCTGCCCAAGGCTTAGGCTAGGAAACCCCTAGGCTTAGGGTAGGACACACCAGGCTTAGGCTAAGGCTAGGGCTCCCCTAGCATAAGGCTAGGGTACACCTAGGCTTAGGCTAGGTCACCCCTAGGCTTAGGCTAAGGCTAGGGCTCCACTAGCCTAATGCTAGGGCACCCCTAGGCTTAGGCTAGGGGACCCCTAGGCTTAGGCTAGGACACCCCTAGGCTTACGCTAGGACACACCAGGCTTAGGCTAAGGCTAGGGCTCCCCTAGCCTTAGGCTAGGGCACACCTAAGCTTAGGCTAGGTCACCCCTAGGCTTAGGCTTGGGCACCCCTAGGCTTAGGCTATGGCACCCCTAGGCTTAGGCTAGGGCACCCCTAGGCTTAGGCTAAGGCTAGGGCTCCCCTAGGCTTAGGCTAGGGCACCCCTCGGCTTAGGCTAGGGCACCCCTAGGCTTAGGCTAGGGCACACCTAGGCTTAGGCTAGGGCACCCCTAGGTTTAGGCTATGGCACCCCTAGACTTTGGATAAGCCTAGGGCTCCCCTAGTCTAATGCTTGGGCACCCCTAGGCTTAGGCTAGGGCACTACTAGGCTTATGCTAGGGCACCACTAGGCTTAGGTTAAGGCTAAGGCTCACCTAGTCTAAGGCTAGGGCACCCCTAGGCTTAGACTAGGGCACCCCTTGGCTTAGGCTAGGGCACTCATAGGCTTAGGCTATGGCACCCCTAGGCTTAAGTTTGAACACCCCAAGGCTTAGGCTAGGGCAGCCCTAGGCTTAGGCTAAGGCTAGGGCTCACCTAGCCTAAGGCTCGGGCACCCCTAGGCTTAGACTAGGGCACCCCTTGGCTTAGGCTAGGGCACCCGTAGGCTTAGGCTATGGCACCCCTAGGCTTAGACTAAGGCTAGGGATCCCCTAGGCTTAGGCAAGGGCACCCCTAGGCTTAAGCTAGGGCACCCCTAGGCTTAGGCTAGGGCACCCCTAGGCTTAGGCTAAGGATAGGGCTCCCCTAGCCTCAGGCTAGGTCACCCCTAGGCTCAGGCTAGGGCACCCCGAAGCTTAGGCTAGGGCAAACCTAGGCTTAGGCTAAGGCTAGGGCTCCCCTAGCGTCAGGCTAGGGCACCCCAAGGCTTAGGCTAGGGCACCCCTAGGCTTAGGCTTCGACACCCCTAGGCTTCGGCTAGGGCACCCCTAGGCTTAGGGTAAGGCTAGAGCTCCCTTAGCCTAAGGCTAGGGCACCCGTAGGCTTAGGCTTTGGCACCCCTAGGCTTAGGCAATGGCACCCCTAGGCTAGGGCTAGGGCACCCCTAGGCTTAGGCTTGGGCACCCCTAGGCTTATGCTATGTCACCCCTAGGCTAAGGCTAGGGCACCCCTAGGCTTAGGCTAGGGCACCCCTAGGCTTAATCTAGCGCACCCCTAGGCTTAGGCTAGGACAGCCCTAGGCTTAGGCTAGGGCACCCCTAGGCTTAGGCTAAGGCTACGGCTCCCCTAGCCTCAGGCTAGGGCACCTTTAGTCTCAGGCTAGGGCGCCCCTAGGCTTGGGCTAGGGCACCCCTAGACTTAGGTTAGGGCAACCCTAAGCTTAGACTAAGGCTAGGGATCCCCTAGACTCAGGCTAGGGCACCCCTAGGCTCAGGCTAGCACGCCCCTAGGCTTAGGCTACGGCACACCAAGGCTTAGGCTAGGGCACCCCTAGGCTTAAGCTAGGACACCCCTAGGCTTACGCTAAGGCTAGGGCTCCCCTAGCCTAAGGCTAGGGCACACCTAGGCTTAGGATAGGGCACCCCTAGGCTTAGGCTAGGACACCCCTAGGCTTAGGTTAGGGCACCCCTAGGCTTAAGCTAGGGCTGCCCAAGGCTTAGGCTAGGACACCCCTAGGCTTAGGGTAGGACACACCAGGCTTAGGCTAAGGCTAGGGCTCCCCTAGCCTATGTCTAGGGCACACCTAGGCTTAGGCTAGGTCACCCCTAGGCTTAGGCTAAGGCTTGGGCTCCACTAGCCTAATGCTAGGGCACCCCTAGGCTTAGGCTAGGGCACCCCTAGGCTTAGGCTAGGACACCCCTAGGCTTAGGCTAGGACACACCAGGCTTAGGCTAAGGCTAGGGCCCCCCTAGCCTTATGCTAGGGCCCACCTAAGCTTGGGCTAGGTCACCCCTAGGCTTAGGCTTGGGCACACCTAGGCTTAGGCTATGGCACCCTTAGGCTAAGACTAGGGCACCCCTAGGCTTAGGCTAAGGCTAGGGCTCCCCTAGGCTTAGGCTAGGGCACCCCTCGGCTTAGGCTAGGGCACCCCTAGGCTTAGGCTAGGGCACCCCTAGGCTTAGGCTAGGGCACCCCTAGGCTTAGGCTAAAGCTACGACTCCCCTAGCCTCAGGCTAGGGCATCTTTAGACTCAGGCTAGGGCCCCCCTAGGCTTGGGCTAGGGCACCCCTAGACTTAGGCTAGGGCAACCCTAACTAAGGCTGAGGCTAGGGATCCCCTAGACTCAGGCTAGGGCACCCCTATGCTCAGGCTAGCACGCCCCTAGGCTTAGGCTAGGGCACACCTAGGCTTAGGCTAGGGCACCCCTAGGCTTAAGCTAGGACACCCCTAGGCTTACACTAAGGCTAGGGCTCCCCTAGCCTAAGGCTAGGGCACACCTAGGCTTAGGCTAGGGCACCCCTAGGCTTAGGCTAGGACAACCCTAGGTTAGGCTAGGGCACCCCTAGGCTTAAGCTAGGAAACCCCTTGGCTTAAGCTAAGGCTAGGGATCCTCTAGCCTAAGGCTTGGGCACACCTAGACTTAGGCTAGGGCACCCCTAGGCTTAGGCTAGGACACCCCTAGGCTTAGGCTAAGGCTAGGGCTCCCCTAGCTTAAGGCTAGGGCACCCCTATGCTTAGGTTAGGGCACCCCTAGGCTTAAGCTAGGGCAGCCCTAGGCTTAGGCTACGGCACCCCTAGGCTTAGGCTAGGTTACCCATAGCTTTGGCTAAGGCTAGGGCTCCCCTATCCTAAGGCTAGAGCACCCCTAGGCTTAGGCTACGGCACCCATAGTTTAGGCTAAGGCTAGGGCTCCCCTATCCTAAGGCTAGGGCACCCCTAGGCTTAGGCTAGGGCACCCCTAGGTTTAGGCTATGGCACCCCTAGGCTTTGGATAAGCCTAGGGCTCCCCTAGTCTAATGCTTGGGCACCCCTAGGCTTAGGCTAGGGCACCACTAGGCTTATGCTAGGGCACCACTAGGCTTAGGCTAAGGCTAGGGATCCCCTAGTCTAAGGCCTGGGCACCCCTAGGCTTAGACTAGGGCACGCCTTGGCTTAGGCTAGGGCACTCATAGGCTTTGGCTATGGCACCCCTAGGCTTAAGTTTGGACACCCCAAGGCTTAGGCTAGGGCAGCCCTAGGCTTAGGCTAAGGCTAGGGCTCCCCAATCCTAAGGCTCGGGCACCCCTAGGCTTAGACTAGGGCACCCCTTGGCTTAGGCTAGGGCACCCGTAGGCTTAGGCTATGGCACCCCTAGGCTTAGGCTAAGGCTAGGGCTCCCCTAGGCTTAGGCTAGGGCACCCCTAGGCTTAGGCTAGGGCACCCCTAGGCTTAGGCTAGGGCACCCCTAGGCTTAGGCTAAGGCTAGGGCTCCCCTAGCATCAGGCTAGGTCAAACCTAGGCTCAGGCTAGGGCACCCCTAGGCTTAAGCTAGGACACCCCTAGGCTTACGCTAAGGCTACGGCTCCCCTAGCCTAAGGCTAGGGCACACCTAGGCTTAGGCTAGGGCACCCCTAGGCTTAGGCTAGGACAACCCTAGGCTTAGGCTAGGGCACCCCTAGGCTTAAGCTAGGAAACCCCTTGGCTTACACTAAGGCTAGGGATCCTCTAGCCTAAGGCTTGGGCACACCTAGACTTAGGCTAGGGCACCCCTATGCTTAGGTTAGGGCACCCCTAGGCTTAAGCTTGGGCAGCCCTAGGCTTAGGCTACGGAACACCTAGGCTTAGGCTAGTTTACCCATAGCTTAGGCTAAGGCTAGGGCTCCCCTATCCTAAGGCTAGAGCACCCCTAGGCTTAGGCTACGGCACCCATAGTTTAGGCTAAGGCTAGGGCTCCCCTATCCTAAGGCTAGGGCACCCCTAGGCTTAGGCTAGGGCACCCCTAGGTTTAGGCTATGGCACCCCTAGGCTTTGGATAAGCCTAGGGCTCCCCTAGTCTAATGCTTGGGCACCCCTAGGCTTAGGCTAGGGCACCACTAGGCTTATGCTAGGGCACCACTAGGCTTAGGCTAAGGCTAGGGATCCCCTAGTCTAAGGCCTGGGCACCCCTAGGCTTAGACTAGGGCACCCCTTGGCTTAGGCTAGGGCACTCATAGGCTTAGGCTATGGCACCCCTAGGTTTAAGTTTGGACACCCCAAGGCTTAGGCTAGGGCAGCCCTAGGCTTAGGCTAAGGCTAGGGCTCCCCTATCCTAAGGCTCGGGCACCCCTAGGCTTAGACTAGGGAACCCCTTGGCTTAGGCTAGGGCACCCGTAGGCTTAGGCTGTGGCACCCCTAGGCTTAGGCTAAGGCTAGGGCTCCCCTAGGCTTAGGCTAGGGCACCCCTAGGCTTAAGCTAGGGCACCCCTAGGCTTAGGCTAGGGCACCCCTAGGCTGAGGCTAAGGCTATGGCTCCCCTAGCATCAGGCTAGGTCAAACCTAGGATCAGGCTAGGGCACCCCGAGGATTAGGCTAGGGAAACCCTAGGCTTAGGCTAAGGCTAGGGCTCCCCTAGCCTCAGGCTAGGGCACCCCAAGATTAGGCTAGGGCACCCCTAGGCTTAGGCTTTGACACCCCTAGGCTTAGGCTAGGGCACCCCTAGGCTTAGGGTAAGGCTAGAGCTTCCTTACCTAAGGCTAGGGCACCCCTAGGCTTAGGCTTTGGCACCCCTAGGCTTAGGCTATGGCACCCCTATGCTAAGGCTAGGGCACCCCTAGGCTTAGGCTTGGGCACCCCTAGGCTTAGGCTATGGCACCCCTAGGCTAAGGCTAGGGCACCCCTAGGCTTAGGCTAAGGCTAGGGCTCCCCTAGGCTTAGGCTAGGGCACCCCTAGGCTTAGGCTAGGGCACCCCTAGGCTTGGGCTAGGGCACCCATAGCTTAGGCTAAGGCTAGGGCTCCCCTAGCCTAAGGCTACGGCACCCCTAGGCTTAGGCTAGGTCACCCCTAGGCTTAGGCTAGGACACCCCTAGGCATACGCTAGGACACACCAGGCTTATGCTAAGGCTAGGGCTCCCCTAGCCTAAGGTTAGGGCACACCTAGGCTTAGGCTAGGTCACCCCTAGGCTTAGGCTTGGGAACCCCTAGGGTTAGGCTATGGCACCCCTAGGCTAAGGCTAAGGCACCCCTAGGCTTAGGCTAAGGCTAGGGCTCCCCTAGGCTTAGGCTAGGGCACCCCTCGGCTTAGGCTAGGGCACCCCTCGGCTTGGGCTAGGGCACCCCTAGACATAGGCTAGGGCAACCCTAAGCTTAGGCTAAGGCTAGGGATCCCCTAGACTCAGGCTAGGGCACCCCTAGGCTCAGGCTAGCGCGCCCCTAGGCTTAGGTTAGGGCACACCTAGGCTTAGGCTAGGGCACCCCTAGGCTTAGGCTAGGGTACCCCTAGCTTAGGCAAAGGCTAGGGCTCCTCTTGGCTTAGGCTAGGGCATTCCTAGGCTTAGGCTACGGCACCCCTAAGCTAAGGCTAAGGCTAGGGCTCCCCTAGCCTAAGGCTAGGGCACCGCTAGGCTTAGTCTAAAGCTAGGGTTCCCATATCCTTAGGCTAGGGCTCCCCGAGCCATTGGCTAGGGCACCCCTAGGCTTAAAATAAGGCTAGGGCTCCCCTAGGCTTAGGCTAGGGCACCCCTAGGCTTAGGCTAAGGCTATGGCTCCCTTTTCCTAAGGATAGGGCACCCCTAGCTTAAGGCTAGGGCACACCTAGGATTAGGCTAGGGCACCCCTAGGCTTAGGCTAGGGAACCCTTAGGCTTAGTCTATGGCACCCCTAGGCTTAGCCTATGGCACCCCTAGGCTTAGGATAAGGCTAAGGCTCCCCTAGCCTAAGGCTAGGGCACCCCTAGGCTTAGGCTAGGGCACCCCTAGGCTTAATCTATGGCACCCCTAGGCTTAGGCTAGGGCACCCCTAGGCTTAGGCTAGGGCACCCCTAGGCTTAGGCTAAGGCTACGGCTCCCCTAGCCTCAGGCTAGGGCACCTTTAGACTCAGGTTAGGGCCCCCCTAGGCTTGGGCTAGGGCACCCCTAGACTTAGGCTACGGCAACCCTAAGCTTAAGCTAAGGCTAGGGATCCCCTAGACTCAGGCTAGGGCACCCCTAGGCTCAGGCTAGCACGCCCCTAGGCTTAGGCTAGGGCACACCTAGGCTTTGGCTAGGGCACCCCTAGGCTTAAGCTAGGACACCCCTAGGCTTACGCTAAGGCTAGGGCTCCCCTAGCCTAAGGCTAGGGCACACCTAGGCTTAGGCTAGGGCACCCCTAGGCTTAGGCTAGGACACCACTAGGCTTAGGTTAGGGTACCCCTAGGCTTAAGCTAGGGCTGCCCAAGGCTAAGGCTAGGGCACCCCTAGACTTAGGCTAGGGCACCCCTAGGCTTAGGCTAATGCTATGGCTCCCCTAGCCTAATGCTAGGGCACCCCTAGGCTTAGGCTAGGGTACCCATAGCTTAGGCTAAGGCTATGGCACCCCTAGCCGAAGGCTAGGGCACCCCTATGCTTAGGCTAGGGCACCCCTAGGCTTAGGCAAGGGTACCCCTAGGCTTAGGCTAGCACCCCTAGGCTTAGGCTAAGGCTACGGCTCCCCTAGCCTTAGGCTAGGGCACCTTCAGACTCAGGCTAGGGCCGCCCTAGGCTTGGGCTAGGGCACCCCTAGACTTAGGCTAGGGCAACCCTAAGCTTAGGCTAAGGCTAGGGATCCCCAAGACTCAGGCTAGGGCACCCCTAGGCTCAGGCTAGCACGCCCCTTGGCTTAGGCTAGGGCACACCTAGGCTTAGGCTAGGGCACACCTAGGCTTAAGCTAGGACACCCCTAGGCTTACGCAAAGGCTAGGGCTCCCCTAGCCTAAGGCTAGGGCACACCTAGGCTTAAGCTAGGGCACCCCTAGGCTTAGGCTAGGACACCCCTAGGCTTAGGTTAGGGCACCCCTAGCCTAAGGCTAGGGCACCCCTAGCCTTAGGCCAAGTCACCCCTAGGCTTAGGCTAGGACACCCCTAGGCTTAGGGTAGGACACACCAGGCTTAGGCTAAGGCTAGGGCTCCCCTAGCCTAAGGCTAGGGCACACGTAGTCTTAGGCTAGGTCACCCCTAGGCTTAGGCTAAGGCTAGGGCTCCACTAGCCTAATGCTAGGGCACCCCTAGGCTTAGGCTAGGGCACCCATAGCTTAGGCTAAGGCTAGGGCTCCCCTAGCCTAAGGCTACGGCACCCCTAGGCTTAGGCTCGTCACCCCTAGGCTTAGGCTAGGACACCCCTAGGCTTACGCTAGGACACACCAGGCTTAGGCTAAGGCTAGGGCTCCCCTAGCCTAAGGCTAGGGCACACCTAGGCTTAGGCTAGGTCACCCCTAGGCTTAGGCTTGGGAACCCCTAGGGTTAGGCTATGGCACCCCTAAGCTAAGGCTAAGGCACCCCTAGGCTTAGGCTAAGGCTAGGGCTCCCCTATGCTTAGGCTAGGGCACCCCTCGGCTTAGGCTAGGGCACCCCTCGGCTTGGGCTAGGGCACCCCTCGGCTTAGGCTAGGGCACCCCTAGGCTTAGGCTAGGGTACCCCTAGCTTAGGCAAAGGATAGGGCTCCTCTTGGCTTAGGCTAGGACATTCCTAGGCTTAGGCTAGGGCACCCCTAAGCTAAGGCTAAGGCTAGGGCTCCCCTAGCCTAAGGCTAGGGCACCGCTAGGCTTAGTCTAAAGCTAGGGTTCCCATATCCTTAGGCTAGGGCTCCCCGAGCCTTTGGCTAGGGCACCCCTAGGCTTAGGATAAGGCTAGGGCTCCCCTAGGCTTAGGCTAGGGCACCCCTAGGCTTAGGCTAAGGCTATGGCTCCCTTTTCCTAAGGATAGGGCACCCCTAGCTTAAGGCTAGGGCACACCTAGGATTAGGCTAGGGCACCCCTAGGCTTAGGCTAGGGAACCCTTAGGCTTAGTCTATGGCACCCCTAGGCTTAGCCTATGGCACCCCTAGGCTTAGGATAAGGCTAAGGCTCCCCTAGCCTAAGGCTAGGGCACCCCTAGGCTTAGGGTAGGGGTCCCCTAGGCTTAGGCTAGGGCACCCCTAGCTTTAGGCTAGGGCACCCCTAGGTTTAGGCTAGGGCACCCCTAGGCTTAGGCTATGGCACACCTAGGCTTAGGCTAAGGCTAGGGCTCCCCTAGCCTAAGGATAGGGCACCCCTTGGCTTAGGCTAGGGTACCCCTAGGCTTAGGCTAGGGCACTCCTAGCTTTAGGCTAGGGCACCCCTAGGCTTAGGCTAGGGCATTCTGAGGCTTAGGCTAAGGCTACGGCTCCCCTAGCCTCAGGCTAGGGCACCTTTAGACTCAGGCAAGGGCCCCCCTAGACTTTGGCTAAGGTTAGGTCTCCCCTAGCCTTAGGCTATGACTCCCCTAGCATTAGGCTAGGGCTCCCCTATCCTTGGATAGGGCACCCCTAGGCCCTGGCTAACGCTAGGGCTCCCCTAGCCTTAGGCTAGGGCACCCCTAGGCTTAGGCTAAGGCTAGGGCTCCCATACCCTTAGGGTAAGGCTCCCCAAGCCTTAGGCTAGGGCACCCCATAGGCTTAGGTAAAGGCTAGGGCTCCCCTAGACTTAGGATAGTGCTCCCCTAGCCTTAGGATAGGGCACCCCTAGGCTTAGGCTTAGGCTACGGCTCCCCTAGCCTTAGGCTAGGGCTCTCTTAGCCTTAGGATAGGGCATCCCTAGGCTTAGGCTAAGGCGAGGGCTCCCCTAGCCTTAGGCTAGGGCACCCCTAAGCTTAGGCTCAGGCACCCCTAGACTTAGGCGAGTGCTCCACTAGCCTTAGGCTACGGCTCCCCTAGGCTTAGGATAAGGCTAGGGCTCCCCTAACTTACGCTAGGACACCCATAGGCTTAGGCAAGGGCTCCTCTAGCCTTAGGTTCGGGCACCCCTAGGCTTAGGCTAAGGCTAGGGCTCCCCTAGCTTTAGGCTATGGCACCCCTAAGCTTAGGCTAAGGCTAGGTTTCTCCTAGCCTTAGGCTAGGGTTCTCCTAGCCTTAGGCTAGGGCACCCCTAGGCTTAGGCTAGGGCTCCCATGGCCCTAGGATAGGGTTCCCCTATCCTTAGGCCAGGACACCCCTAGGCTTAGTCCAGGGCTCCCCTAGCCTTAGGCTAGGGCTCCCCTAGGCTTAGGCTAGGGCTCCCTTAGGCTTAGGCTAGGGCTCCCCTAGCCTTAGGCTAGGGCACACCTAGGCTGAGGCTAGGGCTCCCCTAGCCTTAGGTTCGGGCACCCCTAGGTTTTGGCATGGGCTCCCCTAGCCTTAGACTAGGGCACCCCTAGGCTTAGGCTATGACTGCCCTAGCCTTAGGCTACGGCACCCCTAGGCTTAGGCTAAGGCTAGGGATCCCCTAGCCTTAGGCTTGGACTCCCCTAGCCTTAGTTTGGGGCACCCCTAGGCTTAGGCTAGGGCTCCCCTAGCCTTAGGCTAGGGCTCCCCTAGGCTTAGGCTAGGGATCCTTTAGCTTTAGGCTAGTGCTCCCCTAGCCTTAGGGTAGGGCACCCCTAGGCTTAGGCTAGGGCTCCCCTAGCCTTAGGCTAGGGCACCCCTAGGTTTAGGCTAAGGCTAGGGCTCTTCTAGCCTTAGGCTAGGGTTCTCCTAGCCTTAGGCTAGGGCACCCCTAAGCTTAGGCTAGGGCTCCCCTAGCCTTATGCTCGGGCTCCCCTAGCCCTAGGCTAGGGTTCCCCTATCCTTAGGCCAGGGCACGCCTAGGCTTAGGCTAGGGCACCCCAAGGCTTAGGCTAAGGCTAGGGATCCCCTAGCCTTAGGCTAGGACTCCCCTAGCCTTAGTTTAGGGCACCCCTAGGCTTAGGCTAGGGCTCCCCTAGCCTTAGGCTAGGGCTCCCCTAGGCTTAGCCTAGGGCTCCCTTAGCTTTAGGCTAGGGCTCCACTAGCCTTAGGGTAGGGCACCCCTAGGCTTAGGCTAAGGGTTGGGCTCCCCTAGCCTTAGGCTAGTGCTCCCCAACCTTAGGCTAGGGCACCCCTAGGCTTAGGCTAAGGCTAGCACTCCCCTAGCCTTAGGATACGGCTCCCCTAGCCTTAAGCTACGGCTCCCCTAGCCTTAGGCTAGGGCACCCATAGGCTTTGGCTAGGGAACCCATAGGCTTAGGCTAAGGCTAAGGCTCCCCTAGCCTTAGGTATGGCAGCCCTAGGCTTAGGCTTGTGCTCCCCTAGCCTAAGGCTAGGGCACACCTAGGATTAGGCTAGGGCACCCCTAGGCTTAGGCTAACGCTAGGGCTCCCATAGGCTTAGGCTAGGGCACCCCTAGGCTTAGGCTATGGCACCCCTAGGCTTAGGATAAGGCTAAGGCTCCCCTAGCCTTAGGCTAGGGCACCCCTAGGCTTAGGCTAAGTGTAGGGATCCCCTAGCTGTAGGCTAGGAATCCCCTAGCCTTAGGCGAGGGCTCCCCTAGGCTTAGGCTAGGGCTCCCTTAGCTTTATGCTAGGGCTCCCATAGCCTAAGGGTAGAGAACCCCTAGGCTTAGGCTAGGGCTCCCCTAGCCTTACGCTAGGGCACCCCTAGGCTTAGGCTAAGGCTCCTCTAGCCTTAGGTTTGGGCACCCCTAGGCTTAGGATAAGACTAGGGCTCCCCTAGCTTAGGCTAGGACACCCCTAAGCTTAGGCTAAGGCTAGGGCTCTCCTAGCCATAGGCTAGGGTTCTCCTAGCCTTAGGCTAGGGCACCCCTAGGCTTAGGCTAGGGCTCCCCTAGCCTTAGGCTCGGGCTCCCGTAGCCCTAGGCTAGGGTTCCCCTATCCTTAGGACACGGCACTCCTAAGCTAAGTCAAGGGCTCCCCTAGCCTTAGGCTACGCCTCCCCTAACCTTATGCTAGGGCACCCCTAGGCTTAGGCTAGGGTTCCCCTAGCCTTAGGCTAGGGCTCACCTAGCCTTAGGCTAGTGCTCCCCTATCCTTAGGCCTGGGCACCCCTAGGCTTAGTCCAGGGTTCCCCTAGCCTTAGGCTAGGGCTCCCCTAGCCTTAGGCTAGGGCTCCCCTAGCCTTAGGCTAGGGCTCCCCTAGGCTTAGGCTCGGGCACCCCTTGGCTTAGGCTAGGGCTATCCTAGTCTTAGGCTAGGGCTCCCCTAACCTTATGCTAGGGCACCCCAGGCTTAGGCTAAGGCTAGGGCTCCCCTAGCCTTAGGCTAAAGCTCCCCTAGCCTTAGGCTAGGGCTCCCCTAGCCTTAGGCTAGGGCTCCCTTAGGCTTAGGCTAGGGCTCCCCTTAGCCTTAGTCTAGGGCTCCCTGAGCCTTAGGCTAGGGCACCCCTAGGCTTAGGCTAAGGCTAAGGCTCTCCTAGCCTTAGGCGAGGGCACCCCTAGGCTTAGGCTAAGGCTACGTCTCCCCTAGCCTTAGGCTAGGGCACCCATAGGCTTAGGCTAGGGCTCCTCTAGCCTTAGGTTCAGGCACCCCTAAGCTTAGCTTAGAGATAGGGCTCCCCTAGCCTTAGGCTAGGGCACCCCAAGCTTAGGCTAAGGCTAGTGCTCGCCTAGGCTTAGGCTCGGGCACCCCTAGGCTTAGGCTAGGGCTCCACTAGCCTTAGGCTAGTGCTCCCCTAACCTTATGCTAGGGCACCCCTAGGTTTAGACTAAGGCTAGGGTTCCCCTAGCCTTAGGCTAGGGCACCACTAGGCTAAGGCTCGGGCACCCCTAGGCTTAGGCTAGGGCTCCAGTAGCCTTAGCTAGGGCTCCCCTAGCCTTAGCTTAGGGCTCCCCTAGCCTTAGGCTAGGGCACCCCTAGGCTTAGGTTTGGGCACCCCTAGGCTTAGGCTAGGGCACCCTTAGTCTTAGGCTTGGGCACCCCTAGGCTTAGGCTATGGCACGCCTAGCCTTAGGATAAGGCTAAGGCTCCCCTAGCCTAATGCTAGGGCACCCCTAGGCTTGGGCTAGGGGACCCCTAGGCTTAGGCTAGGGCACCCCTAGGCTTAGGCTAGGGCACCCCTAGGCTTAGGCTAAGGCTAGGGCTCCCCTAGCCTAAGGCTAGGGCACCCCTTGGCTTAGGCTAGGGTACCCCTAGGCTTAGGCTAGGGCATTCCTACGTTTAGGCTAGGGCACCCATAGGCTTAGGCTAGGGCACCCCTAGGCTTAGGCTAAGGTTATGGCTCCCCTAGCCTTAGGCTAGGGCACCCCTAGGCTTAGGCTAGGGCACCCGTAGGCTGAGGCTAGGGCACCCCTAGGCCTAGGCTAGGGCACCCCTAAGCTTAGGCAAGGGCACCCCTAGGCTTAGGCTAGGGCACCCCTAAGCTTAGGCTAGTGCATCCCTAGGCTTAGGCTAAGGATACGGCTCCCCTAGCCTTAGGCTCGGGCTCCCCTAGCCTTAGGCTCGTGTTCCCATAGCCTTAGGCTCGGGCTCCCGTAGCCCTAGGCTAGGGTTCCCCTATCCTTAGGCCACGGCACTCCTACGCTAAGTCAAGGGCTCCCCTAGCCTTAGGCTACGCCTCCCCTAACCTTATGCTAGGGCACCCCTAGGCTTAGGCTAGGGTTCCCCTAGACTTAGGCTAGGGCTCACCTAGCCTTAGGCTAGTGCTCCCCTATCCTTAGGCCTGGGCACCCCTAGGCTTAGTCCAGGGTTCCCCTAGCCTTAGGCTAGGGCTCCCCTAGCCTTAGGCTAGGGCTCCCCTAGGCTTAGGCTCGGGCACCCCTTGGCTTAGGCTAGGGCTATCCTAGTCTTAGGCTAGGGCTCCCCTAACCTTACGCTAGGGCACCCCAGGCTTAGGCTAAGGCTAGGGCTCCCCTAGCCTTAGGCTAAAGCTCCCCTAGCCTTAGGTTAGGGCACTCCTAGGCTTAGGCTAGGGCTCCCTTAGGCTTAGGCTAGGGCTCCCCTTAGCCTTAGGCTAGGGCTCCCTGAGCCTTAGGCTAGGGCACCCCTAGGCTTAGGCTAAGGCTAAGGCTCTCCTAGCCTTAGGCGAGGGCACCCCTAGGCTTAGGCTAAGGCTAGGTCTCCCCTAGCCTTAGGCTAGGGCACCCATAGGCTTAGGCTAGGGCTCCTCTAGCCTTAGGTTCAGGCACCCCTAAACTTAGCTTAGAGATAGGGCTCCCCTAGCCTTAGGCTAGGGCACCCCAAGCTTAGGCTAAGGCTAGTGCTCGCCTAGGCTTAGGCTCGGGCACCCCTAGGCTTAGGCTAGGGCTCCACTAGCCTTAGGCTAGTGCTCCCCTAACCTTATGCTAGGGCATCCCTAGGTTTAGACTAAGGCTAGGGTTCCCCTAGCCTTAGGCTAGGGCACCCCTAGGCTAAGGCTCGGGCACCCCTAGGCTTAGGCTAGGGCTCCAGTAGCCTTAGCTAGGGCTCCCCTAGCCTTAGGGTAGGGCTCCCCTAGCCTTAGGCTAGGGCACCCCTAGGCTTAGGCTTGGGCACCCCTAGGCTTAGGCTAGGGCACCCTTAGTCTTAGGCTTGGGCACCCCTAGGCTTAGGCTATGGCACGCCTAGGCTTAGGATAAGGCTAAGGCTCCCCTAGCCTAATTCTAGGGCACCCCTAGGCTTAGGCTAGGGGACCCCTAGGCTTAGGCTAGGGCACCCCTAGGCTTAGGCTAGGGCACCCCTAGGCTTAGGCTAAGGCTAGGGCTCCCCTAGCCTAAGGCTAGGGCACCCCTTGGCTTAGGCTAGGGTACCCCTAGGCTTAGGCTAGGGCATTCCTACGTTTAGGCTAGGGCACCGATAGGCTTAGGCTAGGGCACCCCTAGGCTTAGGCTAAGGTTATGGTTCCCCTAGCCTTAGGCTAGGGCACCCCTAGGCTTAGGCTAGGGCACCCCTAGGCTGAGGCTAGGGCACCCCTAGGCCTAGGCTAGGGCACCCCTAAGCTTAGGCAAGGGCACCCCTAGGCTTAGGCTAGGGCACCCCTAGGCTTAGGCTAGTGCATCCCTAGGCTTAGGATAAGGCTACGGCTCCCCTAGTCTTAGGCTCGGGCTCCCCTAGCCTTAGGCTCGTGTTCCCCTACGCTTAGGCTCGGGCACCCATAGCCTTAGGTAGGGCTCCCCTAGCCTTGGCTAGGGCACCGCTAGTCTTCGGCTAACGCTAGGGCTCCCATAGCCTTAGGCTAGGGCTCTCCGAGCCTTAGGCTAGGGCATCCCTAGGCTAAGGGTCGGGCACCCCTAGGCTTAGGCTAGGGCTCCACTAGCCTTAGGCTAGGGCTACCCTAGCCTTAGGGTAGGGCTCCCCTAGCCTTAGGCTAGGGCACCCCTAGGCTTAGGCTCGGGCACCCCTAGGCTTAGGCTAAGGCTTGGGCTCCCCTAGCATAAGGCTAGGGTACCCCTAGGCTTAGGATTGGGCACCCCTAGGCTTGGGCTATGGCACCACTAGGCTAAGGCTAGGGAACCCCTAGGCTTACGCTAAGGCTAGGGCTCCCCTAGCCTTAGGCTAGGGCACCCCTAGGCTTAGGCTCGGGCTCCCCTAACCTTAGGCTAGGGCTCCCCTAGCCTTAGGCTAGGGCACCCATAGGCTTAGGCTAGGGCACCCATAGGCTTAGGCTAAGGCTGGGATCCCCTAGCCTTAGGCTAGGGCTCCCCTAGACTTAGGCTAGTGCTCCCCTAGCCTAAGGCTAGGGACCCCAAGGCTTAGGCTAAGGCACCCCTAGGCTTAGGCTAAGGCTAGGGCTCCCCTAGCCTTAGGTTAGGGCTCCGCTAACCTTGTGTTAGGGCACCCCTAGGCTTATGCTAAGGGTATCGCTCCCCTAGCCTTAGGCTAGGGCTCCCCTTGCCTTAGGCTAGGGCTCCCCTAGCCATAGGCTAGGGCACCCCTAGGCTTAGGCTAGGGCACCCCTAGGCTTAGGCTAGGGCACCCCTAGGCTTAGGCTAGGGCACTCCTAGACTTAGGCTAAGGCTAGGGCTCCCCTAGCCTTAGGCTAGGGCACCCCAAGGCTTAGGCTAGGTGTCCCTTAGCCTTAGGCTAGGGCACCCTTAGGCTGAGGCTAAGTCTAGGGCTCCCCTAGCCTTAGGCTAGGGCTCCCCTTGCCTTAGGTTCGGGCACCCCTAGGCTTAGGCTAAGGCTCCATTAGCCTTAGGCTAGGGCTCCCCTAACCTTATGCCTTAGCCTTAGCTTTAGGTTAGGGAACCCCTAGGCTTAGGCTAAGGATAGGGCTCCCCTAGCCTTAGGTTAGGGCTCCCCTAGGCTTAGGCTAGGGCTCCCTTAACTTTAAGCTAGGGCTCCCCTAGCCTTAGGGTAGGGCACCCCTAGGCTTAGGCTAGGGCTCCCCTAGCCTTAGGCTAGGGCACCCCTAGGCTTAGGCTAAGGCTCGGGCTCCCCTAGCCTTAGGCTAGTGCTCCCTAACTTTAGGCTAGGGCACCCCTAGGCTTAGGCTAAGGCTAGCCCTCCCCTAGCCTTAGGCTATGGCTCGCTTAGTCTTAGGCAAAGGCTCCCCTAGCCTTAGGCAAGGGCATCCATAGGCTTAGGCTAAGGCTAGGGCTCCCCTAGCTTTAGGCTAGGGCTCCCCTAGCCTTAGGCTAGGGCACACATAGGCTTAGGCTAGGGCACCCATAGGCTTAGTCTAAGGCTAAGGCTCCCCTAGCCTGAGGTATGGCAGCCCTTTGCTTAGGCTTGGGCTCCCCTAGCCTTAGGCTCGGGCACCCCTAGGCTTAGGCTAAGGCTAGGGCTCCCCAAGCCTTATGCTAGGGCTCTCCTAGCCTTACACTAGGGCACCCCTATGCTTAGGCTAAGGCTCGGGCACCCCTATTCTTAGGCTAGGGCTCCACTAGCCTTAGGCTAGGGCTCCCCTAGGATTAAGTTAATGCTAGGGCTCCCCTAACCTTAGGCTAAGGCTCTCCTAGCCTTAGGCTAGGGCACCACTAGGCTAAGGCTCGGGCACCCCTAGTCTTAGGCTAGGGCTCCACTAGCCTTAGTCTAGGGCTCCCCTAGCCTTAGCGTAGGGCTCCCCTTGCCTTAGGCTAGGGCACCACTAGGATTAGGCTAAGGATAGGGCTCCCCTAGCCTTAGGGTAGGGCACCACTAGGCTTAGGCTAGGGCTCCCCTAGCCTTAGGTTCGGGCACCCCTAGGCTTAGTCTAAGGCTAGGGCTCCCCTAGCCTTAGGTTAGGGCACCCCTAGCCTTAGACTAGGGCACCCCTAGGCTTAGGCTAGGACTCCCCTAACCTTAGGTTAGGGCACCCCTAGGCTTAGGCTAGGGTTCCCTTAGCCTTAGGCTAGGGCTCCCCTAGCCTATGCTATGGCTCCCATAGCCTTAGGCTAGGGCACCACTAGGCTTAGGCTAAGGCTAGGTATCCCCTAGCCTTAGGCTAGGACTCCCCTAACCTTAGGTTATGGCATCCCTAGGCTTAGGCGAGGGCTCCCCTAGCCTTAGGCTAGGGCTCCCCTAGCTTTACGCTAGTGCTCCTCAACCTTAGGCTAGGACACCACTATGCTTAGGCTAAGGCTAGCGCTCCCCTAGCCTTACACTACGGCTCCCCTAACCTTAGGCAAGGGCTCCCCTAGCCTTAGGCAAGTGCTGCCCTAGCCTTAGGCAAGGGCACCCGTAGGCTTAGGCTAAGGCTTGTGCTCCTCAACCTTAGGCTAGGGCACCCCTAGGTTTAGGCTCGGGCACACCTAGGCTTAGGCTAGGGCTCCCCTAACCTTAGGCTTGACTCCCCTATCCTTAGGCTTGTGCTCCCCTAGCCTTATGCTAGGGCTCCCCTAACCTAAGCCTAGGGCTCACCTAGCCTTAGGCTAGGCCTCCCCTAGCCTTACACAAGGGCACTCCTAGGCTTAGGCTAACGCTAGGGCTCACATAGACTCAGGCTAGGGCACCCCTAAGCTTAGGCTAAGGCTAGGGCTCCCCTAGGCTTAGGCTCGGGCACACCAAGGCTTAGGCTAGGGCTCCACTAGCCTTAGGCTAGGGCTCCCCTAACCTTATGCTAGGGCAGCCCTAGGCTTAGGCTAGGGCTAGGGCTCCCCTAGCTTTAAGTTAGGGCTCTCCTAGCCTTAGGCTAGGGAACCCCTAGCCTTAGGGTAGGGCTCCCCCAGCCTTAAGCTAGGGCACCCCTAGGCTTAGGGTAAGGCTAGTGCTCCCCTAACCTTAGGTTCAGGCACCCCTAGTCTTAGGCTAAGGCCAGGGCTCCCCTAGCCTTAGGTTAGGGCACCCCTAGGTTTAGGCTAAGGCTCCCCTAGCCTTAGGCTATGGCACCCCTAGGCTTTGCTCGGGTACCCCTAAGCTTAGGCTACGGCTCCCCTAGCCTTAGGTTCGGGCACCCCTAGGGTTAGGCTAGGGCTCCCCTAGCCTTAGGTTAGGGCACCCCTAAACATAGGCTAGGGATCCCATATCCTTAGGCTAGTGCTCCTCTAGCCTAAGGCTAAGGCTCCCCTAGCCTTAGGCTATGGCACCCCTAGGCTTAGGCTAAGGCCAGTGCTCCCCTAGCCTTAGGCTAGGGCTTCCCTAGCCTTAGGCTAGGGCACCTTTAGGCTTAGGATTAGTCTAGGGCACTCCTAAGCTTAGGCTAAGGCTAGGGCTCCCCTAGCCTTAGGCTAGGGCTCCCCTAGCCTTGGATAGGGCACCCCTAGGCTTAGGCTAAGGCTAGGGCTCCCCTAGCCTTAGGCTAGGGCTCCCCTAGCCTTGGATAGGGCACCCCTAGGCTTAGGCTAAGGCTAGGGCTCCCCTAGCCTAAGGCTAGGCCTCCCCTCAGCTTAGGCTAAGACTACGGCTCCCCTAGCCTTAGGCTAGGGCTCCCCCAGCCTTAGGTTAGGGCACCCCTAAACTTAGGCTAGGGCTCCCATAGCCTTAGGCTAGGGCTCCTCTAGCCTAAGGCTAAGGCTCCCCTAGCCTTAGGCTATGGCACCCCTAGGCTTAGGCTAAGGCCAGTGCTCCCCTAGCCTTAGGCTAGGGCTTCCCTAGCCTTAGGCTAGGGCACCTTTAGGCTTAGGCTAAGGCTAGGGCTCCCCTAGCCTTAGGCTAGGGCACCCCTAGGCTTAGGCTAGGGCTCTCCTAGCCTTAGGCTAGGGCACCCCTAGGAATAGGCTAGGGCTCCCCTAGCCTTAGGCTAGGGCACCCCTAAGGCTTAGGCTAGGGCTCCCCTAGCCTTAGGCAAGGGCACCCCTAGACTTAGGCTCGTGCTCCCCTAGCCTTAGGCTCGGGCTTCCCTAGCCTTAGGCTCGTGCTCCCCTAGCCTTAGGCTTGGGCACCCCTAGACTTAGGCTAGGGCTCCACTAGACTTAGTCCTGGCTCCCCTAGCCTTAGGCTAGCGCTCCCCTAGCCTAAGGCTAGGTATCCCCTACCTTTAGGGTAGGGCACCATAGCCTTATGCTAGGGCTCCCCTAACCTAAGCCTAGGGCTCACCTAGCCTTAGGCTAGGCCTCCCCTAGCCTTACACAAGGGCACTCCTAGGCTTAGGCTAACGCTAGGGCTCACATAGACTCAGGCTAGGGCACCCCTAAGCTTAGGCTAAGGCTAGGGCTCCCCTAGGCTTAGGCTCGGGCACACCAAGGCTTAGGCTAGGGCTCCACTAGCCTTAGGCTAGGGCTCCCCTAACCTTATGCTAGGGCAGCCCTAGGCTTAGGCTAGGGCTAGGGCTCACCTAGCTTTAGGTTAGGGCTCTCCTAGCCTTAGGCTAGGGAACCCCTAGCCTTAGGGTAGGGCTCCCCCAGCCTTAAGCTAGGGCACCCCTAGGCTTAGGGTAAGGCTAGTGCTCCCCTAACCTTAGGTTCAGGCACCCCTAGTCTTAGGCTAAGGCCAGGGCTCCCCTAGCCTTAGGTTAGGGCACCCCTAGGTTTAGGCTAAGGCTCCCCTAGCCTTAGGCTAGGGCACCCCTAGGCTTATGCTCGGGCACCCCTAAGCTTAGGCTACGGCTCCCCTAGCCTTAGGTTCGGGCACCCCTAGGGTTAGGCTAGGGCTCCCCTAGCCTTATGTTAGGGCACCCCTAAACATAGGCTAGGGATCCCATATCCTTAGGCTAGTGCTCCTCTAGCCTAAGGCTAAGGCTCCCCTAGCCTTAGGCTATGGCACCCCTAGGCTTAGGCTAAGGCCAGTGCTCCCCTAGCCTTAGGCTAGGGCTTCCCTAGCCTTAGGCTAGGGCACCTTTAGGCTTAGGCTTAGTCTAGGGCACTCCTAAGCTTAGGCTAAGGCTAGGGCTCCCCTAGCCTTAGGCTAGGGCTCCCCTAGCCTTGGATAGGGCACCCCTAGGCTTAGGCTAAGGCTAGGGCTCCCCTAGCCTTAGGCTAGGGCTCCCCTAGCCTTGGATAGGGCACCCCTAGGCTTAGGCTAAGGCTAGGGCTCCCCTAGCCTAAGGCTAGGCCTCCCCTCAGCTTAGGCTAAGACTACGGCTCCCCTAGCCTTAGGCTAGGGCTCCCCCAGCCTTAGGTTAGGGCACCCCTAAACTTAGGCTAGGGCTCCCATAGCCTTAGGCTAGGGCTCCTCTAGCCTAAGGCTAAGGCTCCCCTAGCCTTAGGCTATGGCACCCCTAGGCTTAGGCTAAGGCCAGTGCTCCCCTAGCCTTAGGCTAGGGCTTCCCTAGCCTTAGGCTAGGGCACCTTTAGGCTTAGGCTAAGGCTAGGGCTCCCCTAGCCTTAGGCTAGGGCACCCCTAGGCTTAGGCTAGGGCTCTCCTAGCCTTAGGCTAGGGCACCCCTAGGAATAGGCTAGGGCTCCCCTAGCCTTAGGCTAGGGCACCCCTAAGGCTTAGGCTAGGGCTCCCCTAGCCTTAGGCAAGGGCACCCCTAGACTTAGGCTCGTGCTCCCCTAGCCTTAGGCTCGGGCTTCCCTAGCCTTAGGCTCGTGCTCCCCTAGCCTTAGGCTTGGGCACCCCTAGACTTAGGCTAGGGCTCCACTAGACTTAGTCCTGGCTCCCCTAGCCTTAGGCTAGCGCTCCCCTAGCCTAAGGCTAGGTATCCCCTACCTTTAGGGTAGGGCACCGTAGCCTTATGCTAGGGCTCCCCTAACCTAAGCCTAGGGCTCACCTAGCCTTAGGCTAGGCCTCCCCTAGCCTTACACAAGGGCACTCCTAGGCTTAGGCTAACGCTAGGGCTCACATAGACTCAGGCTAGGGCACCCCTAAGCTTAGGCTAAGGCTAGGGCTCCCCTAGGCTTAGGCTCGGGCACACCAAGGCTTAGGCTAGGGCTCCACTAGCCTTAGGCTAGGGCTCCCCTAACCTTATGCTAGGGCAGCCCTAGGCTTAGGCTAGGGCTAGGGCTCCCCTAGCTTTAGGTTAGGGCTCTCCTAGCCTTAGGCTAGGGAACCCCTAGCCTTAGGGTAGGGCTCCCCCAGCCTTAAGCTAGGGCACCCCTAGGCTTAGGGTAAGGCTAGTGCTCCCCTAACCTTAGGTTCAGGCACCCCTAGTCTTAGGCTAAGGCCAGGGCTCCCCTAGCCTTAGGTTAGGGCACCCCTAGGTTTAGGCTAAGGCTCCCCTAGCCTTAGGCTAGGGCACACCTAGGCTTATGCTCGGGCACCCCTAAGCTTAGGCTACGGCTCCCCTAGCCTTAGGTTCGGGCACCCCTAGGGTTAGGCTAGGGCTCCCCTAGCCTTAGGTTAGGGCACCCCTAAACATAGGCTAGGGATCCCATATCCTTAGGCTACTGCTCCTCTAGCCTAAGGCTAAGGCTCCCCTAGCCTTAGGCTATGGCACCCCTAGGCTTAGGCTAAGGCCAGTGCTCCCCTAGCCTTAGGCTAGGGCTTCCCTAGCCTTAGGCTAGGGCACCTTTAGGCTTAGGCTTAGTCTAGGGCACCCCTAAGCTTAGGCTAGGGCTCCCCTAGCCTTAGGCTAGGGCACCCCTAGGCTTAGGCGAGTGCTCCCCTAGCCTTAGGCTAGGGCACCCCTAAGGCTTAGGCTAGGGCTCCCCTAGCCTTAGGCTAGGGCACCCTTAGGCTTAGGCTAAGTCTAGGGCTCCCCTAGCCTTAGGCTAGGGCACCCCTAGGCTTAGGCTAGAGCTCCCATAGCCTTAGTCTAGGGCACCCCTAGGCTTAGGCTAAGGCTAGGGCTCCCCTAGCCTTAGGCTAGGGCTCCCCTAGCCTTGGATAGGGTACCCCTAGGCTTAGGCTAAGGCTAGGGCTCCCCTAGCCTAAGGCTAGGCCTCCCCTCAGCTTAGGCTAAGACTACGGCTCCCCTAGCCTTAGGCTAGGGCTCCCCCAGCCTTAGGTTAGGGCACCCCTAAACTTAGGCTAGGGCTCCCATAGCCTTAGGCTAGGGCTCCTCTAGCCTAAGGCTAAGGCTCCCCTAGCCTTAGGCTATGGCACCCCTAGGCTTAGGCTAAGGCCAGTGCTCCCCTAGCCTTAGGCTAGGGCTTCCCTAGCCTTAGGCTAGGGCACCTTTAGGCTTAGGCTAAAGCTAGGGCTCCCCTAGCCTTAGGCTAGGGCACCCCTAGGCTTAGGCTAGGGCTCTCCTAGCCTTAGGCTAGGGCACCCCTAGGAATAGGCTAGGGCTCCCCTAGCCTTAGGCTAGGGCACCCTTAAGGCTTAGGCTAGGGCTCCCCTAGCCTTAGGCAAGGGCACCCCTAGGCTTGGGCTAGGGCACCCATAAGCTTAGGATAGGGCACCCATAGGCTTGGGCTAAGGCTAGGGCTCCCCTAGCCTTAGGTCTGACAGCCCTAGGCTTAGGCTTGGGCTCCCATAGCCTTAGGCTAGGGCACTCCTAGGCTTAGGCTAAGGCTCGGGCTCCCCTAGCCTTAGGCTAGGGCTCCCCTAGCCTTAGGCAAGGGCACCCTTAGGCTTAGGCTAAGGCTAGGGCTCCCCATGCCTTATGCTAGGGCTCTCCTAGACTTACACTTGGGCACACCTAGGCTTAGGCTAAAGCTAGGGCCGCCCAGCATTAGGGTAGGGCTCCCCTAGCCTTGGCTAGGGCACCTCTAGGCTTAGGCTAACGCTAGGGCTCCCATAGCCTTAGGCTAGGGCACCCCTAGACTTAGCCTAAGCCTAGGGCTCCCCTAGCCTTAGGCTAGGGCACCCCTCGGCTTAGGCTTAGGCTAGGGCTCCTCTAGCCTTAGGTTCGGGCACCCCTAGGCTTAGGCTAAGGCCAGGGCTCCCCTAGCCTTAGGCTAGGGCACCCCTAAGCTTAGGCTAAGGCTAGGGCTACCCTAGCCTTAGTCTAGGGCTCCCCTAGCCTTAGCGTAGGGCTCCCCTTGCCTTAGGCTAGGGCACCTCTAGGCTTAGGCTAAGGATAGGGCTCCCCTAGCCTTAGGCTCGGGCACCCCTAGGCTTAGGCTAGGGCTCCCCTAACCTTATGCTAGGGCAGCCCTAGGCTTAGGCTAGGGCTAGGGCTCCCCTAGCTTTAGGTTAGGGCTCTCCTAGCCTTAGGCTAGGGAACCCCTAGGCTTAGGCTAAGGCCAGTGCTCCCCTAGCCTTTGGCTAGGGCTTCCCTAGCCTTAGGCTAGGGCACCTTTAGGCTTAGGCTTAGGCTAGGGCACCCCTAGGCTTAGGCTAAGGCTAGGGCTCCCCTAGCCTTAGGCTAGGGCTCCCCTAGCCTTGGCTCGGGCACCCCTAGGCTTAGGCTAGGGCTCCACTAGCCTTAGGCTAGGGCTCCCCTAGCCTTAGGGTAGGGCTCCCCCAGCCTCAAGCTAGGGCACCCCTAGGCTTAGGGTAAGGCTAGTGCTCCCCTAACCTTAGGTTCAGGCACCCCAAGTCTTAGGCTAAGGCCAGGGCTCCCCTAGCCTTAGGTTAGGGCACCCCTAGGTTTAGGCTAAGGCTCCCCTAACCTTAGGCTAGGGCACCCCTAGGCTTATGCTCGGGCACCACTAAGCTTAGGCTACGGCTCCCCTAGCCTTAGGTTCGGGCACCCCTAGGGTTAGGCTAGGGCTCCCCTAGCCTTAGGTTAGGGCACCCCTAAACATAGGCTAGGGATCCCATATCCTTAGGCTAGGGCTCCTCTAGCCTAAGGCTAAGGCTCCCCTAGCCTTAGGCTATGGCACCCCTAGGCTTAGGCTAAGGCCAGTGCTCCCCTAGCCTTAGGCTAGGGCTTCCCTAGCCTTAGGCTAGGGCACCTTTAGGCTTAGGCTTAGGCTAGGGCACCCCTAGGCTTAGGCTAAGGCTAGGGCTCCCCTAGCCTTAGGGTAGGGCTCCCCTAGCCTTGGATAGGGCACCCCTAGGCTTAGGGTAAGGCTAGGGCTCCCCTAGCCTTAGGCTAGGCCTCCCCTCAGCTTAGGCTAAGACTACGGCTCCCCTAGCCTTAGGCTAGGGCTCCCCCAGCCTTAGGCTATGGCACCCCTAGGCGTAGGCTAAGGCCAATGCTCCCCTAGCCTTAGGCTAGTGCTTCCCTAGCCTTAGGCTAGGGCACCTTTAGGCTTAGGCTAAGGCTAGGGCTCCCCTAGCCTTAGGCTAAGGCACCCCTAGGCTTAGGCTAGGGTTCCCCTAGCCTTAGGCTAGGGCACCCCTAGGCATAGGCTAGGGATCCCCTAGCCTTAGGCTAGGGCACCCCTAAGGCTTAGGCTAGGGCTCCCCTTGCCTTAGGCAAGGGCACCCCTAGGCTTGGGCTAGGGCACCCATAAGCTTAGGATAGGGCACCCATAGGCTTGGGCTAAGGCTAGGGCTCCCCTAGCCTTAGGTCTGGCAGCCCTAGGCTTAGGCTTGGGCTCCCATAGCCTTAGGCTAGGGCACTCCTAGGCTTAGGCTAAGGCTCGGGCTCCCCTAGCCTTAGGCTAGGGCTCCCCTAGACTTAGGCTAGGGCTCCCCTAGCCTTAGGCTAGTGCTCCCCTATCCTTAGGCCAGGGCACCCCTAGGCTAAATCTAGGGCTCCCCAAGCCTTTGGCTAGGGCACCCCTAGGCTTAGGCTAGGGCTCCCCTAGCCTTAGGCTAGGGCACCCCTAGGCTTAGGCTAAGGCTAGGGCTCCCCTAGCCTTAGGCTTGGGCTCCCCTAGCCTTAGGCTATGGCTCCCCTAGCCTTAGGCAAGGGCACCCTTAGGCTTAGGCTAAGGCTAGGGCTCCCCATGCCTTATGCTAGGGCTCTCCTAGCCTTACACTAGGGCACCCCTAGGATTAGGCTAAAGCTAGGGCCCCACAGCATTAGGGTAGGGCTCCCCTAGCCTTGGCTAGGGCACCGCTAGGCTTAGGCTAACGCTAGGGCTCCCATAGCCTTAGGCTAGGGCACCCCTAGACATAGCCTAAGCCTAGGGCTCCCCTAGCCTTAGGCTAGGGCACCCCTCGGCTTAGGCTTAGGCTAGGGCTCCTCTAGCCTTAGGTTCGGGCACCCCTAGGCTTAGGCTAAGGCTAGGGCTCCCCTAGCCTTAGGCTAGGGCACCCCTAAGCTTAGGCTAAGGCTAGGGCTACCCTAGCCTTAGGCTAGAGCTCCCCTAGGCTAAGGCTCGGGCACCCATAGTCTTAGGCTAGGGCTCCACTAGCCTTAGGCTAGGGCTCCCCTAGGCTTAAGCTAATGCTAGGGCTCCCCTAACTTTAGGCTAAGGCTCTCCTAGCCTTAGGCTAGGGCACCACTAGGCTAAGGCTCGGGCACCCCTAGTCTTAGGCTAGGGCTCCACTAGCCTTAGTCTAGGGCTCCCCTAGCCTTAGCGTAGGGCTCCCCTTGCCTTAGGCTAAGGCACCTCTAGGCTTAGGCTAAGGCTAGGGCTCCCCTAGCCTTAGGCTAGGGCACCCCTAGGATTAGGCTAGGGCTCCCCTAGCCTTAGGTTCGGGCACCCCTAGGCTTAGTCTAAGGCTAGGGTTCCCCTAGCCTTAGGTTAGGGCACCCCTAGGCTTAGGCTAACGCTAGGGCTCTCCTAGCCTTATGCTAGGGCTCTCCTTGCCTTAGGCTAGGGCACCCCTAGACTTAGGCTCGTACTCCCCTAGCCTTCGGCTAGGGCTCCACTAGACTTAGTCCATGCTCCCCTAGCCTTAGGCTAGGGCTGCCTAGCCTTAGGCTAGGTATCCCCTACCTTTCGGGTAGGGCACCCCTAGCCTTATGCTAGGGCTCCCCTAACCTAAGCCTAGGGCTCCCCTAGCCTTAGGCTAGGCCTCCCCTAGCCTTGCACTAGGGCACCCCTAGGCTTAGGCTAACGCTAGGGCTCTCATAGACTCAGGCTAGGGCTCCCCAAGCCTTAGGCTAGGGCACCCCTAGGCTTAGGCTAGGGCTTCCCAAGCTTTAGGCAAGGGCTCCCATAGCCTTAGGCTAGGGCACCCCTAGGCTTAGGCTAAGGCTAGTGCTCCCCTAACTTTAGGTTCGGGCACCCCTAGGCTTCGTCTAAGGGCAGTGCTCCCCTAGCCTTACGTTAGGGCACCACTAGCCTTAGGCTAGGGCACCCCTAGGCTTAGGCTCGGGCACCCCTAGGCTTAGGCTAAGGCTAGGGATCCCCTAGCCTTAGGCTAGGACTCCCCTAGCCTTAGGTTAGGGCACCCCTAGGCTTAGGCTAGGGCTCCCCTATTCTTAGGGTAGGGCACCCTAGGCTTAGGCTAGGGCTCCCCTAGCATTAGGCTAGGGCACCCCTAGGCTTAGGCTAAGGCTAGGGCTCCCCTAGCCTTAGGCTAATGCTCCCCAACCTTAGGCTAGGGCACCCCTAGGCTAAAGCTAAGGCTAGCGCTCCCCTAGCCTTAGGCTACGGCTCCCCTAACCTTAGACAAGGGCTCCCCTAGCCTTAGGCAAGGGCTCCCCTAGCTTTAGGCAAGGGCACCCGAAGGCTTAGGCTACGGGTAGGGCTCCCCTAGCCTTAGGTTAGGGTACCACTAGCCTTAAGCTAGGGCTCCCCTAGCCTTAGGTTCGGGCACCCCTAGGCTAAGTCTATGGCTAGGGGTCCCCTAGCCTTAGGCTAGGGCACCCCTAAGGCTTAGCCTAGGGCCAGGGCTCCCCTAGCCTTAGGTTAGGGCACCCCTAGGTTTAGGCTAAGGCTCCCCAAGCCTTAGGCTAGGGCACCCCTAGGCTTATGCTCGGGCACCCCTAAGCTTAGGCTAGGGCTCCCCTAGCCTTAGATTCGGGCACCCCTAGGGTTAGGCTAGGGCTCCCCTAGCCTTAGGTTCGGGCACCCCTAAACATAGGCTAGGGATCCCATATCCTTAGGCTAGGGCTCCTCTAGCCTAAGGCTAAGGCTCCCCTAGCCTTAGGCTATGGCACCCCTAGGCTTAGGCTAAGGCCAGTGCTCCCCTAGCCTTAGGCTAGGGCTTCCCTAGCCTTAGGCTAGGGCAACTTTAGGCTTAGGCTTAGGCTAGGGCACCCCTAGGCTTAGGCTAAGGCTAGGGCTCCCCTAGCCTTGGATAGGGCACCCCTAGGCTTAGGCTAAGGCCAGTGCTCCCCTAGCCTTAGGCTAGGGCTTCCCTAGCCTTAGGCTAGGGCAACTTTAGGCTTAGGCTTAGGCTAGGGCACCCCTAGGCTTAGGCTAAGACTACGGCTCCCCTAGCCTTAGGCTAGGGCTCCCCCAGCCTTAGGTTAGGGCACCCCTAAACTTAGACTAGGGCTCCCATAGCCTTAGGCTAGGGCTCCTCTAGCCTAAGGCTAAGGCTCCCCTAGCCTTAGGCTATGGCACCCCTAGGCGTAGGCTAAGGCCAATGCTCCCCTAGCCTTAGGCTAGGGCTTCCCTAGCCTTAGGCTAGGGCACCTTTAGGCTTAGGCTAAGGCTAGGGCTCCCCTAGCCTTAGGCTAGGGCACACCTAGGCTTAGGCTAGGGCTCCCCTAGCCTTAGGCTAGGGCACCCCTAGGCATAGGCTAGGGCTCCCCTAGCCTTAGGCTAGGGCACCCCTAAGGCTTAGGCAAGGCTCCCCTAGCCTTAGGCAAGGGCACCCCTAGGCTTGGGCTAGGGCACCCATAAGCTTAGGATAGGGCACCCATAGGCTTGGGCTAAGGCTAGGGCTCCCCTAGCCTTAGGTCTGGCAGCCCTAGGCTTAGGCTTGGGCTCCCATAGCCTTAGGCTAGGGCACTCCTAGGCTTAGGCTAAGGCTCGGGCTCCCCTAGCCTTAGGCTAGGGCTCCCCTAGACTTAGGCTAGGGCTCCCCTAGCCTTAGGCTAGTGCTCCCCTATCCTTAGGCCAGGGCACCCCTAGGCTAAATCTAGGGCTCCCCAAGCCTTTGGCTAGGGCACCCCTAGGCTTAGGCTAGGGCTCCCCTAGCCTTAGGCTAGGGCACCCCTAGGCTTAGGCTAAGGCTAGGGCTCCCCTAGCCTTAGGCTTGGGCTCCCCTAGCCTTAGGCTATGTCTCCCCTAGCCTTAGACAAGGGCACCCTTAGGCTTAGGCTAAGGCTAGGGCTCCCCATGCCTTATGCTAGGGCTCTCCTAGCCTTACACTAGCGCACCCCTAGGATTAGGCTAAAGCTAGGGCCGCACAGCATTAGGGTAGGGCTCCCCTAGACTTGGCTAGGGCACCGCTAGGCTTAGGCTAACGCTAGGGCTCCCATAGCCTTAGGCTAGGGCACCCCTAGACATAGCCTAAGCCTAGGGCTCCCCTAGCCTTAGGCTAGGGAACCCCTCGGCTTAGGCTTAGGCTAGGGTTCCTCTAGCCTTAGGTTCGGGCACCCCTAGGCTTAGGCTAAGGCTAGGGCTCCCCTAGCCTTAGGCTAGGGCACCCCTAAGCTTAGGCTAAGGCTAGGGCTACCCTAGCCTTAGGCTAGAGCTCCCCTAGGCTAAGGCTCGGGCACCCATAGTCTTAGGCTAGGGCTCCACTAGCCTTAGGCTAGGGCTCCCCTAGGCTTAAGCTAATGCTAGGGCTCCCCTAACTTTAGGCTAAGGCTCTCCTAGCCTTACGCTAGGGCACCACTAGGCTAAGGCTCGGGCACCCCTAGTCTTAGGCTAGGGCTCCACTAGCCTTAGTCTAGGGCTCCCCTAGCCTTAGCGTAGGGCTCCCCTTGCCTTAGGCTAGGGCACCTCTAGACTTAGGCTAGGGCTCCCCTAGCCTTAGGCTAGTGCTCCCCTATCCTTAGGCCAGGGCACCCCTAGGCTAAATCTAGGGCTCCCCAAGCCTTTGGCTAGGGCACCCCTAGGCTTAGGCTAGGGCTCCCCTAGCCTTAGGCTAGGGCACCCCTAGGCTTAGGCTAAGGCTAGGGCTCCCCTAGCCTTAGGCTTGGGCTCCCCTAGCCTTAGGCTATGGCTCCCCTAGCCTTAGGCAAGGGCACCCTTAGGCTTAGGCTAAGGCTAGGGCTCCCCATGCCTTATGCTAGGGCTCTCCTAGCCTTACACTAGGGCACCCCTAGGATTAGGCTAAAGCTAGGGCCCCACAGCATTAGGGTAGGGCTCCCCTAGCCTTGGCTAGGGCACCGCTAGGCTTAGGCTAACGCTAGGGCTCCCATAGCCTTAGGCTAGGGCACCCCTAGACATAGCCTAAGCCTAGGGCTCCCCTAGCCTTAGGCTAGGGCACCCCTCGGCTTAGGCTTAGGCTAGGGCTCCTCTAGCCTTAGGTTCGGGCACCCCTAGGCTTAGGCTAAGGCTAGGGCTCCCCTAGCCTTAGGCTAGGGCACCCCTAAGCTTAGGCTAAGGCTAGGGCTACCCTAGCCTTAGGCTAGAGCTCCCCTAGGCTAAGGCTCGGGCACCCATAGTCTTAGGCTAGGGCTCCACTAGCCTTAGGCTAGGGCTCCCCTAGGCTTAAGCTAATGCTAGGGCTCCCCTAACTTTAGGCTAAGGCTCTCCTAGCCTTAGGCTAGGGCACCACTAGGCTAAGGCTCGGGCACCCCTAGTCTTAGGCTAGGGCTCCACTAGCCTTAGTCTAGGGCTCCCCTAGCCTTAGCGTAGGGCTCCCCTTGCCTTAGGCTAAGGCACCTCTAGGCTTAGGCTAAGGCTAGGGCTCCCCTAGCCTTAGGCTAGGGCACCCCTAGGATTAGGCTAGGGCTCCCCTAGCCTTAGGTTCGGGCACCCCTAGGCTTAGTCTAAGGCTAGGGTTCCCCTAGCCTTAGGTTAGGGCACCCCTAGGCTTAGGCTAACGCTAGGGCTCTCCTAGCCTTATGCTAGGGCTCTCCTTGCCTTAGGCTAGGGCACCCCTAGACTTAGGCTCGTACTCCCCTAGCCTTCGGCTAGGGCTCCACTAGACTTAGTCCATGCTCCCCTAGCCTTAGGCTAGGGCTGCCTAGCCTTAGGCTAGGTATCCCCTACCTTTCGGGTAGGGCACCCCTAGCCTTATGCTAGGGCTCCCCTAACCTAAGCCTAGGGCTCCCCTAGCCTTAGGCTAGGCCTCCCCTAGCCTTGCACTAGGGCACCCCTAGGCTTAGGCTAACGCTAGGGCTCTCATAGACTCAGGCTAGGGCTCCCCAAGCCTTAGGCTAGGGCACCCCTAGGCTTAGGCTAGGGCTTCCCAAGCTTTAGGCAAGGGCTCCCATAGCCTTAGGCTAGGGCACCCCTAGGCTTAGGCTAAGGCTAGTGCTCCCCTAACTTTAGGTTCGGGCACCCCTAGGCTTCGTCTAAGGGCAGTGCTCCCCTAGCCTTACGTTAGGGCACCACTAGCCTTAGGCTAGGGCACCCCTAGGCTTAGGCTCGGGCACCCCTAGGCTTAGGCTAAGGCTAGGGATCCCCTAGCCTTAGGCTAGGACTCCCCTAGCCTTAGGTTAGGGCACCCCTAGGCTTAGGCTAGGGCTCCCCTATTCTTAGGGTAGGGCACCCTAGGCTTAGGCTAGGGCTCCCCTAGCATTAGGCTAGGGCACCCCTAGGCTTAGGCTAAGGCTAGGGCTCCCCTAGCCTTAGGCTAATGCTCCCCAACCTTAGGCTAGGGCACCCCTAGGCTAAAGCTAAGGCTAGCGCTCCCCTAGCCTTAGGCTACGGCTCCCCTAACCTTAGACAAGGGCTCCCCTAGCCTTAGGCAAGGGCTCCCCTAGCTTTAGGCAAGGGCACCCGAAGGCTTAGGCTACGGGTAGGGCTCCCCTAGCCTTAGGTTAGGGTACCACTAGCCTTAAGCTAGGGCTCCCCTAGCCTTAGGTTCGGGCACCCCTAGGCTAAGTCTATGGCTAGGGGTCCCCTAGCCTTAGGCTAGGGCACCCCTAAGGCTTAGCCTAGGGCCAGGGCTCCCCTAGCCTTAGGTTAGGGCACCCCTAGGTTTAGGCTAAGGCTCCCCAAGCCTTAGGCTAGGGCACCCCTAGGCTTATGCTCGGGCACCCCTAAGCTTAGGCTAGGGCTCCCCTAGCCTTAGATTCGGGCACCCCTAGGGTTAGGCTAGGGCTCCCCTAGCCTTAGGTTCGGGCACCCCTAAACATAGGCTAGGGATCCCATATCCTTAGGCTAGGGCTCCTCTAGCCTAAGGCTAAGGCTCCCCTAGCCTTAGGCTATGGCACCCCTAGGCTTAGGCTAAGGCCAGTGCTCCCCTAGCCTTAGGCTAGGGCTTCCCTAGCCTTAGGCTAGGGCAACTTTAGGCTTAGGCTTAGGCTAGGGCACCCCTAGGCTTAGGCTAAGGCTAGGGCTCCCCTAGCCTTGGATAGGGCACCCCTAGGCTTAGGCTAAGGCCAGTGCTCCCCTAGCCTTAGGCTAGGGCTTCCCTAGCCTTAGGCTAGGGCAACTTTAGGCTTAGGCTTAGGCTAGGGCACCCCTAGGCTTAGGCTAAGACTACGGCTCCCCTAGCCTTAGGCTAGGGCTCCCCCAGCCTTAGGTTAGGGCACCCCTAAACTTAGACTAGGGCTCCCATAGCCTTAGGCTAGGGCTCCTCTAGCCTAAGGCTAAGGCTCCCCTAGCCTTAGGCTATGGCACCCCTAGGCGTAGGCTAAGGCCAATGCTCCCCTAGCCTTAGGCTAGGGCTTCCCTAGCCTTAGGCTAGGGCACCTTTAGGCTTAGGCTAAGGCTAGGGCTCCCCTAGCCTTAGGCTAGGGCACACCTAGGCTTAGGCTAGGGCTCCCCTAGCCTTAGGCTAGGGCACCCCTAGGCATAGGCTAGGGCTCCCCTAGCCTTAGGCTAGGGCACCCCTAAGGCTTAGGCAAGGCTCCCCTAGCCTTAGGCAAGGGCACCCCTAGGCTTGGGCTAGGGCACCCATAAGCTTAGGATAGGGCACCCATAGGCTTGGGCTAAGGCTAGGGCTCCCCTAGCCTTAGGTCTGGCAGCCCTAGGCTTAGGCTTGGGCTCCCATAGCCTTAGGCTAGGGCACTCCTAGGCTTAGGCTAAGGCTCGGGCTCCCCTAGCCTTAGGCTAGGGCTCCCCTAGACTTAGGCTAGGGCTCCCCTAGCCTTAGGCTAGTGCTCCCCTATCCTTAGGCCAGGGCACCCCTAGGCTAAATCTAGGGCTCCCCAAGCCTTTGGCTAGGGCACCCCTAGGCTTAGGCTAGGGCTCCCCTAGCCTTAGGCTAGGGCACCCCTAGGCTTAGGCTAAGGCTAGGGCTCCCCTAGCCTTAGGCTTGGGCTCCCCTAGCCTTAGGCTATGTCTCCCCTAGCCTTAGACAAGGGCACCCTTAGGCTTAGGCTAAGGCTAGGGCTCCCCATGCCTTATGCTAGGGCTCTCCTAGCCTTACACTAGCGCACCCCTAGGATTAGGCTAAAGCTAGGGCCGCACAGCATTAGGGTAGGGCTCCCCTAGACTTGGCTAGGGCACCGCTAGGCTTAGGCTAACGCTAGGGCTCCCATAGCCTTAGGCTAGGGCACCCCTAGACATAGCCTAAGCCTAGGGCTCCCCTAGCCTTAGGCTAGGGAACCCCTCGGCTTAGGCTTAGGCTAGGGTTCCTCTAGCCTTAGGTTCGGGCACCCCTAGGCTTAGGCTAAGGCTAGGGCTCCCCTAGCCTTAGGCTAGGGCACCCCTAAGCTTAGGCTAAGGCTAGGGCTACCCTAGCCTTAGGCTAGAGCTCCCCTAGGCTAAGGCTCGGGCACCCATAGTCTTAGGCTAGGGCTCCACTAGCCTTAGGCTAGGGCTCCCCTAGGCTTAAGCTAATGCTAGGGCTCCCCTAACTTTAGGCTAAGGCTCTCCTAGCCTTACGCTAGGGCACCACTAGGCTAAGGCTCGGGCACCCCTAGTCTTAGGCTAGGGCTCCACTAGCCTTAGTCTAGGGCTCCCCTAGCCTTAGCGTAGGGCTCCCCTTGCCTTAGGCTAGGGCACCTCTAGGCTTAGGCTAAGGCTAGGGCTCCCCTAGCCTTAGGCTAGGGCACCCCTAGGCTTAGGCTAGGGCTCCCCTAGCCTTAGGTTCGGGCACCACTACGCTTAGTCTAAGGCTAGGGTTCCCCTAGCCTTAGGTTAGGGCACCCCTAGCCTTAGACTAGGGCACCTCTAGGCTTAGGCTAGGACTCCCCTAACCTTAGGTTAGGGCGCCCCATGGCTTTGGCTAGGGTTCCCTTAGCCTTAGGCTAGGGCTCCCCTAGCCTATGGCTATGTCTCCCATAGCCTTTGGCTAGGGCACCCCGAGGCTTAGGCTTAGGCTAGGGCTCCCCTAGCCTTAGGCTAGGGCTCCCCTAGCTTTACGCTAGTGCTCCTCAACCTTAGGCTAGGACACCACTAGGCTTAGGCTAAGGCTAGCGCTCCCCTAGCCTTAGGCTACGGCTCCCCTAGCCTTAGGCAAGGGCTCCCCTAGCCTTAGGCAAGGGCTCTCCTAGCCTTAGGCAAGGGCACCCGTAGGCTTAGGCTAAGGCTAGGGCTCCCCTAGCCTTAGGCTAGGGCACCCCTAGGCTTAGGCTAGGGCTCCCCTAGCCTTAGGTTCGGGCACCCCTAGGCTTAATCTAAGGCTAGGGCTCCCCTAGCCATAGGTTAGGGCACCCCTAGCCTTAGGCTAGGGCACCCCTAGGCTTAGGCTCGGGCACACCTAGGCTTAAGCTAGGGCTCCCCTAGCCTTAGGCTAGAGCACACCTAAGTTTAGGCTAAGGCTAGGGCTCCCCTAGCCTTAGGCTTGACTCCCCTATCCTTAGGCTTGGGCTCCCCTAGCCTTAGGCTAGGGCACCCCTAGGCTTAGGCTAAGGCTAGGGCTCTCCTAGCCTTAGGCTAGGGCTCCCCTAGCCTTAGGCTAGGGCACCCCTAAGCTTAGGCTAACGCTAGGGCTCTCCTAGCCTTATGCTAGGGCTCTCCTTGCCTTAGGCTAGGGCACCCCTAGACTTAGGCTCGTACTCCCCTAACCTTCGGCTAGGGCTCCACTAGACTTAGTCCATGCTCCCCTAGCCTTAGGCTAGGGCTGCCTAGCCTTAGGCTAGGTATCCCCTACCTTTCGGGTAGGGCACCCCTAGCCTTATGCTAGGGCTCCCCTAACCTAAGTCTAGGGCTCCCCTAGCCTTAGGCTAGGCCTCCCCTAGCCTTGCACTAGGGCACCCCTAGGCTTAGGCTAACGCTAGGGCTCTCATAGACTCAGGCTAGGGCTCCCCAAGCCTTAGGCTAGGGCACCCCTAGGCTTAGGCTAGGGCTTCCCAAGCTTTAGGCAAGGGCTCCCATAGCCTTAGGCTAGGGCACCCCTAGGCTTAGGCTAAGGCTAGTGCTCCCCTAACTTTAGGTTCGGGCACCCCTAGGCTTCGTCTAAGGGTAGTGCTCCCCTAGCCTTAGGTTAGGGCACCACTAGCCTTAGGCTAGGGCACCCCTAGGCTTAGGCTCGGGCACCCCTAGGCTTAGGCTAAAGCTAGGGATCCCCTAGCCTTAGGCTAGGACTCCCCTAGCCTTAGGTTAGGGCACCCCCAGGCTTAGGCTAGGGCTCCCCTATTCTTAGGGTAGGGCACCCTAGGCTTAGGCTAGGGCTCCCCTAGCCTTAGGCTAGGGTACCCCTAGGCTTAGGCTAAGGCTAGGGCTCCCCTAGCCTTAGGCTAATGCTCCCCAACCTTAGGCTAGGGCACCCCTAGGCTAAAGCTAAGGCTAGCGCTCCCCTAGCCTTAGGCTACGGCTCCCCTAACCTTAGACAAGGGCTCCCCTAGCCTTAGGCAAGGGCTCCCCTAGCCTTAGGCAAGGGCACCCGAAGGCTTAGGCTAAGGGTAGGGCTCCCCTAGCCTTAGGTTAGGGTACCACTAGCCTTAAGCTAGGGCTCCCCTAGCCTTAGGTTCGGGCACCCCTAGGCTAAGTCTATGGCTAGGGGTCCCCTAGCCTTAGGCTAGGGCACCCGTAAGGCTTAGGCTAGGGCTCCCCTAGCCTTAGGCTAGGGCTCCCCTAGCTTTACGCTAGTGCTCCTCAACCTTAGGCTAGGACACCACTAGGCTTAGGCTAAGGCTAGCGCTCCCCTAGCCTTAGGCTACGGCTCCCCTAGCCTTAGGCAAGGGCTCCCCTAGCCTTAGGCAAGGGCTCCCCTAGCCTTAGGCAAGGGCACCCGAAGGCTTAGGCTAAGGGTAGGGCTCCCCTAGCCTTAGGTTAGGGTACCACTAGCCTTAAGCTCGGGCTCCCCTAGCCTTAGGTTCGGGCACCCCTAGGCTAAGTCTATGGCTAGGGGTCCCCTAGCCTTAGGCTAGGGCACGTCTAAGGCTTAGGCTAGGGCTCCCCTAGCCTTAGGCTAGGGCACCCTTAGGCTTAGGCTAAGGCTAGGGCTCCCCTAGCCTCAGGCTAGGGCACCCCTAGGCTTAGGCTAGAGCTCCCATAGCCTTAGGCTAGGGCACCCCTAGGCTTAAGCTAATGCTAGGGCTCCCCTAACTTTAGGCTAAGGCTCTCCTAGCCTTACGCTAGGGCACCACTAGGCTAAGGCTCGGGCACCCCTAGTCTTAGGGTAGGGCTCCACTAGCCTTAGTCTAGGGCTCCTCTAGCCTTAGCGTAGGGCTCCCCTTGCCTTAGGCTAGGGCACCTCTAGGCTTAGGCTAAGGCTAGGGCTCCCCTAGCCTCAGGCTAGGGCACCCCTAGGCTTAGGCTAGAGCTCCCATAGCCTTAGGCTAGGGCACCCCTAGGCTTAGGCTAAGGCTAGGGCTCCCCTATCCTTAGGCTAGGGCTCCCCTAGCCTTGGATAGGGCACCCCTAGGCTTAGGCTAAGGCTAGGGCTCCCCTAGCCTTAGGCTAGGCCTCCCCTCAGCTTAGGCTAAGACTACGGCTCCCCTAGCCTTAGGCTAGGGCTCCCCCACCCTTAGGTTAGGGCACCCCTAAACTTAGGCTAGGGCTCCCATAGCCTTAGGCTAGGGCTCCTCTAGCCTAAGGCTAAGGCTCCCCTAGCCTTAGGCTATGGCACCCCTAGGCTTAGGCTAAGGCCAATGCTCCCCTAGCCTTAGGCTAGGGCTTCCCTAGCCTTAGGCTAGGGCACCTTTAGGCTTAGGCTAAGGCTAGGGCTCTACTAGCCTTAGGCTAGGGCACCCCTAGGCTTAGGCTAGGGCTCCAATAGCCTTAGGCTAGGGCACCCCTAGGCATAGGCTAGGGCTCCCCTAGCCTTAGGCTAGGGCACCCCTAAGGCTTAGGCTAGGGCTCCCCTAGCCTTAGGCAAGGGCACCCCTAGGCTTGGGCTAGGGCACCCATAAGCTTAGGATAGGGCACCCACAGGCTTGGGCTAAGGCTAGTGCTCCCCTAGACTTAGGTCTGGCAGCCCTAGGCTTAGGCTTGGGCTCCCATAGCCTTAGGCTAGGGCACTCCTAGGCTTATGCTAAGGCTCGGGTTCCCCTAGCCTTAGGCTAGGGCTCCCCTAGACTTAGGCTAGGGCTCCCCTAGCCTTAGGCTAGTGCTCCCCTATCCTTAGGACAGGACACCCCTAGGCTAAATCTAGGGCTCCCCAAGCCTTTGGCTAGGGCACCCCTAGGCTTAGGCTAGGGCTCCCCTAGCCTTAGGCTAGGGCACCCCTAGGCTTAGGCTAAGGCTAGGGCTCCCCTAGCCTTAGGCTTGGGCTCCCCTAGCCTTAGGCTATGGCTCCCCTAGCCTTAGGCAAGGGCACCCTTAGGCTTAGGCTAAGGCTAGGGCTCCCCATGCCTTATGCTAGGGCTCTCCTAGCCTTACACTAGGGCACCCCTAGGCTTAGGCTAAGGCTAGGGCCGCCCAGCATTAGGGTAGGGCTCCCCTAGCCTTGGCTAGGGCACCGCTAGGCTTAGGCTAACGCTAGGGCTCCCATAGCCTTAGGCTAGGGCACCCCTAGACTTAGCCTAAGCCTAGGGCTCCCCTAGCCTTAGGCTAGGGCACCCCTCGGCTTAGGCTTAGGCTAGGGCTCCTCTAGCCTTAGGTTCGGGCACCGCTAGGCTTAGGTTAAGGCTAGGGCTCCCCTAGCCTTAGGCTAGGGCACCCCTAACTTAGGCTAAGGCTAGGGCTACCCTAGCCTTAGGCTAGAGCTCCCCTAGGCTAAGGCTCAGGCACCCATAGTCTTAGGCTAGGGCTCCACTAGCCTTAGGCTAGGGCTCCCCTAGGCTTAAGCTAATGCTAGGGCTCCCCTAACTTTAGGCTAAGGCTCTCCTAGCCTTACGCTAGGGCACCACTAGGCTAAGGCTCGGGCACCCCTAGTCTTAGGCTAGGGCTCCACTAGCCTTAGTCTAGGGCTCCCCTAGCCTTAGCGTAGGGCTCCCCTTGCCTTAGGCTAGGGCACCTCTAGGCTTAGGCTAAGGCTAGGGCTCCCCTAGCCTCAGGCTAGGGCACCCGTAGGCTTAGGCTAGGGCTCCCCTAGCCTTAGGTTTGGGCACCCCTAGGCTTAGTCTAAGAATAGGGTTCCCCTAGCCTTAGGTTAGGGCACCACTAGCCTTAGACGAGGGCACCTCTAAGCTTAGGCTAAGGCTAGGGCTCCCCTAGCCTTAGGGTAGGGCACCCCTAGGCTTAGGCTAGGGCTCCCATAGCCTTAGGTTCGGGCACCCCTAGGCTTAGACTAAGGCTAGGGTTCCCCTAGCCTTAGGTTAGGGCACCCCTAGCCTTAGACTAGGGCACCTCTAGGCTTAGGCTAGGACTCCCCTAACCTTAGGTTAGGGCGCCCCTAGGCTTCGGCTAGGGTTCCCTTAGCATTAGGCTAGGGCTCCCCTAGCCTATGGCTATGTCTCCCATAGCCTTTGGCTAGGGCACCCCGAGGCTTAGGCTTAGGCTAGGGCTCCCCTAGCCTTAGGCTAGGGCTCCCCTAGCTTTACGCTAGTGCTCCTCAACCTTAGGCTAGGACACCACTAGGCTTAGGCTAAGGCTAGCGCTCCCCTAACCTTAGGCTACGGCTCCCCTAGCCTTAGGCAAGGGCTCCCCTAGCCTTAGGCAAGGGCTCCCCTAGCCTTAGGCAAGGGCACCCGTAGGCTTAGGCTAAGGCTAGGGCTCCCCTAGCCTTAGGCTAGGGCACCCCTAGGCTTAGGCTAGGGCTCCCCTAGCCTTAGGTTCGGGCACCCCTAGGCTTAATCTAAGGCTAGGGCTCCCCTAGCCATAGGTTAGGGCACCCCTAGCCTTAGGCTAGGGCACCCCTAGGCTTAGGCTCGGGCACACCTAGGCTTAAGCTAGGGCTCCCCTAGCCTTAGGCTAGAGCACCCCTAAGCTTAGGCTAAGGCTAGGGCTCCCCTAGCCTTAGGCTTGACTCCCCTATCCTTAGGCTTGGGCTCCCCTAGCCTTAGGCTAGGGCACCCCTAGGCTTAGGCTAAGGCTAGGGCTCTCCTAGCCTTAGGCTAGGGCACCCCTAGGCTTAGGCTAACGCTAGGGCTCTCCTAGCCTTATGCTAGGGCTCTCCTTGCCTTAGGCTAGGGCACCCCTAGACTTAGGCTCGTACTCCCCTAGCCTTCGGCTAGGGCTCCACTAGACTTAGTCCATGATCCCCTAGCCTTAGGCTAGGGCTGCCTAGCCTTAGGCTAGGTATCCCCTACCTTTCGGGTAGGGCACCCCTAGCCTTATGCTAGGCCTCCCCTAGCCTTACACTAGGGCACCCCTAGGCTTAGGCTAACGCTAGGGCTCTCATAGACTCAGGCTAGGGCTCCCCAAAGCTTAGGCTAGGGCACCCCTAGGCTTAGGCTAGGGCTTCCCAAGCTTTAGGCTAGGGCTCCCATAGCCTTAGGCTAGGGCACCCCTAGGCTTAGGCTAAGGCTAGTGCTCCCCTAACCTTAGGTTCGGGCACCCCTAGGCTTCGTCTAAGGGTAGTGCTCCCCTAGCCTTAGGTTAGGGCACCACTAGCCTTAGGCTAGGGCACCCCTAGGCTTAGGCTCGGGCACCCCTAGGCTTAGGCTAAGGCTAGGGATCCCCTAGCCTTAGGCTAGGACTCCCCTAGCCTTAGGTTAGGGCACCCCTAGGCTTAGGCTAGGGCTCCCCTATTCTTAGGGTAGGGCACCCCTAGGCTTAGGCTAAGGCTAGGGCTCCCCTAGCCTTAGGCTAATGCTCCCCAACCTTAGGCTAGGGCACCCCTAGGCTAAAGCTAAGGCTAGCGCTCCCCTAGCCTTAGGCTACGGCTCCCCTAACCTTAGACAAGGGCTCCCCTAGCCTTAGGCAAGGGCTCCCCTAACCTTAGGCAAGGGCACCCGAAGGCTTAGGCTAAGGGTAGGGCTCCCCTAGCCTTAGGTTAGGGTACCACAAGCCTTAAGCTAGGGCTCCCCTAGCCTTAGGTTCGGGCACCCCTAGGCTAAGTCTATGGCTAGGGGTCCCCTAGCCTTAGGCTAGGGCACCCCTAAGGCTTAGGCTAGGGCTCCCCTAGCCTTAGGCTAGGGCACCCTTAGGCTTAGGTTAAGTCTAGGGCTCCCCTAGGCTTAGGCTAGAGCTCCCCTAGCCTTAGGCTAGGGCACCCCTAGGCTTAGGCTAGAGCTCCCATAGCCTTAGGCTAGGGCACCCCTAGGCTTAGGCTAAGGCTAGGGCTCCCCTATCCTTAGGCTAGGGCTCCCCTAGCCTTGGATAGGGCACCCCTAGGCTTAGGCTAAGGCTAGGGCTCCCCTAGCCTTAGGCTAGGCCTCCCCTCAGCTTAGGCTAAGACTACGGCTCCCCTAGCCTTAGGCTAGGGCTCCCCCAGCCTTAGGTTAGGGCACCCCTAAACTTAGGCTAGGGCTCCCATAGCCTTAGGCTAGGGCTCCTCTAGCCTAAGGCTAAGGCTCCCCTAGCCTTAGGCTATGGCACCCCTAGGCTTAAGCTAAGGCCAGTGCTCCCCTAGCCTTAGGCTAGGGCTTCCCTAGCCTTAGGCTAGGGCACCTTTAGGCTTAGGCTAAGGCTAGGGCTCTCCTAGCCTTAGGCTAGGGCACCCCTAGGCTTAGGCTAGGGCTCCCCCAGCCTTAGGCTAGGGCACCCCTAGGCATAGGCTAGGGCTCCCCTAGCCTTAGGCTAGGGCACCCCTAAGGCTTAGGCTAGGGCTCCCCTAGCCTTAGGCAAGGGCACCCCTAGGCTTGGGCTAGGGCACCCATAAGCTTAGGATAGGGCACCCATAGGCTTGGGCTAAGGCTAGGGCTCCCCTAGCCTTAGCTCTGGCAGCCCTAGGCTTAGGCTTGGGCTCCCATAGCCTTAGCCTAGGGCACTCCTAGGCTTATGCTAAGGCTCGGGTTCCCCTAGCCTTAGGCTAGGGCTCCCCTAGCCTTAGGCTAGGGCTCCCCTAGCCTTAGGCTAGTGCTCCCCTATCCTTAGGCCAGGACACCCCTAGGCTAAATCTAGGGCTCCCCAAGCCTTTGGCTAGGGCACCCCTAGGCTTAGGCTAGGGCTCCCCTAGCCTTAGGCTAGGGCACCCCTAGGCTTAGGCTAAGGCTAGGGCTCCCCTAGCCTTAGGCTTGGGCTCCCCTAGCCTTAGGCTATGGCTCCCCTAGCCTTAGGCAAGGGCACCCTTAGGCTTAGGCTAAGGCTAGGGCTCCCCATGCTTTATGCTAGGGCTCTCCTAGCCTTACACTAGGGCACCCCTAGGCTTAGGCTAAGGCTAGGGCCGCCCAGCATTAGGGTAGGGCTCCCCTAGCCTTGGCTAGGACAACGCTAGGCTTAGGCTAACGCTAGGGCTCCCATAGCCTTAGGCTAGGGCACCCCTAGACTTAGCCTAAGCCTAGGGCTCACCTAGCCTTGGGCTAGGGCACCCCTCGGCTTAGGCTTAGGCTAGGGCTCCTCTAGCCTTAGGTTCGGGCACCGCTAGGCTTAGGTTAAGGCTAGGGCTCCCCTAGCCTTAGGCTAGGGCACCCCTAACTTAGGCTAAGGCTAGGGCTACCCTAGCCTTAGGCTAGAGCTCCCCTAGGCTAAGGCTCGGTCACCCATAGTCTTAGGCTAGGGCTCCACTAGCCTTAGGCTAGGGCTCCCCTAGGCTTAAGCTAATGCTAGGGCTCCCCTAACTTTAGGCTAAGGCTCTCCTAGCCTTACGCTAGGGCACCACTAGGCTAAGGCTCGGGCACCCCTAGTCTTAGGGTAGGGCTCCACTAGCCTTAGTCTAGGGCTCCTCTAGCCTTAGCGTAGGGCTCTCCTTGCCTTAGGCTAGGGCACCTCTAGGCTTAGGCTAAGGCTAGGGATCCCCTAGCCTCAGGCTAGGGCACCCCTAGGCTTAGGCTAGAGCTCCCATAGCCTTAGGCTAGGGCACCCCTAGGCTTAGGCTAAGGCTAGGGCTCCCCTATCCTTAGGCTAGGGCTCCCCTAGCCTTGGATAGGGCACCCCTAGGCTTAGGCTAAGGCTAGGGCTCCCCTAGCCTTAGGCTAGGCCTCCCCTCAGCTTAGGCTAAGACTACGGCTCCCCTAGCCTTAGGCTAGGGCTCCCCCACCCTTAGGTTAGGGCACCCCTAAACTTAGGCTAGGGCTCCCATAGCCTTAGGCTAGGGCTCCTCTAGCCTAAGGCTAAGGCTCCCCTAGCCTTAGGCTATGGCACCCCTAGGCTTAGGCTAAGGCCAGTGCTCCCCTAGCCTTAGGCTAGGGCTTCCCTAGCCTTAGGCTAGGGCACCTTTAGGCTTAGGCTAAGGCTAGGGCTCTACTAGCCTTAGGCTAGGGCACCCCTAGGCTTAGGCTAGGGCTCCACTAGCCTTAGGCTAGGGCACCCCTAGGCATAGGCTAGGCTCCCCTAGCCTTAGGCTAGGGCACCCCTAAGGCTTAGGCTAGGGCTCCCCTAGCCTTAGGCAAGGGCACCCCTAGGCTTGGCCTAGGGCACCCATAAGCTTAGGATAGGGCACCCACAGGCTTGGGCTAAGGCTAGTGCTCCCCTAGACTTAGGTCTGGCAGCCCTAGGCTTAGGCTTGGGCTCCCATAGCCTTAGGCTAGGGCACTCCTAGGCTTATGCTAAGGCTCGGGTTCCCCTAGCCTTAGGCTAGGGCTCCCCTAGACTTAGGCTAGGGCTCCCCTAGCCTTAGGCTAGTGCTCCCCTATCCTTAGGCCAGGACACCCCTAGGCTAAATCTAGGGCTCCCCAAGCCTTTGGCTAGGGCACCCCTAGGCTTAGGCTAGGGCTCCCCTAGCCTTAGGCTAGGGCACCCCTAGGCTTAGGCTAAGGCTAGGGCTCCCCTAGCCTTAGGCTTGGGCTCCCCTAGCCTTAGGCTATGGCTCCCCTAGCCTTAGGCAAGGGCAAACTTAGGCTTAGGCTAAGGCTAGGGCTCCCCATGCCTTATGCTAGGGCTCACCTAGCCTTACACTAGGGCACCCCTAGGCTTAGGCTAAGGCTAGGGCCGCCCAGCATTAAGGTAGGGCTCCCCTAGCCTTGGCTAGGGCACCGCTAGGCTTAGGCTAACGCTAGGGCTCCCATAGCCTTAGGCTAGGGCACCCCTAGACTTAGCCTAAGCCTAGGGCTCCCCGAGCCTTAGGCTAGGGCACCCCTCGGCTTAGGCTTAGGCTAGGGCTCCTCTAGCCTTAGGTTCGGGCACCGCTAGGCTTAGGTTAAGGCTAGGGCTCCCCTAGCCTTAGGCTAGGGCACCCCTAACTTAGGCTAAGGCTAGGGCTACCCTAGCCTTAGGCTAGAGCTCCCCTAGGCTAAGGCTCGGGCACCCATAGTCTTAGGCTAGGGCTCCACTAGCCTTAGGCTAGGGCTCCCCTAGGCTTAAGCTAATGCTAGGGCTCCCCTAACTTTAGGCTAAGGCTCTCCTAGCCTTACGCTAGGGCACCACTAGGCTAAGGCTCGGGCACCCCTAGTCTTAGGGTAGGGCTCCACTAGCCTTAGTCTAGGGCTCCCCTAGCCTTAGCGTAGGGCTCCCCTTGCCTTAGGCTAGGGCACCTCTAGGCTTAGGCTAAGGCTAGGGCTCCCCTAGCCTCAGGCTAGGGCACCCCTAGGCTTAGGCTAGGGCTCCCCTAGCCTTAGGTTTGGGCACCCCTAGGCTTAGTCTAAGAATAGGGTTCCCCTAGCCTTAGGTTAGGGCACCACTAGCCTTAGACGAGGGCACCTCTAAGCTTAGGCTAAGGCTAGGGCTCCCCTAGCCTTAGGGTAGGGCACCCCTAGGCTTAGGCTAGGGCTCCCCTAGCCTTAGGTTCGGGCACCCCTAGGCTTAGACTAAGGCTAGGGCTCCCCTAGCCTCAGGCTAGGGCACCCCTAGGCTTAGGCTAGGGCTCCCCTAGCCTTAGGTATGGGCACCCCTAGGCTTAGTCTAAGGCTAGGGTTCCCCTAGCCTTAGGTTAGGGCACCCCTAGCCTTAGACTAGGGCACCTCTAGGCTTAGGCTAGGACTCCCCTAACCTTAGGTTAGGGCACCCCTAGGCTTCGGCTAGGGTTCCCTTAGCCTTAGGCTAGGGCTCCCCTAGCCTATGGCTAGGTCTCCCATAGCCTTAGGCTAGGGCACCCCGAGGCTTAGGCTTAGGCTAGGGCTCCCCTAGCCTTAGGCTAGGGCTCCCCTAGCTTTATGCTAGTGCTCCTCAACCTTAGGCTAGGACACCACTAGGCTTAGGCTAAGGCTAGCGCTCCCCTAGCCTTAGGCTATGGCTCCCCTAGCCTTAGGCAAGGGCTCCCCTAGCCTTAGGCAAGGGCTCCCCTAGCCTTAGGCAAGGGCACCCGTAGGCTTAGGCTAAGGCTAGGGCTCCCCTCGCCTTAGGCTAGGGCACCCCTAGGCTTAGACTATGGCTCCCCTAGCCTTAGGTTCGGGCACCCCTAGGCTTAATCTAAGGCTAGGGCTCCCCTAGCCATAGGTTAGGGCACCCCTAGCCTTAGGCTAGGGCACCCCTAGGCTTAGGCTCGGGCACACCTAGGCTTAAGCTAGGGCTCCCCTAGCCTTAGGCTAGAGCACCCCTAAGCTTAGGCTAAGGCTAGGGCTCCCCTAGCCTTAGGTTGACTCCCCTATCCTTAGGCTTGGGGTCCCCTAGCCTTAGGCTAGGGAAACCCTAGGCTTAGGCTAACGCTAGGGCTCTCCTAGCCTTATGCTAGGGCTCTCCTTGCCTTAGGCTAGGGCACCCCTAGACTTAGGCTCGTGCTCCCCTAGCCTTAGGCTAGGGCTCCACTAGACTTAGTCCATGCTCCCCCAGCCTTAGGCTAGGGCTCCCTAGCCTTAGGCTAGGTATCCCCTACCTTTCGGGTAGGGCACCCCTAGCCTTATTCTAGGGCTCCCCTAACCTAAGCCTAGGGCTCCCCTAGCCTTAGGCTAGGGCTCCCCTAGGCTTACACTAGGGCACCCCTAGGCTTAGGCTAACGCTAGGGCTCTCATAGACTCAGGCTAGGGCTCACCAAGCCTTAGGCTAGGGCACCCCTAGGCTTAGGCTAGGGCTCCCCAAGCTTTAGGCTAGGGCACCCATAGCCTTAGGCTAGGGCACCCCTAGGCTTAGGCTAAGGCTAGTGCTCCCCTAACCTTAGGTTCGGGCACCCCTAGGCTTCGTCTAAGGGTAGGGCTCCCCTAGCCTTAGGTTAGGGCACCACTAGCCTTAGGCTAGGGCACCCCTAGGCTTAGGCTCGGGCACCCCTAGGCTTAGGCTAAGGCTAGGGATCCCCTAGCCTTAGGCTAGGACTCCCCTAGCCTTAGGTTAGGGCACCCCTAGGCTTAGGCTAGGGCTCCCCTAGACTTAGGGTAGGGCACCCCTAGGCTTAGGCTAGGGCTCCCCTAGTCTTAAGCTAGGGCACCCCTAGGCTTAGGCTAAGGCTAGGGCTCCCCTAGCCTTAGGCTAGTGCTCCCCAACCTTAGGCTAGGGCACCCCTAGGCTAAAGTTAAGGCTAGCGCTCCCCTAGCCTTAGGCTACGGCTCCCCTAACCTTAGACAAGGGCTCCCCTAGCCTTAGGCAAGGACTCCCCTAGCCTTAGGCAAGGGCACCCGAAGGCTTAGGCTAAGGGTATCGCTCCCCTAGCCTTAGGTTAGGGTACCACTAGCCTTAAGCTAGGGCTCCCCTAGCCTTAGTTTCGGGCACCCCTAGGCTAAGTCTATGGCTAGGGGTCCCCTAGCCTTAGGTTAGGGCACCCCTAGGCTTAGGCTAGGGCTCCCCTAGCCTTAGGCTAGGGCACCCCTAGGCTTAGGCTAGGGCACGCCTAGGCTTAGGCTAGGACTCCCTAGCCTTAGGTTCGGGCACCCCTAGGCTTAGTCTAAGGCTAGGGCTCCCCTATCCTTAGGTTAGGGCACCCCTAGCCTTAGGCTAGGGCACCACTTGGCTTAGGCTCAGGCACACCTAGGCTTAGGCTAGGGCTCCCCTAGTCTTATGCTAGGGCACCCCTAAGCTTAGACTATGGCTAGGGCTCCCGTATCCTTAGGCTTGGGCTCCCCTAGCCTTAGGCTAGGGCACCCCTAGGTTTAGGCTAAGGCTAGGGCTCTCCTAGCCTTAGGCTAGGGCACCCCTAAGCTTAGGGTAGGGTACCGCTAGCCTTATGCAAGGGCTCCCCTAACCTAAGCCTAGAGCTCCCCTAGCCTTAGGCTAGGCCTCCCCTAGCCTTACACTAGGGCACCCCTAGGCTTAAGCTAACGCTAGGGCTCCCATAGCCTCAGGCTAGGCTTCCCCGAGCCTTAGGCTAGGGCACCCCTAGGCTTAGGCTAAGGCTAGGGTTCTCCTAGCCTTAGGCTAGGGCACCCCTAGGCTTAGGCTAAGGCTAGGGCTCCCCTAGCCTTAGGCTAGGACACCCATAGGCTTAGGGTAGGGCTGCTCTAGCCTTAGGTTCAGGCACCCCTAGGCTTAGGAAAGGGCTAGGGCTCCCCTAGCCTTAGGCTAGGGCACCCCTAGACTTATGCTAAGGCTAGGGATCCCCTAACCTTAGGTTCGGGCACCCCTAGGCTTAGGCTAAGGCTAGGGGTCCCATAGCCTTAGGTTAGGGCACCCCTAGGCTTAGGCTCGGGCACCCCTAAGCTTAGGCTAGGGCTCCCCTAGCCTTAGGTTCGGGCACCCCTAGGATTAGGCTAGGGCTCCCCTAGCCTTAGGTTAGGGCACCCCTAGGCTTAGGCTAGGGCTCCGGTAGCCTTAGGCTAGGGCTCTTCTAGCCTAAGGCTAAGGCTCTCCTAGCCTTAGGCTCGGGCACCCCTAGGCTTAGGTTAAGGCTAGGGATCCCCAGCCTTAGGTCAGGGCACCCCTCGGCTTAGGCTCACGCACCCCTAGGCTTAGGCTACGGCTCCCCTAGCCTTAGGCTAGGGCTCCCCAAGCCTTATGCAAGCCTCCCCTAGCCTTACGCTAGGGCACCCCTAGGCTTAGGCTAAGGCTAGGGCTCCCCTAGCCTTAGGCTAGGGCACCCCTAGGCTTGGGCTACGGCACCCATAGGCATAGGCTAGGGCACCCATAGGCTTGGGCTAAGGCTAGGGCTCCCATAGCCTTAGGTATGGCAGCCCTAGGCTTAGGCTTGGGCTCACCTAGCCTTAGGCTAGGGTACCCCTAGGCTTAGGCTAAGGCTAGGGCTCCCCTATCCTTATGCTAGAGCTCTCCTATCCTTAGGCTAGGGCTCCCCTAGTCTTAGGCTAGGGCACCCCTAGGCTTAGGTTAAGGCTAGGGCTCCCCTAGCCTTAGGTTAGGGCACCCCTAGGCTTAGGCTCGGGCACCCCTAAGCTTAGGCTAGGGCTCCCCTAGCCTTAGGTTCGGGCACCCCTAGGATTAGGCTAGGGCTCCCCTAGCCTTAGGTTAGGGCACCCCTAGGCTTAGGCTAGGGCTCCGGTAGCCTTAGGCTAGGGCTCTTCTAGCCTAAGGCTAAGGCTCTCCTAGCCTTAGGCTCGGGCACCCCTAGGCTTAGGTTAAGGCTAGGGATCCCCAGCCTTAGGTCAGGGCACCCCTCGGCTTAGGCTCACGCACCCCTAGGCTTAGGCTACGGCTCCCCTAGCCTTAGGCTAGGGCTCCCCAAGCCTTATGCAAGCCTCCCCTAGCCTTACGCTAGGGCACCCCTAGGCTTAGGCTAAGGCTAGGGCTCCCCTAGCCTTAGGCTAGGGCACCCCTAGGCTTGGGCTAGGGCACCCATAGGCATAGGCTAGGGCACCCATAGGCTTGGGCTAAGGCTAGGGCTCCCATAGCCTTAGGTATGGCAGCCCTAGGCTTAGGCTTGGGCTCACCTAGCCTTAGGCTAGGGTACCCCTAGGCTTAGGCTAAGGCTAGGGCTCCCCTATCCTTATGCTAGAGCTCTCCTATCCTTAGGCTAGGGCTCCCCTAGTCTTAGGCTAGGGCACCCCTAGGCTTAGGTTAAGGCTAGGGCTCCCCTAGCCTTAGGCTAAGGCACTCCTAGGCTTAGGCTCGGGCACCCCTAGGCTTAGGCTAGAGCTCCATTTGTCTTAGGTTAGTGCTCCCCTAGCCTTAGCCTAAGGCTCACCTAGCCTTTAAAAATGGCACCCCTAGGTTTAGGCTAAGGCTAGGGCTCCCCTAACCTTAGGTATGGCAGCCCTAGGCTTAGGCTTGGGCTCCCATAGCCTTAGGCTAGGGCACCCCTAGGCTTAGGCTATGGCTAAGGCTCCCCTATCCTTAGGGTAGTTCATCCCTAGGCTTAGGCTAAGGCTAGGGCTCCCCTAGCCTTAGGCTAAGGCTCCCCTAGCCTTAGGCTAGGGCACCCCTAGGCTTAGGATCGGGTACCCCTAGGCTTAGGCTAAGGCTCGGGCTCCCCTAGCCTTAGGCTAGGGCACCCCTACGCTTGGGCTAGGGCACCCATAGGCTTAGGCTAGGGCACCCATAGGCTTGGGCTAAGGCTAGGGCTCCCCTAGCCTTAGGTATGGCAGCCCTAGGCTTAGGCTTGTGCTCCTCTAGCCTTAGGCTAGGGCACCCCTAGGCTTAGGCTAACGCTAGGGCTCTCCTAGCCTTATGCTAGGGCTCTCCTTGCCTTAGGCTAGGGCACCCCTAGACTTAGGCTCGTGCTCCCCTAGCCTTAGGCTAGGGCTCCACTAGACTTAGTCCATGCTCCCCTAGCCTTAGGCTAGGGCTGCCTAGCCTTAGGCTAGGTATCCCCTACCTTTCGGGTAGGGCACCCCTAGCCTTATTCTAGGGCACCCCTAACCTAAGCCTAGGGCTCCCCTAGCCTTAGGCTAGGGCTCCCCTAGGCTTACACTAGGGCACCCCTAGGCTTAGGCTAACGCTAGGGCTCTCATAGACTCAGGCTAGGGCTCCCCAAGCCTTAGGCTAGGGCACCCCTAGGCTTAGGCAAGGGCACCCGAAGCCTTAGGCTAAGGGTATCGCTCCCCTAGCCTTAGGTTAGGGTACCACTAGCCTTAAGCTAGGGCTCCCCTAGCCTTAGTTTCGGGCACCCCTAGGCTAAGTCTATGGCTAGGGGTCCCCTAGCCTTAGGTTAGGGCACCCCTAGGCTTAGGGTAGGGCTCCCCTAGCCTTAGGCTAGGGCACCCCTAGGCTTAGGCTAGGGCACGCCTAGGCTTAGGCTAGGACTCCCTAGCCTTAGGTTCGGGCACCCCTAGGCTTAGTCTAAGGCTAGGGCTCCCCTATCCTTAGGTTAGGGCACCCCTAGCCTTAGGCTAGGGCACCACTTGGCTTAGGCTCAGGCACACCTAGGCTTAGGCTAGGGCTCCCCTAGTCTTATGCTAGGGCACCCCTAAGCTTAGGCTAAGGCTAGGGCTCCCGTATCCTTAGGCTTGGGCTCCCCTAGCCTTAGGCTAGGGCACCCCTAGGTTTAGGCTAAGGCTAGGGCTCTCCTAGCCTTAGGCTAGGGCACCCCTAAGCTTAGGGTAGGGTACCGCTAGCCTTATGCAAGGGCTCCCCTAACCTAAGCCTAGAGCTCCCCTAGCCTTAGGCTAGGCCTCCCCTAGCCTTACACTAGGGCACCCCTAGGCTTAAGCTAACGCTAGGGCTCCCATAGCCTCAGGCTAGGCTTCCCCGAGCCTTAGGCTAGGGCACCCCTAGGCTTAGGCTAAGGCTAGGGTTCTCCTAGCCTTAGGCTAGGGCACCCCTAGGCTTAGGCTAAGGCTAGGGCTCCCCTAGCCTTAGGCTAGGACACCCATAGGCTTAGGGTAGGGCTGCTCTAGCCTTAGGTTCAGGCACCCCTAGGCTTAGGAAAGGGCTAGGGCTCCCCTAGCCTTAGGCTAGGGCACCCCTAAGCTTAGGCTAAGGCTAGGGCTCCCCTAGGTTTAGGCTAGGGCTTCCCTAGGCTTAGGCTCGGGCTCCCCTAGCCTTAGGCTAGGGCACCCCTAGACTTATGCTAAGGCTAGGGATCCCCTAACCTTAGGTTCGGGCACCCCTAGGCTTAGGCTAAGGCTAGGGGTCCCATAGCCTTAGGTTAGGGCACCCCTAGGCTTAGGCTCGGGCACCCCTAAGCTTAGGCTAGGGTTCCCCTAGCCTTAGGTTCGGGCACCCCTAGGATTAGGCTAGGGCTCCCCTAGCCTTAGGTTAGGGCACCCCTAGGCTTAGGCTAGGGCTCCGGTAGCCTTAGGCTAGGGCTCTTCTAGCCTAAGGCTAAGGCTCTCCTAGCCTTAGGCTCGGGCACCCCTAGGCTTAGGTTAAGGCTAGGGATCCCCAGCCTTAGGTCAGGGCACCCCTCGGCTTAGGCTCGCGCACCCCTAGGCTTAGGCTACGGCTCCCCTAGCCTTAGGCTAGGGCTCCCCAAGCCTTATGCAAGCCTCCCCTAGCCTTACGCTAGGGCACCCCTAGGCTTAGGCTAAGGCTAGGGCTCCCCTAGCCTTAGGCTAGGGCACCCCTAGGCTTGGGCTACGGCACCCATAGGCATAGGCTAGGGCACCCATAGGCTTGGGCTAAGGCTAGGGCTCCCATAGCCTTAGGTATGGCAGCCCTAGGCTTAGGCTTGGGCTCACCTAGCCTTAGGCTAGGGTACCCCTAGGCTTAGGCTAAGGCTAGGGCTCCCCTATCCTTATGCTAGAGCTCTCCTATCCTTAGGCTAGGGCTCCCCTAGTCTTAGGCTAGGGCACCCCTAGGCTTAGGTTAAGGCTAGGGCTCCCCTAGCCTTAGGCTAGGGCACTCCTAGGCTTAGGCTCGGGCACCCCTAGGCTTAGGCTGGAGCTCCATTAGTCTTAGGTTAGTGCTCCCCTAGCCTTAGCCTAGGGCTCACCTAGCCTTTAGCTATGGCACCCCTAGGTTTAGGCTAAGGCTAGGGCTCCCCTAACCTTAGGTATGGCAGCCCTAGGCTTAGGCTTGGGCTCCCGTAGCCTTAGGCTAGGGCACCCCTAGGCTTAGGCTAAGGCTAAGGCTCCCCTATCCTTAGGGTAGTTCATCCCTAGGCTTAGGCTAAGGCTAGGGCTCCCCTAGCCTTAGGCTAAGGCTCCCCTAGCCTTAGGCTAGGGCACCCCTAGGCTTAGGATCGGGTACCCCTAGGCTTAGGCTAAGGCTAGGGCTCCCCTAGCCTTAGGCTAGGGCACCCCTACGCTTGGGCTAGGGCACCCATAGGCTTAGGCTAGGGCACCCATAGGCTTGGGCTAAGGCTAGGGCTCCCCTAGCCTTAGGTATGGCAGCCCTAGGCTTAGGCTTGTGCTCCTCTAGCCTTAGGCTAGGGCACCCCTAGGCTTAGGCTAACGCTAGGGCTCTCCTAGCCTTATGCTAGGGCTCTCCTTGCCTTAGGCTAGGGCACCCCTAGACTTAGGCTCGTGCTCCCCTAGCCTTAGGCTAGGGCTCCACTAGACTTAGTCCATGCTCCCCTAGCCTTAGGCTAGGGCTGCCTAGCCTTAGGCTAGGTATCCCCTACCTTTCGGGTAGGGCACCCCTAGCCTTATTCTAGGGCACCCCTAACCTAAGCCTAGGGCTCCCCTAGCCTTAGGCTAGGGCTCCCCTAGGCTTACACTAGGGCACCCGTAGGCTTAGGCTAACGCTAGGGCTCTCATAGACTCAGGCTAGGGCTCCCCAAGCCTTAGGCTAGGGCACCCCTAGGCTTAGGCTAGGGCTCCCCAAGCTTTAGGCTAGGGCACCCATAGCCTTAGGCTAGGGCACCCCTAGGCTTAGGCTAAGGCTAGTGCTCCCCTAACCTTAGGTTCGGGCACCCCTAGGCTTCGTCTAAGGGTAGGGCTCCCCTAGCCTTAGGTTAGGGCACCACTAGCCTTAGGCTAGGGCACCCCTAGGCTTAGGCTAAGGCTAGGGATCCCCTAGCCTTAGGCTAGGACTCCCCTAGCCTTAGGTTAGGGCACCCCTAGGCTTAGGCTAGGGCTCCCCTAGACTTAGGGTAGGGCACCCCTAGGCTTAGGCTAGGGCTCCCCTAGTCTTAGGCTAGGGCACCCCTAGGCTTAGGCTAAGGCTAGGGCTCCCCTAGCCTTAGGCTAGTGCTCCCCAACCTTAGGCTAGGGCACCCCTAGGCTAAAGCTAAGGCTAGCGCTCCCCTAGCCTTAGGCTACGGCTCCCCTAACCTTAGACAAGGGCTCCCCTAGCCTTAGGCAAGGACTCCCCTAGCCTTAGGCAAGGGCACCCGAAGGCTTAGGCTAAGGGTATCGCTCCCCTAGCCTTAGGTTAGGGTACCACTAGCATTAAGCTAGGGCTCCCCTAGCCTTAGTTTCGGGCACCCCTAGGCTAAGTCTATGGCTAGGGGTCCCCTAGCCTTAGGTTAGGGCACCCCTAGGCTTAGGCTAGGGCTCCCCTAGCCTTAGGCTAGGGCACCCCTAGGCTTAGGCTAGGGCACGCCTAGGCTTAGGCTAGGACTCCCTAGCCTTAGGTTCGGGCACCCCTAGGCTTAGTCTAAGGCTAGGGCTCCCCTATCCTTAGGTTAGGGCACCCCTAGCCTTAGGCTAGGGCACCTCTTGGCTTAGGCTCAGGCACACCTAGGCTTAGGCTAGGGCTCCCCTAGTCTTATGCTAGGGCACCCCTAAGCTTAGGCTAAGGCTAGGGCTCCCGTATACTTAGGCTTGGGCTCCCCTAGCCTTAGGCTAGGGCACCCCTAGGTTTAGGCTAAGGCTAGGGCTCTCCTAGCCTTAGGCTAGGGCACCCCTAAGCTTAGGGTAGGGTACCGCTAGCCTTATGCTAGGGCTCCCCTAACCTAAGCCTAGAGCTCCCCTAGCCTTAGGCTAGGTCTCCCCTAGCCTTACACTAGGGCACCCCTAGGCTTAAGCTAACGCTAGGGCTCCCATAGCCTCAGGCTAGGGTTCCCCGAGCCTTAGGCTAGGGCACCCCTAGGCTTAGGCTAAGGCTAGGGTTCTCCTAGCCTTAGGCTAGGGCACCCCTAGGCTTAGGCTAAGGCTAGGGCTCCCCTAGCCTTAGGCTAGGACACCCATAGGCTTAGGGTAGGGCTGCTCTAGCCTTAGGTTCAGGCACCCCTAGGCTTAGGAAAGGGCTAGGGCTCCCCTAGCCTTAGGCTAGGGCACCCCTAAGCTTAGGCTAAGGCTAGGGCTCCCCTAGGCTTAGGCTAGGTCTTCCCTAGGCTTAGGCTCGGGCTCCCCTAGCCTTAGGCTAGGGCACCCCTAGACTTAGGCTAAGGCTAGGGATCCCCTAACCTTAGGTTCGGGCACCCCTAGGCTTAGGCTAAGGCTAGGGGTCCCATAGCCTTAGGTTAGGGCACCCCTAGGCTTAGGCTCGGGCACCCCTAAGCTTAGGCTAGGGCTCCCCTAGCCTTAGGTTTGGGCACCCCTAGGCTTAGGCTAGGGCTCCCCTAGCCTTAGGTTAGGGCACCCCTAGGCTTAGGCTAGGGCTCCGGTAGCCTTAGGCTAGGGCTCTTCTAGCCTAAGGCTAAGGCTCTCCTAGCCTTAGGCTCGGGCACCCCTAGGCTTAGGCTAAGGCTAGGGATCCCCAGCCTTAGGTCAGGGCACCCCTCGGCTTAGGCTCGTGCACCCCTAGGCTTAGGCTACGGTTCCCCTAGCCTTAGGCTAGGGCTCCCCAAGCCTTATGCAAGCCTCCCCTAGCCTTACGCTAGGGCACCCCTAGGCTTAGGCTAAGGCTAGGGCTCCCCTAGCCTTAGGCTAGGGCACCCCTAGGCTTGGGCTAGGGTACCCATAGGCATAGGCTAGGGCACCCATAGGCTTGGGCTAAGGCTAGGGCTCCCATAGCCTTAGGTATGGCAGCCCTAGGCTTAGGCTTGGGCTCACCTAGCCTTAGGCTAGGGTACCCCTAGGCTTAGGCTAAGGCTAGGGCTCCCCTATCCTTATGCTAGAGCTCTCCTATCCTTAGGCTAGGGCTCCCCTAGTCTTAGGCTAGGGCACCCCTAGGCTTAGGTTAATGCTAGGGCTCCCCTAGCCTTAGGCTAGGGCACTCCTAGGCTTAGGCTCGGGCACCCCTAGGCTTAGGCTAGATCTCCATTAGTCTTAGGTTAGTGCTCCCCTAGCCTTAGCCTAGGGCTCACCTAGCCTTTAGCTATGGCACCCCTAGGTTTAGGCTAAGGCTAGGGCTCCCCTAACCTTACGTATGGCAGCCCTAGGCTTAGGCTTGGGCTCCCGTAGCCTTAGGCTAGGGCACCCCTAGGCTTAGGCTAAGGCTAAGGCTCCCCTATCCTTAGGGTAGTTCATCCCTAGGCTTAGGCTAAGGCTAGGGCTCCCCTAGCCTTAGGCTAAGGCTCCCCTAGCCTTAGGCTAGGGCACCCCTAGGCTTAGGATCGGGTACCCCTAGGCTTAGGCTAAGGCTAGGGCTCCCCTAGCCTTAGGCTAGGGCACCCCTACGCTTGGGCTAGGGCACCCATATGCTTAGGCTAGGGCACCCATAGGCTTGGGCTAAGGCTAGGGCTCCCCTAGCCTTAGGTATGGCAGCCCTAGGCTTAGGCTTGTGCTCCTCTAGCCTTAGGCTAGGGCAACCCTAGGCTTAGGCTAAGGCTAGGGCTCCCCTATCCTTAGGCTAGGGCTCCCCTAGCCTTAGGCTAGGGCACACCTAGGCTTAGGCTAAGGCTAGGGCTCTCCTAGCCTTAGGCTAGGGCACCACGAGGCTTAGGCTCGGACACCCCTAGCCTTAGGCAAGGGCTCCCCTAGACTTAGGCTAGGGCTCCCCTAGCCTTAGGCTACTGCTCCCCTATTCTTAGGCCTGGGCACCCCTAGGCTTAGGCTAGGGCTCCCTTAGCTTTAGGCAAGGGCACCCTTACGCTTAGGCTAAGGCTAGGGCTCCTCTAGCCTTAGGATAGGGCTCCCATAGCCTTAGGCTAGGGCACCCATAGGCTTAGGTTAGGGCACCCATAGGCGTAGGTTAAGGCTAGGGCTCCCATAGCCTTAGGCTAGGGCTCCCCTAACCTTATGCTTGGGCCCCCCTAGGCTTAGGATAAGGCTAGGGCTCCCATAGCCTTAGGCTCGGGCACCCCTAACCTTAGGTTCGGGCACAATTAGGCTTACTCTAGGGCTTCCCTAGACTTAGGCTAGGGCTCCCCTAGCCTTAGGCTAGTGCTCCCCTATCCTTAGGCCGGGCACCCCTAGGCTTAGTCCAGGGCTCCCCTAGCCTTAGGTTAGGGCACCCCTAGGCTTAGGCTAGGGCTAGGGCTCCCCTAACCTTAGGCTAGTGCTCCCCTAGCCTTAGGCTAGGGCACCCCTAGGCTTAGGCTAAGGCTAGCGCTCCCCTTGCCTGAGGCTATGGCTCCCCTAGCCTTAGGCTAGGGCTCCCTTGGTTAGGCTGGGGCTCCCCTAGCCTTAGGCAAGGGCACCCCTAGTCTTAGGCTAAGGCTAGGGCTCCCCTAGCCTTAGGCTAGGGCACCCATTTGCTTAGGCTAGGGCACCCATTGGCTTAGGCTAAGGCTAGGGCTCCCCTAGCCTTAGGTATGGCAGCCCTAGGCTTAGGCTTGAGCTCCCCTAGCCTTAGGCTTGGGCACCCCTAGGCTTAGGCTAAGGCTAGGGCTCCCCTAGACTTAGACTAGGGCTCCCCTATCCTTAGGCTAGGGCACCCCTAGGCTTAGGCTAGGGCACCCCTAGGCTTAGGCTCGGGCTCCCCTAGCCTTAGGCTCCTGCTCCCCTAGCCTTAGGGTAGGGCACCCCAACCCTTAGGGTAGGGCACTCCTAGCCTTATGCTAGAGCTCCCCTAGCCTAAGCTTAGGGCTCCGCTGGCTTTAGGCTAGGGCTCCCCTAGCCTTACACTATGGCACCCCTAGGCTTAGGCTAACACTAGGGATCCCCTAGCCTATGGGTAGGGCTCCCCGAGCCTTAAGCTATGAACCCCTAGGCTTAGGTTAAGGCTAGGGCTCCCCTAGCCTTAGGCTAGGGCACCCCTAGGCTTAAGCTAAGGCTAGGGCTCCCCTAGGCTTAGGCTAGGGCTCCCCTAGCCTTAGGTTCGGGCACCCCTAGGCTTAGGCTAAGGCTAGGGCTCCCCTAGACTTAGACTAGGGCTCCACTATCCTTAGGCTAGGGCACACTTGGGCTTAGGTTGGGCACCCCTAGGCTTAGGCTCGTGCTCCCATAGCCTTAGGCTCGGGCTCCCCTAGCCTTAGGCTAGGGCTCCCCGAGACTTAGTCCACGGTTCCCCTAGCTTTAGGCTAGGGCTCCCCTACCCTTAGGGTAGGGCACCCCTAGCCTTATGATAGGGCTCCCCTAGCCTAAGCTTAGGACTCCCCTAGCTTTAGGCTAGGGCTCCCCTAGCCTTACATTAGGACACCCCTAGGCTTAGGCTAAGACTAGGGATCCCCTAGCCTATGGGTAAGGCTCCCCGAGCCTTAGGCTATGAACCCCTAGGCTTAGGTTAAGGCTAGGGCTCCCCTAGCCTTAGGCTAGGGCACCCCTAAGCTTAGGCTAAGGCGAGGGCACCCCTAGGCTTAGGCTTGGGCTCCCCTAGCCTTAGGTTCGGGCACCCCTAGGCTTAGGCTAAGGCTAGGACTCCCCTAGCCTTAGGGTAGGACGCCCTGAGCCTTAGGCTATGCACCCCTAGGCTTAGGCTAAGGCTACGGCTCCCCTAGCCTTAGGCTAGGGCACCCCAAGGCTTAGGCTAAGGCTAGGGCTCTCCTAGCCTTAGGTTCGGGCACCCCTATGCTTAGGCTAAGGCTAGGACTCCCATAGCATTAGGCTAGGGTACCCATAAGCTTAGGCTAAGGCTAGGGCTCCCCTAAGCTTAGGCTCGGGCACCCCTAGGCTTAGGCTAGGGCTCCACTAGCCTTAGGCTAGCGCTCCCCTAACCTTAGGCTAGGGCACCCCTAGGCTTAGGCTAAGGCTAGGGCTCCACTAGCCTTAGGATAGGGCACCCCTAAGCTTAGGCTAAGGCTAGGGCTCCCATAGCCTTAGGCTAGGGCTCCCCTAACCTTATGCTAGGGAACCCCTAGGCTTAGGCTAAGGCTAGGGCTCCCCTAGCCTTAGGCTAGGCCTCCCTAAGCCTTTGGCTAGGGCTCCCCTAGCATTAGGGTAGGTCACCCCTAGGCTTAGGCTAAGGCTAGGGCTCCCCTAGCCTTAGGCTAAGGCTCGCCTAGCCTTAGGCTAAGGCACCCCTAGGCTTAGGCTAGGGCGCTCCTAGTCTTAGGCTAAGGCACCCCTAGGCTTAGGCTAGGACTCCCCTAGCCTTAGGCTAGGGCGCCCCTAGGTTTAGGCTAAGGCTAGGGCTCCCCTAATCTTAGGCTAGTGCTCCCCTAGCCTTAGGCTAGGGCACCCCTAGGCTTAGGCTAAGGCTAGGGCTCCCCTAGCCTTCGGCTAGGGCTCCCCTAGCCTTCGGCTAGGGCACCCCTAGGCTTACGCTAAGGCTAGGGCTCCCCTAGTCTTAGACTAGGGCACCACTAAGCTTAGGCTAAGGCTAGGGCTCCCCTAGCCTTAGGTTAGGGCTCCCCTATACTTAGGCTAGGGCACCCCTGGGCTTAGGCTAAGGCTAGGGTTCACCTAGCCTAAGGCTAGGGCACCCGTAGGCTTAGGCTAGGGCTCCCCTAATCTTAGGCTAGGGCTCCTCTGACCTTGTGCTAGGGCACCCCTAAGCTTAGGCTAAGGCTAGGGCTGCCCTAGCCTTTGGCTAAGGCTCCCCAAGCCTTAGGCTAGGGCTCCCCTAGCGTTAGGGTAGGTCACCCCTAGGCTTAGGCTGAGGCTAGGGCTCACCTAGGCTTAGGCTAAGGCTCCCCTAGCCTTAGGCTAGGGCACCCCTAGTCTTAGGCTCTGGCACCCCTAGTCTTAGGCTAGGGCTCCCCTAGCCTTAGGTTCGGGCACCCCTAGGCTTAGGCTAGGGCTCCCTTAGCTTTAGGCTAGGGCTCCCCTAGCCTTAGGCTAGGGCTCCCCTAGCCTTAGGCTAGGGCACCCCTAGGCTTATGCTAGGGATCCCAAGCCTTAGGCTAGGGCACCCCTAGGCTTAGGCTAGGGCTCCCCTAGCCTTAGGCTCGGGCACCCCTAGGCTTATGCTAAGGCTGGGCTCTCCTAGCCTTAGGCTAGGTATCCCCTAGACTTAGGCTAGGGCTCCCGTAGCCTTAGGCTAGGCTCCCCTAGCCTTAGGCTAGGGCACCCCTAGGCTTAGGCTAAGGCTACGGCTCCCCTAGCCTTAGGCTAGTACTCCCCTAGCCTTAGGCTAGGGCACCCCTAGACTTAGGCTAAGGCTAGGGCTCCCCTAGCCTTCGGCTAGGGCTCTCCTAGCCTTAGGCTAGGGCACACCTAGGCTTAGGCTAGATCTCCCCTAGCCTTAGGCTAGGGCACCCCTAGGCTTAGGCTAAGGCTAGGGCTCTCGTAGCCTTAGGCTAGGGCACCCCTAGGCTTAGCCTAAGGCGCCCCTAGCCTTAGGCTCAGGCTCCCCTTGCCTTAGGCTCGTGCTCCCCTTGCCTTAGGCTCGGGTACCCCTAGCCTTAGGCTAGTGCTCCCCTATCCTTAGGCCAGGCACCCCTAGGCTTAGTCCAGGGCTCCCCTTGCCTTAGGCTAGGGCTCCCCTAGCCTTATGCTAGGGCACCCCTAGGCTTAGGCTAAGGCTAGGGCTCCCCAATCCTTTGGTTTGGGCTCCCCTAGCCTTAGGGTAGGTCACCCCTATGCTTAGGCTGAGGCTAGGGCTCCCCTAGGCTTAGTCTAAGGCTCCCCTAGCCTTAGGCTAGGGCACCCCTAGTCTTAGGCTATGGCACCCCTAGGCTTAGGCTAGGGCTCCCCTAGCCTTAGGTTCGGGCACCCCTAGGCTTAGGCTAGGGCTCCCTTAGCTTTACGCTAGGGCTCCCCAAGCCTTAGGCTAGGGCACCCCTAGGCTTATGCTAGGGTTCCCAAGCCTTAGGCTAGAGCACCCCTAGGCTTAGGCTAAGGCTAGCTCTCCCCTATCCTTAGGCTAGGGCTCCCCTAGCCTTAGGCTAGGACACCTCTACGCTTAGCCTAGGGCTCCCCTAGGCTTAGGCTAGGGAACCCCTACGTTTAGGCTCGGGATCCCATAGCCTTAGGCTAGGGTACCCCTAGGCTTAGGCTAGGGATCCCTTAGCTTTAGGCTAGGGCTCCCCTAGTCTTAGGCTAGGGCACCCCTAAGCTTAGGCTAGGGCTCCCTTAGCCTTAAGTATGGCAGCCCTAGGCTTAGGATTGGGCTCCCGTAGGCTTAGGCTAGGACACCCCTATGCTTAGGCTAAGGCTAGGGCTCCCCTAGCCTTAGGCTAGGGCACCCCTTGGCTTAGGCTAAGGCAAGGGCTCTCCTAGCCTTAGGCTAGGGCTCTCCTAGTCTTAGGCTCTGGCTCCCCTAGCCTTAGGCTCGTGCTCCCCTAGCCTTAGGCTCGGGCACCCCTAGCCTTATGTTGGGCTCCCCTAGCCTTAGCCTAGGGTTCCCCTAGCCTTAGGCTAGGTCACCACTAGGCTTAGGCTAAGGCTAGGGCTCCCTTAGCCTTAGGCTAAGGGACCCCTAGCCTTAGGCTAGGACACCCATAGGCTTAGGGTAAGACTAGGGCTCCCCTAGCCTTAGGTTAGGGCTTCACTAGCCTGAGGCTAGGGCACCCCTAGGCTTAGGCTAAGGCTAGGGCTCCCCTAGCCTTAGGCTAGGGAACCCCAAGCTTAGGCTAGGGCTCCCCTAACCTTATGTTCGGGCCCCCCTAGGCTTAGGTTAAGGCTAGGGCTCCCCTAACCTTAGGCTAGGGCACTCCTAGGCTTAGGCTCTGGCACCCCAAGGCTTAGGCTAGGGCTCCATTAGCCTTAGGTTAGCGCTCCCCTAGCCTTACGCTAGGGCTCACCTAGCCTTTGGCTATGGCACCCCTAGGCTTAGGCTAAGGCTAGGGCTCCACTAGCCTTAGCCTAGGGCACACCTAGGTTTGGCTAGGGCTCCCCTAACCTTAGTTTGGGGCACCCCTAGCTTAGTCTAAGGATAGGGCTCCCCTAGCCTTAGGGTAGGGCTCCCGTAACCTTATGCTAGGGCACCCCTAGGCTTAGGCTAAGGCTAGGGCTCCCCTAGCCTTAGGGAAGGTCACCCCTATGCTTAGGCTAAGGCTAGGGCTCCCCTAGCCTTAGGCTAAGGCTCCCCTAGCCTTAGGCTAGGCCACCCCTAGGCTTATGCTCGGGCACCCCTAGGCTTAGGCTAGGGCTCCCCTAAGCTTAGGCTAAGACTATGGCTCCCCTAGCCTTAGGCTAGGGCTCCCCAAGCCTTATGCTAGGGCTCCCCTAGCCTTAGGCTAGGGCACCCTTAGGCTTAGGCTAATGCTAGGGCTCCCCTAGCCTTAGGCTATGGCACCCCTAGGCTTGGGCTAGGGCACCCATACGCATAGGCTAGGGCACCCAAAGGCTTGGGCTAAGGCTAGGGCTCCCCTAGCCTTAGGTATGGCAGCCCGAGGCTTAGGCTTGGGCTCCCCTAGCCTTAGGCTAGGGCAGCCTTAGGCTTAGACTAAGGCTAGGGCTCCCCTATCCGTTTGCTTGGGCTCTCCTATCCTTAGGCTAGGGCACTCCTAGGCTTAGGCTCCGGCACCCCTAGGCTTAGGCTAGGGCTCCATTAGTCTTAGGTTAGTGCTCCCCTAGCCTTAGGCTAGGGCTCACCTAGCCTTTGGCTATGGCACCCCTAGGTTTAGGCTAAGGCTAGGGCTCCACTAGCCTTAGGCTAGGGCACCCCTAGGCTTGGTCTAGGGCATCCATAGGCTTAGGCTAGGGCACCCATAGGCTTGGGCTAAGGCTAGGGCTCCCCTAGCCTTAGGTATGGCAGCCCTAGGCTTAGGCTTGGGCTCCCGTAGCCTTAGGCTAGGGCACCCCTAGGCTTAGGCTAAGGCTAAGGCTCCCATAGCCTTAGGGTAGGTCATCCCTAGGCTTAGGCTAAGGCTATGGCTCCCGTAGCCTTAGGCTACGGCACCCCTAGGCTTGGGCTAGGGCACCCATAGGCTTAGGCTAGGGCACCCATAGGCTTGGGCTAAGGCTAGGGCTCCCCTAGCCTTAGGTATGGCAGCCCTAGGCTTAGGCTTGGGCTCCCGTAGCCTTAGGCTAGGGCACCCCTAGGCTTAGGCTAAGGCTAAGGCTCCCATAGCCTTAGGGTAGGTCATCCCTAGGCTTAGGCTAAGGCTATGGCTCCCGTAGCCTTAGGCTACGGCACCCCTAGGCTTGGGCTAGGGCACCCATAGGCTTAGGCTAGGGCACCCATAGGCTTGGGCTAAGGCTAGGGCTCCCCTAGCCTTAGGTATGTCGGCCCTAGGCTTAGGCTTGGGCTCCCCTAGCCTTAGGCTAGGGCACCCCTAGGCTTAGGCTAAGACTAGGTCTCCCCTATCCTTAGGCTAGGGCTCCCCTAGGCTAAGGCTAGGGCACCCCTAGGCTTAGGCTAAGGATAGGGCTCTCCTAGCCTTAGGCTAGGGCACCCCGAGGCTTAGGCTAGGGCTCCCCTAGGGTTAGGCTAGGGCTCCCCTAGCCTTAGCCTCGAGCTCCCCTAGCCTTAGGCTCGGGCACCCCTAGCCTTAGGCTAGGGCTCCCCTAGACTTAGGCTAGGGATCCTCTAGCCTTAGGCTAGTGCTCCCCTATCCTTAGGCCAGGGCACCCCTAGGCTTAGGCTAGGGCTCCCATAGCCTTAGGCTAGGGCACACCTAGGCTTAGCCTAAGGCTAGGGCTCCCCTAGCCTTAGGCTTGGGCTCCTCTAGCCTTAGACAAGGGCACCCTTAGGCTTAGGCTAGGGCTCCCTAAGCCTTAGGCTAGGGCTCCCCTACCTTAGGCAAGGGCACCCCTAGGCTTGGGCTAGGGCACCCATAGGCTTAGGCTAGGGCACCCATAGGCTTGGGCTAAGGCTAGGGCTCCCCTAGCCTTAGGTATGGCAGCCCTAGGCTTAGGCTTGGGCTCCCCTATCCTTAGGCTAGGGCACCCCTAGGCTTAGGCTAAGGCGAGGGCTCCCCTATCCTTAGGCTAGGGCTCCCCTATCCTTAGTCTAGGGCTACCTTAGCCTTAGGTTAGGGCACCCCAAGACTTAGGCTAAGGCTAGGGCTCTCCTAGCATTAGGCTAGGGCACCCATAAGCTTAGGCTAAGGCTAGGGCTCCCCTAGCCTTAGGCTAGGGCACCCCTAAGCTTAGGCTCGGGCACCCCTAGGCTTAGGCTAGGGCTCCACTAGCCTTAGGCTAGCGCTCCCCTAACCTTATGCTAGGGCACCCCTAGGCTTAGGCTAAGGCTAGGGCTCCCCTACCTTAGGATAGGGCACCCCTAAGCTTAGGCTAAGGCTAGGGCTCCCATAGCCTTAGTCTTGGGCTCCCCTAACCTTATGCTAGGGAACCCCTAGGATTAGGCTAAGGCTAGGGCTCCCCTAGCCTTAGGCTAGGCCTCCCTTAGCCTTTGGCTAGGGCTCCCCTAGCCTTAGGGTAGGTCACCCCTAGGCTTAGGCTAAGGCTAGGGCTCCCCTAGCGTTAGGCTAAGGCTTGCCTAGCCTTAGGCTAGGGCTCCCCTAGCCTTAGGCTAAGGCACCCCTAGGCTTAGGCTAGGGCTCTCCTAGTCTTAGGCTAAGGCACCCCTAGGCTTAGGCTAGGACTCCCCTAGCCTTAGGCTAGGGCACCCCTAAGTTTAAGCTAAGGTTATGGCTCCCCTAAGCTTAGGCTAGTGCTCCCCTAGCCTTAGGCTTGGGCACCCCTAGGCTTAGGCTAAGCTAGGGCTCCCCTAGCCTTCGGCTAGGGCTCCCCTAGCCTTAGGCTAGGGCACCGCTAGGCTTAGGCTAAGGCTAAGGCTCCCCTAGTCTTAGGCTAGGGCAACCCCTAGCCTTAGGTTCAGGCTCCCCTAGCCTTAGGCTCGTGCACCCCTAGCCTTAGGCTAGGGCACCCCTACGCTTAGGCTAGGGCTCCCCTAGCCTTAGGCTAGGGCACCTCTAGGCTTACGCTAAGGCTAGGGCTCCCCTAGTCTTAGGCTAGGGCACCACTAAGCTTAGGCTTAGGCTAGGGCTCCCCTACCCTTAGGTTAGGGCTCCCCTATGCTTAGGCTAGGGCACCCCTACGCTTAGTCCAGGGCTTCCCTTGCCTTAGGCTAGGGCTCCCCTAGGCTTAGGCTCGGGCACCCCTAGGCTTAGGCTAGGGTTCCTCTAATCTTAGGCTAGGGCTCCCCTAACCTTGTGCTAGGGCACCCCTAGGCTTAGGCTAAGGCTAGGACTGCCCTAGCCTTTGGCTAAGGCTCACCTAGCCTTAGGCTAGGGCTCCCGTAGCGTTAGGGTAGGTCACCCCTAGGCTTTGGCTGAGGCTAGGGCTCACCTGGCTTAGGCTAAGGCTCCCCTAGCCTTAGGCTAGGGCACCCCTAGTCTTAGGTTCTGGCACCCCTAGGCTTAGGCTAGGGCTCCCCTAGCCTTAGGTTTGGGCACCCCTAGGCTTAGGCTAGGGCTCCCATAGCCTTAGGTTCGGGCACCGCTAGGGCACCGCTAGGCTTAGGCTAAGGCTAAGGCTCCCCTAGTCTTAGGCTAGGGCAACCCCTAGCCATAGGTTCAGGCTCCCCTAGCCTTAGGCTCATGCACCCCTAGCCTTAGGCTAGGGCACCCCTACGCTTAGGCTAGGGCTCCCCTAGCCTTAGGCTAGGGCACCTCTAGGCTTACGCTAAGGCTAGGGCTCCCCTAGTCTTAGGCTAGGGCACCACTAAGCTTAGGCTTAGGCTAGGGCTCCCCTAGCCTTAGGTTAGGGCTCCCCTATGCTTAGGCTAGGGCACCCCTACGCTTAGTCCAGGGCTCCCCTTGCCTTAGGCTCGGGCACCCCTAGGCTTAGGCTAGGGTTCCTCTAGTCTTAGGCTAGGGCTCCCCTAACCTTGTGCTAGGGCACCCCTAGGCTTAGGCTAAGGCTAGGACTGCCCTAGCCTTTGGCTAAGGCTCACCTAGCCTTAGGCTAGGGCTCCCGTAGCGTTAGGGTAGGTCACCCCTAGGCTTTGGCTGAGGCTAGGGCTCACCTGGCTTAGGCTAAGGCTCCCCTAGCCTTAGGCTAGGGCACCCCTAGTCTTAGGCTCTGGCACCCCTAGGCTTAGGCTAGGGCTCCCCTAGCCTTAGGTTCGGGCACCCCTAGGCTTAGGCTAGGGCTCCCCTAGCCTTAGGTTCGGGCACCTCTAGGCTTAGGCTAGGGCTCCCTTAGCTTTAGGCTAGGGCTCCCCTAGCCTTAGGCTACGGCACCACTAGGCTTATGCTAGGGTTCCCCAGCCTTAGGCTAGGGCACCCATAGGCTTATGCTAGGGTTCCCCAGGCTTAGGCTAGGGCACCCCTAGGCTTAGGTTAAGGCTAGGTCTCCCCTACCCTTAGGCTAGTGCTCCCCTAGCCTTAGGCTAAGGCACCCCTAGGCTTAGGCTAAGGCTAGCGCTCCCATAGCCTAAGGCTAGGGAACCCCTAAGCTTAGGCTAGGGCTCCCATAGCCATAGGCTAGGGCACCCCTAGGCTTAGGCCAGGGCTCACTTAGCTTTAGGCTAGGGCTTCCCTAGCCTTAGGCTAGGGCACCCATAGGCTTAGGCTAGGGCACCCATAGGCTTAGGCTAAGGCTAGGGCTCCCCTAGCCTTAGGTATGGCAGCCCTAGGCTTAGGCTTGGGCTCCCCTAGCCTTAGGCTAGGGCACCCCTAGGCTTGGGCTAAGGCTAGGGCTGCCCTAGTCTTAGGCTAGGGCATCCCTATTCTTAGGCTAAGGCTAGGGCTCCACGTTGCCTTAGTCTAGGGCACCCATAGGATTAGGCTAAGGCTAGCGCTCCCCAAGCCTCAGGCTAGGGCTCCCGTAGACTTAGAGAAGGGCACCCTTAGGCATAGGCTAAGCCTAGGGCTCCCCAAGCCTTAGGCTAGGGCTCCTGTAGGCTTAGGCTAAGGCTAGCGCTACCCTAGCCTTAGCCTAGGGATCCCCTAGCCTTAGGCTAGGGCTCCCCTAGCCTTACGCAAGGGCACCCCTAATCTTAGGCTAAGGCTAGGGCTACCCTAGCCTTAGGCTAGGGCTCCCCTAGCCTTAGGCTAGGGCACACCTAGGCTTAGGCTAGATCTCCCCTAGCCTTAGGCTAGTGCACCCCTAGGCTTAGGCTAAGGCTAGGGCTCTCCTAGCCTTAGGCTAGGGCACCCCTAGGCTTAGCCTAAGGCGCCCCTAGCCTTAGGCTCAGGCTCCCCTTGCCTTAGGCTCGTGCTCCCCTTGCCTTAGGCTCGGGTACCCCTAGCCTTAGGCTAGGGCTTCCCTAGACTTAGGCTAGTGCTCCCCTAGCCATAGGCTAGTGCTTCCCTATCCTTAGGCCAGGACACCCCTAGGCTTAGTCCAGGGCTCCCCTTGCCATAGGCTAGGGCTCCCCTAGCCTTAGGCTAGGGCACCTCTACGCTTAGCCTAGGGCTCCCCTAGCCTTAGGCTAGGGCACCCCTACGCTTAGGCTAGGGCTCCCCTATCCTTAGGCTAGGGCACCCCTAGGCTTAGGCTAAGGTTATGGCTCCCCTAGCCTTAGGCTATGGCACCCATAGGCTTAGGTTTAGGGCACCCATTGGCTTAGGCTAAGGCTAGGGCTCACCTAGCCTTAGGTATGGCAGCCCTAGGCATAGGCTTGGGCTCCCCTAGCCTTAGGCTAGGGCAACGCTAGGCTTAGGCTAAGGCTAGGGCTCCCCTAGTCTTAGGCTAGGGCACCCCTAAGCTTAGCCTAAGGCTAGGGATCACCTATCCTTAGGTTAGGGCTCCCCTATCCTTAGGTTAGGGCTCCCCTTGCCTTAGGCTAGGGCACCCCTAGGCTTAGGCTAAGGCTAGGGCTCTCCTATCTTAAGCTAGGGCTCCCCTAACCTTATGCTAGGGCACCCCTAGGCTTAGGCTAAGGCTAGGGCTCCCCAATCCTTTGGCTAGGGCTCCCCTAGCCTTAGAGTAGGTCACCCCTAGGCTTAGGCTGAGGCTAGGGCTCCCCTAGGCTTAGGCTAAGGCTCCCGTAGCCTTAGGTTCAGGCACCCTTAGGCTTAGGCTAGGGCTCCCTTAGCTTTACGCTAGGGCTCCCCTAGCCTTAGGTTAGGGCACCCCTAGGCTTATGCTAGGGTTCCCCAGCATTAGGCTAGAGCACCCCTAGGCTTAGCCTAAGGCTAGGGGTCCCCTACCCTTAGGCTAGTGCTCCCCTAGCCTTAGGCTAAGGCACCGCAAGGCTTTGGCTAAGGCTAGCGCTCCCCTAGCCTTAGGTATGGCAGCCCTAGGCTTTGGCTTGGGCTCCCCTAGCCTTAGGCTAGGGCACCCCTAGGCTTAGGCTAAGGCTAGGGATCCCCTAGCCTTAGGTTAGGGCTCCCCTATCCTTAGGCTAGGGCTCCCCTAGCCTTAGGCTAGGGCACCCCTAGGCTTAGGCAAAGGCTAGGGCTCTCCTATCCTTAGGCTAGGGCTCTCCTAGCCTTAGGCTAGGGCACCCCTAGGCTTAGGCTAAGGCTCCCCTAGCCTTAGGCTCGTGCTCCCCTACCCTTAGGCTTGGGCACTCCTAGCCTTAGGCTAGGGCTCCCCCAGGCTTAGGCTAGTGCTCCCCTAGCCTTAGTCTAGTGCTCCCCTATCCTTAGGCCAGGGTACCCCTAGGTTTAGTCCAGGGCCCCCCTTGCCTTAGGCTAGGGCTCCCCTAGGCTTACGCTCAGGCACCCCTAGGCTTAGGCTAGGGCTCCCCTAGTCTTAGGCTAGGGCTCCCCTAACCTTATGCTAGGGCACCCCTAGGCTTAGGCTAAGGCTAGGGCTCCCCAAGCCTTAGGCTAGGGCACCCCTAGGTTTAGGCTATGGCTAGGGCTCTCCTAGTCTTAGGCTCGGGATCCCCTAGCCTTAGGCTCGTGCTCCCCTAGCCTTAGGCTCAGGCACCCCTAGCCTTATGTTAGGGCTCCCCTAGCCTAAGCCTAGGGCTCCCCTAACCTTATGCTAGGGCTCCCATAGCCTTACACTAGGGCACCCCTGGGTTAGGCAAAGGCTAGGGCTCCCCTAGCCTTAGGGTAGGGCTCCCTGAGCCTTAGGCTATGCACCCCTAGGCTTAGGCTAAGGCTAGGGTTCCCCTAGCCTTAGGTTCGGGCACCCCTAGGCTTAGGCAGTTGCTCCCCTAGCCTTAGGCTAGGGCACCCCTAAGCTTAGGCTAAGGCTAGGGCTACCCTAGCCTTAGGATAGGGCTCCCCAAGCCTTAGGCTAGGGCTCCCCTAGCCTTAGGTTAGGGCTCCCCTAGCCTTCGGCTAGGGCACCCCTAGGATTAGGCTAAGGCTAGGGCTCTCCTAGCCTGAGGCTAGGGCACCCCTAGGCTTAGGCTTGGGCTCCCCAACCTTAGGCTCGTGCTCCCCTAGCCTTAGGCTCGTGCTCCCCTAGCCTTAGGCTAGGGCTCCCCTAGCCTTAGGTTAGGGCTACCCCAGGCTTAGGCTAGGGATCCCCTACCCTTAAGGTAGGGCAACCCTAGCCTTATCCTAGGGCTCCCCTAGCGTAAGCCTAGGGCTCCCCTAGCCTTAGGCTAGGCCTCCCCTAGCGTAAGCCTAGGGCTCACCTAGCCTTAGGCTAGGGCTCCCCTAGCCTTACACTAGGGCACCCCTAGGCTTAGGCTAAGGCTAGGGCTCCCCTTGCCTTAGGGTAGGGCTCCCCTAGCCTTGGCTCGGGCACCCCTAGACTGAGGCTAACACTAGGGCTCCCCTAGCCTTAGGCTAGTGCTGCTCTAGCCTTGGCTAGGGCACCCCTAGGCTTAGGCTAACACTAGGGCTCCCCTAGCCTTAGGCCAGGGCTCCTCTAGCCTTAGGCTAGGGCTCCCCTAGCCTTAGGCTAGGGCTACCCTAGCCTTAGGCTAGGGCTACCCCAGCCTTAGGCTAGGGATCCCCTACCCTTAAGGTTGGGCAACACTAGCCTTAGGCTAGGGCTCCCCTAGCCTTACACTAGGGCACCCCTAGGCTTAGACAAAGGCTAGGGCTCCCCTAGCCTTAGGGTAGGGCTCCCCGAGCCTTAGTCCAGGGCTCCCCGAGACTTACGCTTGGGCTCCCATAGCCTTAGGCTAAAGCTCCCCTACCCTTAGGGTAGGGCACCCCTAGCCTTATGTTAGGGCTCCCCTAGCCTAAGCCTAGGGCTCCCCTAGCCTTATGCTAGTGCTCCCCTAGCCTTACACTAGGGTACCCCTAGGCTTAGGCAAAGGCTAGGGCTCCCCTAGCCTTAGGCTTGTGCACCCCTAGCCTTAGGCTAGGGCACCCCTAGGCTTAGGCTAGTGCTCCCCTAGCCTTAGGTTCGGGCACCCCTAGGCTTAGGCAGGTGCTCCCCTAGCTTTAGGCTAGGGCACCCCTAAGCTTAGGCTAAGGCTAGGGCTACCCTAGCCTTAGAATAGGGCTCCCCTAGCCTTAGGCTAGGGCTCCCCTAGCCTTAGGTTAGGGCTCCCCTAGCCTTAGGCTAGGGCACCCCTAGGCTTAGGCTCTGGCTCCCCAACCTTAGGCTCGTGCTCCCCTAGCCTTAGTCTAGGGCACACCTAGCCTTAGGCTAGGGCTACCCTAGCCTTAGGCTAGGGCTACCCCAGCCTTAGGCTAGGGATCCCCTACCCTTAGGGTAGGGCAACCCTAGCCTTATGCTAGGGCTCCCCTAGTGTAAGCCTAGGGCTCCCCTAGCCTTAGGCAAGGGCTCCCCTAGTGTAAGCCTAGGGCTCCCATAGCCTTAGGGCAGGGCTCCCCTAGCCTTGACTAGGGCACCCCTAGGCTTCGGCTAACACTAGGGCTCCCCTAGCCTTAGGCTAGGGCTCCTCTAGCCTTAGGCTAGGGCTGCCCTAGCCTTAGGCTAAGGCTCCCCTACCCTTAGGCTAGGGCTACCCCAGCCTTAGGCTAGGGATCCCCTACCCTTAGGGTCGGGCAACACTAGCCTTATGCTAGGGCTCCCCTAGGCTTAGGCTAAGGCTAGGGCTACCCTAGCCTTAGGGTTGGGCTCCCCTAGCCTTGGCTAGGGCACCCCTAGGCTTAGGCTAACACTAGGTCTCCCCTAGCCTTAGGCTAGGGCTCCTCTAGCCTTAGGCAAGGGCACCCCTAGGCTTAGGCTAAGGCTAGGGCTCCCCTAGCCTTAGGCTAGGGTACCCCTTGGCTTAGGCTAAGGCTAGGGCTCCCCTAGCCTTAGGCTAGGTCACCCGTAGGCTTAGGCTAGGGCACCCCTAGGCTTAGACTCGGGCACCTCTAGGCTTAGCTAGGGCTCCCCTAGCCTTAGGCTAGGGCACACCAAGACTTAAGCTATGGCTCCCCTAGCCTTAGGTTCGGGCACCCCTAGGCTTAGGGTAGGGATGCTCTAGCCTTAGGCTAGGGCACCCCTAGGCTTAGGCTAGGGCTCCCCTAACCTTAGGCTAGGGCTCCCCTAGACTAAGGCTAGGGCTCCTTTAGCCGTAGGCTAGGGCACCACTAAGCTTAGGCTAAGGCTAGGGCTCCCCTTGCCTTATGCTAGGGCACCCCTAGGCTTAGGCTCGGGCACTCCTAGGATTAGGCTAGCGCTCATCTTGCCTTAGGCTAGGACACACCTAGGCTTAGGCTAGGGCTCCCCTAGCCTTAGGATAGGGCTCCCCTAGCCTTAGGCTAAGGCACCCCTAGGCTTAGCCAAGGCAGCCCTAAGATTAGGGTAAGGCTGGGCTCCCCCAGCCTTAGGCTAGGGCTCCCCTAGCCTTAGGCTAGGGCACCCTTAGCCTTAGGTTAGGGCTCCCCTAGCCATAGGCAAGGACACCCCTAGGCTTAGGCTAAGGCTAGGGCTACCCTAACCTTAGGCTAGGCTCCCCTAGCGTTAGGCTAGGGCACCCTAAGGCTTAGGCTAGGGCTCCCCTAGCTTTAGGCTAGGGCTACAATAGCCTTAGGCTAGGGCACCCCTAGGCTTAGGCTAGGGCACCCCTAGCCTTAGGCTAATGCTCCCCTATATTTAGGCTAGGGCACCCCTAGTCTTAGACTAAGGCTAGCGCTCCCCTAGCCTTAGGCTTGGGCTACCCTAGCCTTAGGCTAGGGCACCCTTAGCCTTAGGTTAGGGCTCCCCTAGCCTTAGGCAAGGACACCCCTAGGCTTAGGCTAAGGCTAGGGCTCCCCTAGCCTTAGGCTAGGGCTCCCCTAGCCTTAGGCTAGGGCACCCATAGGCTTAGGCTAGGGCACCCCTAGGCTTAGGCTGACGCTAGGGCTCCCCTAGTCTTAGGCGAGGGCACCCCTAAGCTTAGGCTAAGACTAGGGCTCCCCTAGCCTTAGGCTCGGGCTCCCCTAGCCTTAGGCCAGGGCACCCTAGTCTTAGTCCAGGGCTCCCCAAGCCTTAGGCTAGGGCTCCCCTAGCCTAAGCCTCGGACTCCCCTATCCTTACACTAGGGCACTCCTAGGCTTAGGCTAACGCTAGGGCTCCCCTAGCCTAAGGCTAGGGCAACACTCGGCTTAGGCTGAGGGTAAGGCTCCCCTAGACTTAGGCTAGGGCTCCCCTAGCCTAAGGCTAGGGTTCCCCTAGCCTAAGGCTAGGTCACCCCTAGGCATAGGCTAAGGCTAGGGCTCCCCTAGCCTTAAGCTAAGGCTCCCCTAGCCTTAGGCTCGGGCTCCATACCCTTATGCTAGGCCACCTCTAGGCTTAGGCTAGGGCAACCCTAGGCTTAGGCTAAGGCTAGGGCTCCCTTAGGCTTAGGCTACGGCACCCCTAGGCTTAGTCTAGGGCTACCCTAACCTTAGGCTAGGCTCCCCTAGCGTTAGGCTAGGGCACCCCTAGGCTTAGGCTAGGGTACTCCTAGGCTTAGGCTAGGGTTCCCCTAGCCTTAGGCTAGGGCCCCCCTCGCCTTAGGCTAGGGCACCCCTAGGCTTGGGCTAAGGCTAGGGCTCCCCTAGCCTTAGACTAGGCTCCCCTAGCCTTAGGCTAGGACACCCCTAGCCTTTGGCTAGGGCTCCCCTAGGCTTAGGCTAGGGCTCCCCTAGCCTTAGGCTAGGGCACCCCTAGGTTTGGGCTAAGGCTAGGGCTCCCCTATCCTTACACTAGGGCACTCCTAGGCTTAGGCTAACGCTAGGGCTCCCCTAGCCTAAGGCTAGGGCAACACTCGGCTTAGGCTGAGGGTAAGGCTCCCCTAGACTTAGGCTAGGGCTCCCCTAGCCTAAGGCTAGGGTTCCCCTAGCTTAAGGCTAGGTCACCCCTAGGCATAGGCTAAGGCTAGGGCTCCCCTAGCCTTAAGCTAAGGCTCCCCTAGCCTTAGGCTCGGGCTCCATACCCTTATGCTAGGCCACCTCTAGGCTTAGGCTAGGGCAACCCTAGGCTTAGGCTAAGGCTAGGGCTCCCTTAGGCTTAGGCTACGGCACCCCTAGGCTTAGTCTAGGGCTACCCTAACCTTAGGCTAGGCTCCCCTAGCGTTAGGCTAGGGCACCCCTAGGCTTAGGCTAGGGTACTCCTAGGCTTAGGCTAGGGTTCCCCTAGCCTTAGGCTAGGGCCCCCCTCGCCTTAGGCTAGGGCACCCCTAGGCTTGGGCTAAGGCTAGGGCTCCCCTAGCCTTAGACTAGGCTCCCCTAGCCTTAGGCTAGGACACCCCTAGCCTTTGGCTAGGGCTCCCCTAGGCTTAGGCTAGGGCCCCCCTAGCCTTAGGCTAGGGCACCCCTAGGTTTGGGCTAAGGCTAGGGCTCCCCTAGCCTTAGACTAGGCTCCCCGAACCTTAGGCTAGGGCTCCCCAAGCCTTAGGCTAGGGCACCCCTAATCTTAGGCTAAGGCTAGGACTCCCCTAGCTTTAGTCCAGGGCTCCCCTAGCCTTAGGCTAGGTCACCTCTAGGCTTTGGCTAGGGCACCCCTAGGCTTAGGCTAATTCTAGGGCTTCTCTAGCCTTAGGCTAGGGCTCCCCTAGCCTTAGGCTAGGGTACCCCTAGGCTTAGGCTCGGGCACCCCGAGGGTGGAAAGCGTCTTGACACGCATGTTGGGAGGAAGGCAAAATGATGGGGAGCCCTGAGTACATGAGGACGGCGGCTCAGGGAGCGAGTGGGCTGCCTGTCAGGGGGTCTGCCTGTAGCACCTCCAATGGACAGTGAGGAGAGGGTTGGCCCTTGGGCCACCCAGCCACAGGATTTCGGTTGCAGGACTTGTCAGGTGCTCAGTGCACTGAGACACCAGATCCCGAGAAAGGAGGGTGTGGGGAGGGGAGGCAGGGAGCTCTAAGAGTGGCGGTCAGCAAGAAGACCTGCAGGGCCTGTGCCCCCAACGAAACTGCGGCCTGTGCTCAGGGAGCATTGGGAGAGCCCACTTCGTGCTCCTGCCACAAGGAGTGACCTGTGCTGAAGGACTCCAAACTGGGGCCAGGAAGGAGCGTGGTTGGACGGGGAAGGCTGATTGATGCTGGGAGCTGGGGTCAGCCATGCCCCTTCATACACACATGCGCACTCGAGAATACACACAGAAGTACGCATGCACACACCCACATGCCCACCCCTACACATGAGCACACACACACACGCACACACTCACACACATCTGGGGTAGGCCCCTGTGTCCCGAGCCCCTTGGCTGTCGCTGGCCTGTCCTTCTGGGCACCCACCTCTGTGCGGGCTTTCATTGCCTTGTCCAGCCTCCCCCATGTGGCCTCAACGCAGCTCCTGTGGACTTGACTCTGGGCCATGGAGCTGGGGGAGGCGAGTTCCAGGGCACCTGCCAGCTCCCTCAGGGCCTGCACCCTGGCAGCCCCACACTCTGCCTTTTCTCCCGGAAGATCTTGAACTTCTCTTCCAGCATCTGCCAAAGGTGGGGCTGGAGAGGTTCAATGTGGATGGGGTTCAGGCAGCTCCTAAAACTCACGAAAGGGCCAGCTGGCCCCAACAGCTCCCACATACCTCAGCCCTGGTTCTAGAACTCTGCAGGGCATCTCCTGCCCCCTCAGCCCACCCAGCATCTACCCTACCCTCCGTTCCTGCATCCACTTTCCCGAAACAACTTACTTCCACACCCTCCAGCTCCTGCCCACACTGTCTCTGGAGAGGGCCCGAGTTCAGGAAACCCCAGGCAGCCCCTGCTGTCTGCGGCCTGTGGAGGAGGCAAAGCTGGGTCGGTGGATCAGGGAGCCTGGTCACAAAGCCCACTTAGCAGGGTCACTTTCCCAAGCCAGGGGCTCCCTGCACCTGCAGGGGCGTTCTGGGAAGAGTTGAGCTGGGCTGAGGATGCCCTGCACAGCCCCAGGCTGACACAGGTCACAGTACAAGCTACTGCGTTTCCAGCCCAGATGGATCGTAGGCGAGATAACGATTTGCCCATGATCCTAGCCCAGAGGCTGGCCCGGAGTATCAGGGGCCCTGCATTTGCTGCATGCAAGAACCATGGAGGGGTGCAGCTTCTACCTTTGAAGGGTGTGCAGTCTCCTCCAAACACACAGCATGCCTGGGTGGCACACAACGTGGCTACCTGTGGAGTGCCGGGCTTTAGAATGACCCCACCTGCTGACTCATGAGGATCCTCCAGAGGGTTTGCAAGCCAGTAAATCTTTCCAGGAGCAGGGAACCTCTTCTTTCTCCTGAGGAGCAGTTAGTGGGACTGAACGAGGCAACAGCCCAACACTTCCCAAGCAGGCCTCCTGGAGCATCGTTAGAGCAAGGGGTAAACTGCTAGTGATAATGGGCTCCTGGGAGGAGAGTTTGCAGAAAGGCCTGAAGCGCTGAGCAAGATCTCAGGACGGTGGCCCTCAGGGAGCTTAGGACAAGTTCTAAACCCAGCCAGGAAGCTGAAGGGCTGACCAGACAGAAGCTGAGGGGGAGGAATGAGCATGCTGGGATAACTGCTGACCCCCGCCTGGGGGCAGGGCTTCCTGGTTGAAGCTGTGGGAGCTGACTCAAGCCAGACCCCACCTGCTCTGAGACGCTGAGGCCACCATCAAAATTCACAGCCAACTGTCTCACGTGCTCGTCCGTATCCAGGTGGGTGCCTGGGGGAGGGGGTGGCTTCTGCAAGTGCTGCCACCCAAGGCCCAGAGTCCCACCCTCAATGCCCGGGACCTTGGCCACCATGCTGTCTCAGGAGAAAGCCACAAGCCTCCCAGATGCTGTGTCCCACTGGGTGGAGACCCCCCTGAGGAGACATGGATCGCACCAATGAATCACACAATCTGCCTCTGACGCCTTGAGGCCTCCTCACCCCCCACTATCATCACCCCAGTGCCGCTTCCAACTCTGGACTAGAGTGCATAGGTTTTAGCAAGAGATGAAACTCACAACACATGGAACCCAGGAACAGGAATGGGAATAGAGATACCAAAAGGGTAGGGGGAAGGGGGGTAGAGGATGGGAGGAAGGGGAACCGATAGCAATGATTGACATATAACCACACACCCCTCGCAGGGAGAGGAGCAACAGAAAACTGAGGATAAAAGAGGCAATGGTCGCTGTGAGATATGAAAATAATAACAATCTATAATCTATCAAGGAACCATGAGTGGGGGAGGAGGAAAAAAAGGGGAGCTGATCCCAAGGGCTCAATAGGAAGTAAATGTCTAGAAAAGAATGATGGCAATATACGTATGACTATGTCAGATACAATTGGTGTATGGATTGTAACAAGAGTTGTAAGAGCCCCCAATAAGTACACACTGAGGATGACGAAATACACCACTGAAAACCTTATGCTAATCATTGACACACTGTCAGGTAGTGGAGGACTAGTAAAGCTAGGCAGAACCTTGTCAGAGAGAGGACCAGATGACGAACACTTTTGGTCAGATTAAAGGGGAGGATCAGTGACAAAGAGCCAGGCCGTTTGCAGGATGCATGGCCACGGGAACTGCAACTATGGGTTCAAACATCAGAAAGAAATGAGGGTGGCCCAGGACTGGCAAGCCTTTCCTTGTCCTGTACATTGGGGTTGCTTTGAAGCAGACCAACTGGACAGCACCTACTAACAAGACCAACCGAGGAAGAGGAAGCCACTATGATCCCAGAAACAGACATCATTAGGAAGTGTCAGAAGACTTTGATAAAGGTAACCAATGGCCTGGCCCTTCATCCCAGAAAGCTGGGGAAGCACCATTGTCATGGTTTACCAGACTTTCCCCAGATAAATTATTGTCCAGCTGCCCATAGGAAAAAGAAATACCTATAGACATGACGGAAGGGAGGTTCACTCCGCTATGGGAATATGTTAATCTGTGCACTTTAGATGTGGAAATCCACAGACACACGTGTATAAAAGAGAGTTGTATTTAAATATTAAATGCACATCAAGAAAACTTCCCTACAAGATTTTTTTAACCTCATAAGCCCACCATTATGACATAGGCCCCCCAGAATCCACAACTATCTACAAAAGAGATGGAATGAGGCTGACTGCTAGTAAGAGCCAAGTCAGAGAAAGCAAAATAATCTCATGTTTGCTGGGCATCTGCATATAGCTGGGGAGCACCCAAAGCTGTTTCACGTAGATAATGTGGCTTCTGCTCAGATATGTCTGAGTGTACGTGAGGTTTGGAAGGAGTAGCATTTAACTGGCTAAGGCATCATCTCACTTTACTGAATTTCAAAATCAAGATGCTCAAGAACTTGCAATGCTAAAGTGACCAATGCATGAATCATTCCGCCCTTCAATTAACACCACCTGTGCATCTTGGACATTTGGCGTGATAAGCTAACAATATGAGTGAGCATAACCTGTTGTGAAAAACAGGAATATACAGAAAGGTCCATTGTTTAATGTAATTATTGTATACGGGAACCCGCAGGATGTAAAATTTCCCATCAGCAACTGATGATGGAAAATGATAATGCTCCTTAACCCCCCCCCCCCAAAAAAAAAACTCATGTTGAGGCACTCTAGAAATGAAAAACGTAAATCTGGGTGAGGCAACACTGAAGTTAGCCTATGAAATGCGGCATGTTAAAATTTCCTCCACATTCAAATAGTTGAAAATCTAAGGCATGAGCTGAGAATAGTAAAACTCTTTGAGGCTCCATAATCGGTGCAGGGGAAACACCAGAATAATTGCCTCTTAATATACTTGAATCTGCTGGAGTTACATTTGGAGGTGAGATATGGGAAACTGTTTGAATTACAACAGTATGGAAGTAAAAGCAATTTTACACTGTGAGAAGGTCAAGTGTATTCATTGGAATCGGTTGTCTGAATGACACCCACCTGGAGCTTTTTTTTTTTTTTTTTTTTTTTTTCAGTTGTAGCTTTTGATTCTGTGTCTTCTCTTCTGCAGGCTAGGTTTTCAAGGTGTTGACTGCTCTTTCTAGACTTTTGACAAACCTTTTGTCTGCAGGTTTAACGTCTGGTGCTGGCTGCAATATTATCTATGGGAAGGAGAGGGACACAGAATCAAAGGGTTTATTCAGATGGTATATGTGTCCTAACGTAGAAGTCAGACAGAACAGTCTGGTTACTGTAGTTGCCATCCCCCTGGGACTGAGTTTTGGCTGCAGGAGAAGAATGATAGATATAAAAGTGATGCAAACAGAAGCAAGTATCTTTAATATATTGATGCGTTCAGACTCCAGCCTAGACACTGATCCTTTCTGGGGACTTTATATGCAGTCTGCCCTGACTCCTAAACATGTCTGAGGAGTCGGAGATTGTGATTGAGTAGGAGGGCTCACTGCCTAGATATCACACGTCGTAGGTCCACATGAGGGCTATTCCACGTCAAGCGGTGTCGTAGTGTGCCTCAATCAGTGTTTCCGCCCAGATCCCTAGGCTTCTGAAATTCCAAGTACCCTGTGTCCTGCAGTCCCTTTTACCCAATAACCCTGGTGTTTATACTTTATAACCTCCTTTTCATTTGTGGAGATTAAAAAAATTGTTATTAAATAATGTGGTTTATGGAAATTGAAAAAATAAGCCATTAGAATCTTATTTGGCTTAAAAAATATAATGCCAGTTTGCAAGGAAATATCTGGATAGGCTGAGTAGGCAGTAATAGAGCCGGCTCAAAGTTGGCAGCCAAGCACTTGCTTCATTGAATGTGTGTCACTATGCACAGTGTTGGAGGTAAATTGGCGTCATGAAACAGGTTCCTGAAAGGTCCCCAAATCACTATTCCAAGGATTGAAACCAAACAGTTACTGTGGGGTAGATTCCATGTCATTGAAACCTGGTGTGCAGAGCCAAACTGAACCTTGTGAGATAGGGGCTACAAGGCTCTATGAGGGTTCAAAAGCAGACCACCAGGTCTGTCTTCTGAGGTACCACCATAAGGGCTCAGATGATCGTTTTAGTTACGAATTGAGCACTTAACTGTTTGTGCCGCCCAGAGATGGCATGGAGGAAAATAGCTTTTCACTGTTTAGTGTCTTTCCCAAACGGAAACGGGTGCTTACTTGTGTCCTGCCTTTTCTTATATTAGTTGTGTTAATCTGAGTACATTAGAGAAATAAATCCACAGAAACTGAAATGTATAAAAGAGAGCTTTAGATAAAGGGTAAATGCACATGGAGAAAAAATCTCAAACCAGTGCAGCCCAAGTCTACAAGTCCAACATTAGCCAATATGTCCCACACCAATCCACAATGTCCTCCTCCATCTCAACAAAGACATGCAGTGTGGGTGGCTGCAGGTGGAAAGAACTGCCCATCTGGGTTTCTGAGGTTGTTAACTCTTTACTGGAATTAAAAGCGCCTTTTGTGCGCCTGGAGCGGCTGGTGTTTGTAACCACTCAGACACGAGGGCTCCATCTCCTTGTGCAGGACTACTCGTGATTTATTATCTACCCCAATGCTGCTTCAATGGTGGTACATGGGTCGGTGTTAAACCGTGACCTGTTTAAAATCTGTCCATTTGTAGCTAGGTACAGAAAGGAAAGTCAGAGTGCAGGTCACTGCTATTTCCAATGCCAGCAATGTCATGTAAAGGGCAAAGCGCGCAGCAGGGTGTCTAGACTAAGGACACACTGAGGATGACGAAATACACCACTGAAAACCTTATGCTAATCATGGAAACACTGTCAGGTAGTGGAGGACTAGTAAACCAAGGCAGAACCTTGCCAGAGAGAGGGACAGATGACGAACACTTCTGGTCAGATTAAAGGGGAGGGCCAGTGACAAAGAGCCAGGTCGTTTGCAGGATGCATGGCCACGGGGGCTTCAAAGATGGGTTCAAACATCAAAAAGATATGAGGGTGGCCCAGGATTGGCAAGCCTTTCCTTGTCCTGTACATTGCGGTTGCTTTGAAGCAGACCAACTGGATAGCACCTACCAACAAGACCAACCAAGGAAGAGGAAGCCTCTATGATCCCAGAAACAGACATCACTAGGATGTGTCAGGAGACTTTTATAAAGGTAACCAATGTTCGGGTCCCTCATCACAGAAAGTTGGGGAAGCACCATTGTGCTGGTTTCCCAGATGTTTCCCAGATGAATTACTGTCCAACTGCCCATAGGAAGGAGAAATACCTATAGACATGACTGAAGGGAGGTTCACTCTGCTATGGGAATGTGTTAATCTGTGCACTTTAGATGTGGAAATCCACAGACACACGTGTATAAAAGAGAGTTGTAATTAAATATTAAATGCACATCAAGAAACTACCCTAAAAGATCTTTTTAATCTCATAAGCCCACCATTATGCCAATGGCCCCCCAGAATCCACAACCATCTACAAAAGAGATAGAATGAGGCTGACTGCTAGTAAGAGCCAACTCAGAGAAAGCAAAATAATCTCATATTTGGTGGGCATCTGCATATAGATATGGAGCATCCAAAGCTGTTTCACGTAGATAATGTGGCTTCTGCTCAGATATGTCTGAGTGTACATGAGGCTTGGAAGGAGTAGCATTTTACTGGCTAAGGCATCATCTCCCTTTACTGAATTTCAAAATCAAGATGCTCAGGAACTTGCAATGCTAAAGTGACCAATGCATGAATCATTCCGCCAATCAGTTAACACCACCTGTGCATCTCGGACATTTGGCGTGATAAGCTAACAATATGAGTGAGCATAACCTGTTGTGAAAAACAAGAAGATACAGAAATCTCCATTGTTTAATGTAATTATTGTATACGGGGACCTGCAGGATGTAAAATTTCCCATAAACATCTGATGATGGAAAATGACAATGCCCCTTGACCAAAAAAAAAAAAAAAAAAACACACCATGTTGAGGCACTCTCAAAATGAAAAACGTAAATCTGGGTGAGGCAACACAGAAGGCAGCCTGTGAAATGCGACATGTTAAGATTTCCTTCACATTCAAATAGTTGAAAATCTAAGGCATGAGCTGAGAATAGTAAAACTGTTTGAGGCTCCATAATGGGTGCAGAGAAAACACCAGAATAATTGCCTCTTCCTTAATATACTTGAATCTGCTGGAGTTACATTTGGAGGTGAGATAGGGGAATCTGTTTGAATTACAATAGTACGGAAGTAAAAGCAATTTTACACTGTGAGAAGGTCAAGTGTTTTCATTGGAATCGGTTGTCTGAATGACACCCACCTGGAGCTTTTTTTTTTTTTTTTTTCAGTTGTAGCTTTTGATTCTGTGTCTTCTCTTCTGCAGGCTAGGTTTCCAGGGTATTGACTGCTTTTTCTAGACTTTTGACAAACTCTTAGTCTGAAGGTTTAAGGTCTGGTGCTGGCTGCAGTTTTGTCTATCAGAGGGAGAGGGACACAGAATCAAATTGTTTATTCAGATGGTCTATGTGTCCTAACGTAGAAGTCAGACAGAACAGTCTGGTTACTGTAGTTGCCATCCCCCTGGGACTGAGTTTTGGCTGCATGAGAAGAATGATAGGGATGAAAGTGATGCAAACAGAAGCAAGTATCTTTAATATATTGATGCCTTCAGGCTCCAGCCTGGACACTGATCCTTTCTGGGGACTTTATATGCAGTCTCCCCTATCTCCAAAACAGTTCTGAGGAGTCGGTGATTGTGACTGAGTAGGAGGGCTCACTGCCTAGATATCACACGTCGTAGGTCCACATGAGGGCTATTCCAGGTCAAGCGGTGTCTTAGTGTGCCTCAATCAGTGTTTCCACCCAAATCCCTAGGCTTCGGAAGTTCCCACTACCCTGTGTCCTGCAGTCCCTTTTACCCAATAACCCTGGTGTTTATACTTTATAACCACGTTTTCATTTGTGGAGATCAAAAAAATTTTTTTATTAAATAATGTGATTTATGGAAATTGAAAAAATAAGCCATTAGAAACTTATTTGTGTAAAAAATAATGCCAGTTTGCAAGGAAATGTCTGGATAAGCTGAGTAGGCAGTAATAGAGCCGGCTCAAAGTTGGCAGCCAAGCACTTGCTTCATTGAATGTGTGTCACTATCCACAGTGTTGGAAGTGAATTGACATCATGAAACAGGTTCCAGAAAGGTCCCCAAAACACTATTCCAAGGATTGAAACCATACTTTCCCCCATTTCACTTAACATCCAGATCATTCAAGCTTTTAAAAAACAGGTCAAATTCACATGCAGTTCATCATCCCACATCTCAATTGGCTCATATCAGTTCAAAGACCCAGAAAACACAATCTCTGTGTTGTGCTCAATTATAGTTATGATGAGCTGCATTATGACCATCTGCTTCTCTTTCTGTTTTTAGAAAGTTTACCATAAGTTGCATGCACTCATGCTATACCACACATCTCTCATGCCAATGTAGCTTTAAGTTTATATCCAATGTATTCAAGCCCCACAGACTGATGATGGTGAGATATGTAAAGCTAGGGGGTGGGAATCCCCCGTCCAGAGATTTTTCACTTTTTAAAATATTAACAAGCACACACAACATTGGTTTCTCTTGTTAGGTTTTTACAATTTTTAAAAAGATGCACAGTTACTGTTTTGTTGGGGATTTTATATTTTGTGTTTGTTTTTATTTTTTACTTCTTTTGTATAAGTAGGGAATTTATAGGGAACTATGTACTTTATGGAATAAATTTTAAGAACTAAAATATATTATATCTTAATAAATTAACGTATCTTTTATCTTACAGCTAAATCACTGATTATATATTTGCAGAGCCGACTTAAAGGATGAAAGAAAATTCTATCAAGAGTGTTACTTTTGACTTCAAAGCCTTCCTAATAAAGTCTTTTAACTACCTGTGGAAAAAAATAAGAAAAGAAAAGCTAGTATCATGAGGTATTTGACTTCGGACAGAACTGCCTCATGACGGAATCGTCAGGATGGGGCCGGTCATAACTCAGGACTGAGTATCCTTGCATCCAAACAGTTACTGTGGGGTAGATTCCAAGTCATTGAAACCTGGTGTGCAGAGCCAAACTGAACCTTGTGAGATAGGGGCTACAAGGCTCTATGAGGGTTCAAAACCAGACCACCAGGTCTGTCTTCTGAGGTACCACCATATGGGCTCAGATGATCGTTTTAGTTACGAATTGAGCACTCAACTGTTTGTGCCACCCAGAGATGGCATGGAGGAAAATAGCTTTTCACTGTTTAGTGTCTTTCCCAAACGGAAACGGGTGCTTACTTGTGTCCTGCCTTTTCTTATATTAGTTGTGTTAATCTGAGTACATTAGAGAAATAAATCCACAGAAACTGAAATGTATAAAAGAGAGCTTTAGATAAAGGGTAAATGCACATGGAGAAAAAATCCCAAACCAGTGCAGCCCAAGTCTACAAGTCCAACATTAGCCCATATGTCCCACACCAATCCACAATGTCCTCCTCCATCTCATCAAAGACATGCAGTGTGGGTGGCTGCAGGTGGAAAGAACTGCCCATCTGGGTTTCTGAGGTTGTTAACTCTTTACTGGAATTAAAAGCGCCTTTTGTGCGCCTGGAGCGGCTGGTGTTTGTAACCACTCAGACACGAGGGCTCCATCTCCTTGTGCAGGACTACTCGTGATTTATTATCTACCCCAATGCTGCTTCAATGGTGATACATGGGTCGGTGTTAAACCGTGACCTGTTTAAAATCTGTCTATTTGTAGCTAGGTACAGAAAGGAAAGTCAGAGTGCAGGTCACTGCTATTTCCAATGCCAGCAATGTCATGTAAAGGGCAAAGCGCGCAGCAGGGTGTCTAGACTAAGGACACACTGAGGATGACAAAATACACCACTGAAAACCTTATGCTAATCATGGAAACACTGTCAGGTAGTGGAGGACCAGTAAACCAAGGCAGAACCTTGCCAGAGAGAGGGCCAGATGACGAACACTTCTGGTCAGATTAAAGGGGAGGGCCAGTGACAAAGAGCCAGGTCGTTTGCAGGATGCATGGCCACGGGGGCTTCAAAGATGGGTTCAAACATCAAAAAGATATGAGGGTGGCCCAGGATTGGCAAGCCTTTCCTTGTCCTGTACATTGCGGTTGCTTTGAAGCAGACCAACTGGATAGCACCTACCAACAAGACCAACCAAGGAAGAGGAAGCCTCTATGATCCCAGAAACAGACATCACTAGGATGTGTCAGGAGACTTTTATAAAGGTAACCAATGTCCTGGTCCCTCATCACAGAAAGTTGGGGAAGCACCATTGTGCTAGTTTACCAGATGTTTCCCAGATGAATTACTGTCCAGCTGCACATAGGGAGGAGAAATACCTATAGACATGACTGAAGGGAGGTTCACTCTGCTATGGGAATGTGTTAATCTGTGCACTTTAGATGTGGAAATCCACAGACACACGTGTATAAAAGAGAGTTGTAATTAAATATTAAATGCACATCAAGAAACTACCCTAAAAGATCTTTTTAATCTCATAAGCCCACCATTATGCCAATGGCCCCCCAGAATCCACAACCATCTACAAAAGAGATAGAATGAGGCTGACTGCTAGTAAGAGCCAACTCAGAGAAAGCAAAATAATCTCATATTTGGTGGGCATCTGCATATAGATGTGGAGCATCCAAAGCTGTTTCAAATAGATAATGTGGCTTCTGCTCAGATATGTCTGAGTGTACGTGAGGCTTGGAAGGAGTAGCATTTTACTGGCTAAGGCATCATCTCCCTTTACTGAATTTCAAAATCAAGATGCTCAGGAACTTGCAATGCTAAAGTGACCAATGCATGAATCATTCCGCCCTTCAATTAACACCACCTGTGCATCTCGGACATTTGGCGTGATAAGCAAACAATATGAGTGAGCATAACCTGTTGTGAAAAACAGGAAGATACAGAAATCTCCATTGTTTAATGTAATTGTTGTATACGGGGACCTGCAGGATGTAAAATTTCCCATAAACATCTGATGATGGAAAATAACAATGCCCCTTGACCAAAAAAAAAAAAAAAACCTGAAGATACACAAATAGGCATCCAGAACAGAACTCATACAGGCTCTAATAAGATGCTCAGATGCTTCTCGCTAGGATGAGAATTTAAGCAAGTGTGTGAGCAGTTCAGATCTTGTAAGGGAGAACAGGTCAGTAGGTATCCAGAGAAGAGAGCAAAGGTCAGGGGAAAGGGAGGGGGGCCACAGACATCTGTGCTCTGTGTTTGGCCACAAGACAAGAAACCGGGTCTCCTTGCAAAAGAAAGCAGAACAGCAAGTCCCTCAGAACTACGACATTTTTAAACATGACCTATACAACACTCGGCTCTGGGAGGCGCCTTGGAAAACCATAAAAGTCCTAAAAGAGGGGCAAGGAGGAAGCCCAAGTCTTTGATTTTCCCTGCTGTGCTTTCAGTGTTGAAATGTCTGTGCACGGAGCCTTTGAAATTTCAGAATCAGAGAGTGGATTCACAAGCCAAGCTCCTGCTTTATTCTTCAATGCATTTTGGCCCAGCTTCTCCTTGGTAAGACATGTAACAGAAATTCTGGACTTAGGAGCCACTTGGTCCTTGGACGCTAGGAGATTTCAGTGGAATCTGAAACAGGGCTCTAACCACCAGCTGGACTGGCCTAGGAAGCCCAAGTATTCAGTCTCCCAAACACCAACCTCCCGTTGCTCTTCATCTGCCTCCACCTTGTTCAGCTTTAGTTGTCCGTGGAAGCGTTTGACACCCATCTGATGCTTCGGAACCCAGAAAGGAGGAAAGGTAAAACTGGGATTCAAATGAAACAGACTTAAGCAGGACCATAGCCAAGATGTGCCCAGGGCTCCTCGCAGCATTTGTCACCTTCATTTCCCTCTTCGGACTCAGACGTGGCAAGGTTCAGAAACAAGCTTTACCAGAAAGAACAGCTGTGAACCCAGCCTGCTTCCAAGTGAGAAAAAGCCCTTTACACAAGAGTTCCTGAGGTCAGCCCAGCCCTGTGCGTCCCCACCCCTCCCAGAGTCCCCGGCTCTCTGGGGAAGCATTAAAGCAAGTGGAAGCAGAGATTTTCTCAGAATAAAAAATCATTTTTCACAATAGCACGGCACGTTCTGGATGGCAATCACGGCTGCACAAACCATATCCGTCCTCCAGCCATAATGTTGGCGCCTCAGTGACCACACACATACATTGTGTGGCGAGACTCAGAGCCTATTCCATTTGTGGTCAATTGTTTCCTCCCTCTCCATACTTTGCACTTAGGAGACATGCTCTCTGGAGGTGGTTGAGGCTTGTCTTGTCACCAATAATCATCTCCTACGCCTTCCTTTACAGTCACTAATTTGATGTGTTCACTCAAAGAAATGCCAATAATATGAGGTTTCAGAGGAGAGCTCCTAGAGCTCCCCCAGACAACAAGGAGGCCGTGTGTCACCGTCATTATCCTGAGCTGGGAGGGGGCACTAGTGTTCCGGAAGCTGGGAATCCGTCACTGCCTGCCCACCGCACAGACAGAGCAGGTGCTGGTTATAATTGCTTCTAGACGTCCTGCCATGCTGAGTTGAAAGTCAAACCCGTAAACGCTGCCCGACTACAATAAAACTGGAGTACACAGACATTTCTGCATCATTGCTGGGTGAAAATATACTGATTGGAGTTGGATGAGATGGCAGCAAGTGCCTAAGGAGGGGATGCTGTGGGAATACCAACAAGATGACTGTCAATCGCCGTTTCCTCCTCTCGTCTGCTTTCCCCCCCTTTATTTCAGGACCAAAAGACATGACAAATATGTAAGGAAACAAATTTGTTCATTTTTAGAGGAGTCTCCCACCCCACCCCCATCCACCTCTAGTCTCCTTTGAGCAAGTCAGTAGAGCTTTTTTTTTTTTTTTTTTAAACCTGGCTTCTACTATGGCAATTTCCAGAGTTGCTATGTGGCTGTGTTTAAAAGTCGCCTTTGGGATCCAGAGCACAATCCTTGTCACAAAGGCATTCTCCCAGTCACAAATAGCAATGCAAACTCATTTCAGAAGGTTGTTCTTGTTTCTGTAGACCCAGAAAGGAGTTCAAGCTGTTGATCTTGACCGTGGTTGTCGAGTCAGCCTCTCATGGGCACCTCATGGGAAGCAGAGCAAACTATGCCAGTCTGTGCTATCACCAGGGCTGGGAGGGGAAGCCAACCGTGGCGGGCCTTAGGTCGATGTGTGGATGGAGATGATCAGGTCTTTCGTCCTTATTCTATTTCAGTCTGGAAACATCACTGAAGCCTGCTCAGTGTCATAGCAACACACAAACCTTCACTGACAGTCTGGGGCACATTGGCTGCAAATCGAACCCGGGTTTTCCCGGTGAAAGACGATGAGAGATCTACCACTGAAGCACCGTGGCCCTCACCTCAAACCAGGGCAGTCATTTCCCACAGATCTACCAGAGTTCAAACCAGACCACAATGCAGGATGACTGAGATTGCCACCAGAATCTGATACTGATGCAGAAAAAAACCTAACTACCATTTTATTGACTCCCACTCATACCGGCCCAATAGGACAAAGAACTGCCCCTTTGGGGTTATGAGACTTTAAATCCTTACAGTAGCAGTTCTCAACCTGTGGGTCGCAACCCCTCTGGGGATCAAATAACCCTTTCACAGGGGTCAACCAATTCATAACAATAGCAAAATTACAGCTTTGAAGTAGCAATGAAAATAATTTTATGGTTGCAGGTGACCACACATAAACTGTATTAAAGGGTGGGGGCATTATGAAGGTTGAGAACCACTGCCTTACAGAAATAGACAACCTCATATTTCTCCCACGGATGGGCTAGTCAGTTAAAACCCCCGACCTTGCGATTAGCAGCTTAATGCACAGTCCACTACACCACCTGGGCTCCTAATGCTATAATAAGAGATACTATTGTTAGATCTCTCCTGGGAGAGATATACCTCAGACCTTGGCTTCGCGTGAGAAAGAATTCACTTCGAAGCCTGGATTGTGATCCAAGTGAGTTTTTTGAGAGAAGAAGTTTCAGGTTTACACAGGCACCTCAGGGCCCCTAACGGGGCACAGCCTACCTAGAAGCTGCTGGAGAGAAAGTCACTCAGTGGGCTCCGGGATCCTGCCTTTTTTCTTTTTAAAAAAAATCGTTTTATTAGGGGCTCATACAACTCTTATCACAATCCATATATACATCAATTGTGTAAAGCACATTTGTACATTCATTGCCCTCATTATTCTCAAAACATTTGCTCTCCACTTAAGCCCCTGGCATCAAGTCCTCATTTCTCCCCTCCCTCCCCGCTCCCCCATCCCTCAAGAAACCTTGATAATTTGTGAGTGGTGATACTGAGAGGGTTTTGGGAGGGTGGATTGGAAAGAGGGTACTGATTACAAGTATCTACATGTGACCTCCTCCCTGGGGGACGGACAACAGAAACGTAGGTGAAGGGAGACATCGGAGCGGTCAAGATCCTGCCTTTTCAATTCCTCCATAGGGAGGCATGGTTGACGGTCATGGTCAACCCCAATGGCTGGATTGAATTCACCTGGCCCAGATGGGCCAATCCAGGTATAATGCCCACCTAGGTGTACCACCCCTTCCTGGCCGGAAGTTTGAACCTGAGCATATGTAATGGATGACCCAGTCCCTATGCTAAACCACCTAATATTATTTGCAAGATGCCAAGCACCGTTCTAAGCTTTTTGTGTATAATAATTCAATTATTCCACTTAACAAGCCTATGTGTGGACTCTATTCTGGCCTCATTTTACAGATGAAAAAACAGTGGCACAGGATGATAAAGTCATGAGCCTAGGACCACACAGTGAGGAAGTGGGAAGGAGAGATTTGGACCCAGGCTGCAGAGCCCATGCCTTGGGTGCCTACAGCTGCCATGTAGGACACAGAAAAGCATGGAGCAGACTCGGCGTAAGACATTAGGGAGTTGGGAGGACTGTAGCATGAATGTATGTGCTATGACTTCATGAGAGTAGCTGCTACTCAGATGCAGAAGAGAATACAAGCCTTTTGCAAAAATTATTTTTTCCAAGAGAGGGTGGAAAACTGCATCTTGTGCGAAATCCCCCCAACCTGCACATGTGCATAGCTATTTCAGAAGGTTCCAAACAATGTGGGCTGTGCGGCAAACCAAACTGAGCTCAGGGGGAGCTGGTCTGTGGGTTATGTTAGCCAGAAAGTGAGCAGTTTGAACTCACCAGCCACCACTCCAAGGGAGAAAGAGGAGGCTTTCTGCTCCCATGGACTTACAGTCTTCGAAGTGGCAGGGAGCATTTCCATGCGTCCTATGATTAGGATCTCGGAGGGTGAGGGTGGAGTTGGTTGAGACCTGTCTTCAGGGCATTTCCCAGAAGGGCTTCCTGCAGTGGCTCTGCCTTCAGGAATGTCTGATGACCTTGAGGGCAGCAAAGTCCTAAACACACTCGGGCAGTGGTTCTCAACCTTCCCAATACAGGTCCTCTTGTTGTGGTGATGCCCCCCTCCCCCAACCCTTAAATGATTTTCTTGCTACTTCATCACTGTAATTTTTCTACAGTTATGAATTGGGTGAGCCCTGTGAAAGGGTCATATGACTCCCAAAGGGGTTGCAACCCACAGGTTGAGAACCACTGCACTAAGGGTTCCCCTCCCAGGCAGCCCTACCAGTGTCTGGTGTGCATAGTTCTGTGAGGTGAGAGAAATGGACTTAGTGTCTGCTTCTGGTGACAGTTGATGTGGGTGGGCTTTCTCCCTATGTCAAATCCCTCTCAAGCCATTTGTCACCACAACAGAGGGAGCCATGCACAAAAAAGCAAGAAGAGGATGCAGCACAGCAGGACAGCAAGCAGAACAAAGGTTGAAAGAGCACAACTCACTTCAATCATGAATCTGGTGCCCTTGAGATGTGAGGAAGACCCCAGTCTAGTGACATTAGATCAGGTTTAGGGATTGAGTGAAGCAACTCCTCTTGGCTCCCCTCAGCCCCTATTTTGCTTTCCCATTGACTCTGACCCTTGCATCGTGATTGGTCCTTATTCCAGCATGATGGTTGGTTTCATAACCACGGCATATGGGAATGTGTTAGTCGATGGGTTATACAGGCACAGCCTCTGGAATGGGTAAGTGAGGAGGCGATTTGGGCTCGCTCATGCAGACCTCTAGTTGTCCTTGACATGACTGGTAGAATGGATCATGTGAAATGATTTGAGATCGGCGTTGAGATGTGATAGGTCATGCAGACTTCTAGCTGATCCTGGCAGTACCCTATTTTAAGGAAACAGAATGTTTGGCGTTTAAGTCGTATTTGAGCTTAAATTTTGAGCAATAGGCTGTGGCTCACAGTGAGAGTCTATGTGGAGACCCTACATCCATTTTGAGGGGCCACAGATTCAGCCGCCATTGAGTTCTTTCCTACTGCTGACTGGCAGTGGAAAGCTTGTCCCTCAGGCAGTGTGCTTGCGTCCACTCCCAGGGCCAGACTCAACGATATACGGTAGTGTGCACATCCCAATGAAGGTCCCGCTCATGCTCTCACAGGCCCTCCTGAAACTCCATGAATTGATCTGTCTTCAGTCACAATTTTGTGACAAAGTTGTTTGTTTTCTATGTCTTATTTAAGTTTTCAGGAGCCCAGCTGGTAATGCTGGATAGTGTTGGACTATTAAGAGCAAGGTCGCTGGTTCAAAGCCACTAGTCATTCCACAGGAGAAAGATGAGGTTATTGCTTCCTGTAAAGGTCACTATGAGTCAGAGTCAGCAGGACAGAATGGGTGTCATTTTATTTAAGTCACTGTGGCTGTGGGTCCTTCCGACACCATTGTGGCCTCATGCGGATACTCTCCTTCATCCAGAACAGCAGTTTGTGCCTTTTTCTTGTGTAAAACTTAGCAAATGAGTTCCTAATAAAATATAGTTGAATTGGGAGTCTTTCCCCCCTAAAAACAAAGTAAATACATAAATAGAAATGAGACTATGGTGCTAATAACCAGTTGGAGAGTTGAGAGATCTGAACTCTCAATCCTGATAGAAACCCATTGTGACTGAGCACCTGCTCAAGGTCATCCACAGCCTATGAGGTTGAGCCTATGTGTTGGGGAGTAATTGTGTACATAAAATTAACAATTTATCTTTCTAAAGATTCTGTCTAAAACTTACTTTAAATAATAAGTTTTCCCCTGGGCTAGGTAAAGTTCAGTGAGTTTAACCCCCTAGTATCCACCCCCTCTCAGCATTCATCATGTTAGGCCAGAGGAGGCAAATCACACCCACTACCCAGGGAGCACTGCTTCCAAAAGCACATTGCCTGTGCCGGGGCAGAGGGGAGGTACCCAGACCAGAAATGCTGACAGAGTGGAACCAGAGAGCTCAGCCCCCAGCTTCCCAAGGGAGCAGCTGTGATGGTTCACTTCTGGATGAATATGTTTAAGCAAAGGCCAAGGGCATGACTTGGGCAGCACGAAAAGCAGATGTGCAGAGGTTGTTCACTGCATTCCAGAAGTTCACACACTCTCCGGAGGCTCCTTGGCTCACTGGCAGGAAGTCATTGGTGGCTTCCACCTTCAATCCCAAAAGGTCACTGCCGTCCAGTGGATTCCAACCACAGTGACCCTATATGGAGTTTTCAAGACTGTAAATCTTCATGGGAGCCAGCAGTCTCATTGTCCCCCTTGGGACAGGGAGCTAGCAGCCCGTTTTGCCACCAGGGCTCCTTCCTCTCTAATTCTGAATCCAATACCTCCGAATATCCTGCCCTGCCCTTGTCTAGGCTTCTTAAATGCGTTCCACGCTGCTTATGTTAGTCTGGGTGCATTCGAGAAACAAATCCACAGAAACACGTATGTATAAGAGAGTTGCAGGTAAAGGGTGAGTGCACATTAAGAAAACATGCTCGCATGTGCTTATGCACCCGCTTTGTCTTCAGCGATCATGTCGGGATAGGCTGGTGTGCTTTTTCCATGTGGGCTTTGTTGTTTCTTAGCTAGATGGCCCCCTGTTTATCTTCCAGTCTTTAAGACCCCAGATGCTATATCCTTTGATAGCTGGGCACCATGGTGCTTAACTACTACACCACCAGGGTTCATTAGCATGTGACTTATCTCCTGTCATTCACACTAGATGCTCAAAATAGCAGGAGACCAGGTTTCTCCTTTGTGGCCACACCAGGTACTGACAGAACCAAGAACAGAGACACAGTTATATATCTTGACTATCATTTGCATATTATATGCCAGGAATCCCTAGGAAGTGTCTTGGAATTGTTCTACTCTGGTTCAAATTTCACACACCCTCCCAGTTTCCATACTGACTCTGCCAAACCCCTAGTAACTGATTTGCACCTCCTATCAACTTGGCTAAAACACCCTATGCCAGATATAGAAGTGGACATACTTGGTACCCAGAAAACCTGTTCAGTGTTTTGAGGGCGGCTCAGCAAACAAAATGGGCACAGTGATTAAGCATTCAGCTGCTAACACAACGGTCAACTCTGTAGTGGTTCTGCAAGAGAAGGCTATGGTAGTTGACCCCCAAAAAGAGTTACAAACTTGGAAACCCTACGGGTATTTGTATAGGGTCACTATGTGTTCCAATTGAGATGATTGTCATAGGTTGGGTTTGGTTTAACCCGTCTTACTGAGGAGACTCATTCTTTACACGCGATCAGTTACTTTAGAGGAAAAAGACATGCCTGTCCCAGAACAATCCAAGGACTGGTAAAGGCAACACCCACAAAGACACTCCCTCTGCCTGCCTAACTCTAAAATGCTGCCCATAAAACACTCTGCCTGGTAATATCTGGGCAGCACACTGGGGAGGTGCAGCAAATGTGTGTTGAATGTATGAGGCCATTTCATAGTTTGGTTGCACGATCAGGGTGTCTGTCATAAAGCCCATCTCTTGGACTCCACCTCTCAGCAGATATGAACACAAGCTTCCCGTTTTTTTCTCGGCAATGTCCTTGTCAAATAAAAGTTCCTTGTAGATCAGTAACTTGCCACAGAGCAAAAGATATGGGAAGAGGCTCATCTTTCTCCTGGCTATGAAATAGAATGGCAAGCCCTTCCCTTCAACACACACACACACACACACGCGCACACGCACACCCCTGCCTTACAACTACATTCGGTTGATTAGCAAACAAAGCTCTACAACCCAACTATGTGTTTTTCTTCTCCAGAGGAATGATGGACTTATATACCCTGCATTGTCTTTTTTTAATGGAATTGCCCCAGTTCTCCTTACCTTTCCTTAGATAGTGCAGTGAACTATTAGATAACTGCCGGTATTGAAAACTAGTATTGATTTCCAGTTTGTGTCACCTTTGGCTTTGAGCACCCTCCACTTCTCTAGTAAGCTTTCCATTGCTTTGGGGAAATTTTCTCTCTCTGAATTTATTATGTGAGGGGGGTAGTGTAATAATCAATGTGCCTATGGAGGACTATCCTTCATGACCTAAACTCATTAAGGGGCAGTGCCTGATGGAGCAGCAGGTTGGAGGAAGGCTTATTAACAACCTGCATTATACAGATGACACAATTTTGCTGAAAATGAGAAGGACTTGATTCACTTGCTGATAAAGATGAAGGATTAAAGCCTTCAGTTTGGATTACAACTCAATGTAAAGAAAGCCCAGACCCTCACAACTGGACCTATTGATAACATCATGATAAATGGAGGAAAGATCGAAATTGTCAAGGATTTTGTCTTGCTTGAATCCACAATCAATTCTCATGGAAGCAGCAGAGAAGAGAACAAATGACACATTTCACTAGTCAAATCTGCTACACGAGACCTCTTTAAAGTGTTGAAAAGCAAGAGATTACTTTGAGGACTGGGGCGGGTTGACCCAGGCCATGGTATTTTCAAATGTCTCATATTCATGTGAAAGTTGAACACTGAATAAGGAAGACCAAAGAAGAATAGATATATTTGATTAGTAGTGATGTAAAAGAGTAATGAATGTACCATGGACTGCCAAAAGAACAAACCCATCTAACTTGGATGAAGTACAGCCAGAATGTTCCTCAGGGCAAGGATGATGAGAGTTCGCCTTAACTTTGACATGTTGTCCGGAGAGATCAGTCCCTGGAGCAGGACATCGTGTTCTGGAAAGTAGAGGGGCACTGAAAAAGAGGAAGGCCCTCAACAAGTGGGATTGACACAGTGGCTGCAACAATGGGCTCAAACTTAAGAACAACTGTGAGAATGGTACAGGACTGGGCAGTGTATGATTATGCTGTATGTATGGTCACAATGAATCCAAACCCTCCCTATGACACTGAACAACAACAACAACAACAACAACAACAACCACCTAACTGAATCCTCTGGGAGGACTCTTGAATGTGAGAAAAATGGAACGAAGCCAGAGGAAGGATTGGAGGATGTCTTAAGTTCTTGTCTTAATCTCCTTAACCAAAAATTATCCAACAAGTCAGTAGCCTTAAAACACTTTTTCCCCTGCTTTGGAGCTTACAGGTTCAAATTTGGGGTGTGACTCTAGGTCAGGGTCCTTCTTTGTGGATACCAGAAAGTTCCTTGGCATTCCTCGCTATCTTTCTCCCATACTGTGTGTTACTGGGTCTATCCTGGCCTTTAACTCAGAAGTGTTTAGGTTTAGGCTCAAGCCTATTCTCATATGGCCTCATTTTTTTAACATTTTATTAGGGACTCATACAACTCTTATCACAATCCATACATATACATACATCAATTGTATAAAGCACATCTGTACATTCTTTTCCCTAATCATTTTCTTTTTTTTACATTTTATTAGGGGCTCATACAACTCTTATCACAATCCATACATATACATACATCAATTGTATAAAGCACATCCGCACATTCCCTGCCCCAATCATTCTCAAAGCATTTGCTCTCCACTTAAGCCCTTTGCATCAGGTCCTCTTTTTTTTCCTCTCTCTCCCCGCTACCCCCTCCCTCATGTACCCTTGGTAATTTCTACATTGTTATTTTGTCATATCTTGCCCTATCCCGAGTCTCCCTTCCCCCCCTTCTCTGCTGTCCATCTCCCAGGGAGGAGGTCACATGTGGATCCTCGTAATCAGTTCCCCCTTTCCAACCCACTCACCCTCCACTCTCCCAGCATCGGCCCTCACACCTTTGATCCTGAAGGTATCATCCACCCTGGATTCCCTGTGCCTCCAGCCCCCATATGCACCAGTGTACAACCTCTGCCCTATCCAGCCCTGCAAGGTAGAATTTGGATCATGGTAGTTGGGGGGAGGAAGCATCCAGGATCTGGGGGAAAGCTGTGTTCTTCATCGGTACTACCTCGCACCCTGACTGACCCATCTCTTCTTCTAAACCCCTCAATGAGGGGATCTCCAGTGGCCATACGGCCTCATTTATATTACAAAAGAACTCCCTTCTTTTCAAACAGGATCATGTCCACCAAGGTTCAAATTTCTCACATATTTTTAGGGGGCTACAGATCAATCCTTATGGTTCTTTTGGGTAGCTGTAACAAATGGCTACCAATCGAGTGACTTAAACAGCAGGCATTTGTTCTCTCACTTTTCTGAAGGACAAAGGGTTAAAATTAAGGTGTGGGCAAGATTCATTCCTTCTGAGAGCTCTGAAGGAGAATCAAAGTAGCCTCTCTCTGCTTCTGGTCACTGCTGCTAATCCTTGATATTTCTTGGCTTATAGATGCACTGATCCAATCTCTGCCAGTGTCTTCATACGGGGTTTTTGTGTGCCCACTCCTCTTCTTATAAGAACACACCAATCAGTGCATGTAGCATCCATCTGAAATCTAAACCCAGAAAGATGGAGCTCTTGAAATCCTTAACAAAGCACATCTGCCAAGACCTCCTCTCCAAGTAAGGCCATAGCCTCAGGTTCCATGTGAACATGAATGGGTGTGTGTGAATGTGATTTAATGTACTACAGAGAACACGCTTTGGCCTCAGGAGGAGTGTTTCGCCAGTACCTGCTTCACAGCCCTGAGATTGCCCAGGCATTTGCCACATTTTCTTGTATTCCCACCATTTATCCACCATTAGGCCTTTTTCCCTAAGTTAGTCAAGCGTCAGTTTCTGTCACTTGTGATCATGACCCTCCCTCCCGCCCAGGTCACAAATTTAAACTGATACAGGCGGTTTCTTTAATGGGCACTATGTTATCCTGACTAGCAAGCATTGCTAAGGAGGGAGGATGAATCAGCGAGAACCCGCTTGCTTCATCTAGCTTCGGGGCAGTCCACAGAGGATTGATCCATGAGCCACTAACGAATTTGGCAACTGTCGCAGAACAATGCAAATAAGTAAGATCCACATCTGCTGAACTCCATCATGAGGTCAAACTGTGTGTAAATAAATGCCTGTTTCAAGGAGTGAGTAAATCCTAAGGTAAGGAGTGACAGGGCTTTGTTGGCATAAACCCAGCAAGGCATTATGGGTCGGATATTAATGAACTCATGCTCCTGGGCCTCACAGAGCCCCAGCTCAACTGCTTCAGCTTGTTGACAAACTGAACTCAGGGTACCCGGAGAGAGCACTACCATTTTGATGAACAGGGTTTGTTGGGGATGATGCTTCCTAACTTGCATTTTTTTTTTTTGGGGGCCAAAGAATTTTTATTAACAGCATGAAAAAACAGCTCTTTCCATTGAATATTGTTTGTAATTGCTATATCATCACAATTTTACTACTAGAGTGCAAGAAATTACTGCTTTAACCCGAGGGATGATCATGGGCAATTATGACCTTTATGAAAGTTCTTTGAAATGTCAGTTATTTCTTTGGATTTAGATGGTGTTTTAGTGACAAGGTTGTATGCTCAGTCATTTCAGTGCACTGGAATTTGTGATTGGACCTCAGTGAGGGACAACATAAAATATCTATCAAGCAGTTAATTAAGCAATAAACCACATACTTTGTATTGGTTACAATGAAATTAAAATAACCAGTTCACCATAACTTAAAATATAGCTATTTTGGATTTAGTTGCAAATTTGGATTTGTTTCCATTCGTTGTACTATGATTAATTCATGTTGCTAACATAACCTTTGAATTTACTTTCAGTTGTTGGAAATGGAGACTTTATTTCCACTTAGGTTCATTAGTCTCAACATTTCCACAAATAATGAATGCAACACAAGTAGCAGAAAATGCAAGAGAACATGCATTTATCATCTGGTTGCTTGGATAGTTAGACTGAATACTTCTTCCACTCACTTTGGAATTGCCACACCAACTGTTTTTGTTTTTGTGGCTTTTAACTTTGCTTGTATAAATATATGTATGCATTTTTGTGTAAAATATGTTGTTAATTTCATTTAAAAATTCTACTTTACATTCCATACCCTCCTTTAGATGACTTCTCTACGCTCTGAAAACTGCATTGGATGTGACCCTTTCATGGGATTAAATTACAAATTGAATGGTACGTTTTTACTCTTTGAAAACAAAAATATATGTAAGAACTATTATTAGTGAAATGATGTGTCTTGATCGCTCCAGAGGACATATACCAATGTTATTTATATCAATCAATGGTATTTCTAAAACTGATAAAAAGAGACTAGTAACTTTCTTTCTTGAAATTGTGTTCATTATTATAATCCTGCTCATCCTTTAAAATTTCTGAAAGCTTAACTAGTCAAGTTATTTTTTTCATTACTGAACCTTATGTCAAAGGTAAAAGTTGGCATCTATTTGATAACAATGCCAATGTACAATTCTGGCCAGGAAATGACAGTGATACAATAAAAAATATCTATTATAATATGTGAAATTTCATCCCATGCAAACAGCAGTACAATCCTGACAGTAAAACAATATTCACACAAGATTGCGTGGTATAAGAACAGAAACAACACAACACTCCAGAGTTAGGGAGACAAAGGAATCAGCCAAAGTGGAGGCCTTGGCCATTGTAAGAGTTAGTCTACACCTTCTGAAGGAGGATCTCTACGGATTGCCCCGTGCTACATGGAGCAGCAACAGTTACCAATCTGCGAACATTGTATCTTCATCCTAATAGATGTTGCTGCTGTTAAGTGTGGTCAAGTCTGCTCTGACTCATCGAGACAGACCCTGTGTACAACAGAATGAAACACTGCCTGGTGTTGGGCCTTCCTCACTATTGCTATTGTATTTCAGCCCATCATTACAGCCAATGTGTCAGCCCATCCTGTTTGAGGTTTTCCTCTTTTTGTGCCCTTCTTCTTTATTAAGCATGATATCTTTGTCCATGGACCGATCTCTCCTGACAACAAGTCCAAAGCACCTGAGAGGCAGCCTCCCCTTCTTTGAGCAAACTAGCATTTGGGTCATATTTCTTTTTTTTTTTTTTTCTTCTTTTACATTTTATTAGGGACTCCAACAACTCTTACCACAATCCATACATATACATACATCAATTGTACAAAGCACACCCATACACTCCCTGTCCCAATCACTCTCAAGGCATTTGCTCTTCACCTAAGCCCCTTGCATCAGGTCCTCCTTTTTTTCCCCCCCTCCCTCCCTTTTCCCCCCTCCTTCATATGCCCTTGGTAATTTATACCTCGTCATATCTTGCCCTATTCGGGGTCTCCCTTCCCCCCTTCTCTGCTGTCCCTCTCCCAGGGAAGAGGTCACATGTGGCTCCTTGTAATCAGTTCCCCCTTTCCAACCCACTCACCCTCCACTCTCCCAGCATCGTCCCTCACGCCCTTGGTCCATTTTAATATAAATTTGATGCTTCATCTGAGCAATGTGGAAAGAGCATTCAGATAAAAGAGAGGGACAAACATCAAGTGACCAGAGGATGAAACTTCTATCTAATCTGTGCCCACTGGAATTGCTTCGTGGGAAGGTATTTTTGGGGGGTGTGGGGTTGTTCCCCTACCCTGCTCCAAGCCTTCCTCCTCATGCCCACCCCCACCCCAGCATACATCCTACTGGGAGAATGTCTCTGAATAATGAAATTTTAATAAATGAAGCTTTAATGAGCCTGGTAGTCTGCCTAAGACCCCTTCAAACTGTAGTCTTTCATTTGTATTCTTCCATCCTTTTTGAAGAAATGAACCTGATGGCAGGTAGTATGTTTCCTTTCCAGGATGAGCTGATAGAGCCCCTCGCTGCTGCAGTGGGAGGTGAAACATTAAAAGGACCTCTGTGGCAATGAGACATGCCCACTCTCCAAGAGACACTGGGCAGGTTTGCTGAAGCTCTTCAGAATTGACTAGTGGCCCTGGTCCACCCATCTCAACCAACCCATCTCAACCAACCCAGTCTTCATTTGCACTGCATGCCCTCTCTGAGCTCCAACTGCATGCTTCATTTGAGGACAACAAAGCCTCCATTGTCTGAGAAGATGCGCAGACATATGAACTAATCAATGCTCCCCCTGTCCCCGGGGAGTGTGAAATTCTCCCATCATGACCCACCAGCTTCCCTTGACATTCCTGTCTTAACTCAGGCACTTAATATCAATGGTGTCTCTGCTTCCTTCCTTCTTGCACACCCCCCCAGCCATTAACTGTCATCCTTCCTCTCCCTAAAATATATTTTGAATCTGTTCACTTCATGCCATCCCTACTGCCCCAAGGTGTGTCTTGCATTGACTATGAAACTAGATTCTGTATCCATTTTCCAGGGCTGTCAAAACAAAGCATCATAAATCAGGTGGCTTTTAAGAACAGTCTACCACCTGTCTATCAGTTCGTGGTGCAGTGGTAGCTAGAGTGTTGCTGTGAAATTGAAAGCCGTGCCACCGATAGGACAAACCCCACAAGGGTCAGCAATGATGGGCAGGCTTCAGTGGAACCTCGAGCCCTGTGGTGCTCAACCTTCCTTTAATACAATTCCTCATGTTGTGGTGACCCCCAACCATAAAATCATTTTCCTTGCTACTTCATAACTGTAATTTTGCTACTGCCATGAATCGGGTGACTCGTGTTAAAAGGTCGCTGGACCCCAAAAGGGGTCACAACCCACAGATTGAGAACCACTGCTCTAGCCTAAGGCAGACTAGGAAGAAAGACCTGGTGATCTACTTCCAAATATTAACAAATGAAAGCCTTATGGGTCACAACAAAATATGGTCCTATAGAGTGCTGGAAGATGAGCCACTGACCTGCACACAACAGCTACAAAAATAGACTCAAACACACCAACAGAGGCCTGCTGAACTCCAAAGCCCTAACAAACCCACTGCCCTCAAGTCCATGCCAACTCATAGCGGCCCTATAGGACAGGGGCGAACTGTGTATTAGTCTGGGTATGCTAGAGGAAAATTGAGGGAGACTCATGTGTATGAGAGAGAGTTGGTGGTTTTTAAAAATCATTTCCCTATTATTTAATCATTATATTAGGGATTCATACAACTCTTATCACAATCCATCCATCCATCCATTATAAAGCACATTTATACATTCATTGCCCTCATCATTGTCAAAACATTTGCTCTCCACATAAGCCCCTGGCACCTGCTCCTCATTTTTCTCCTCCCTCCCCACTCCCCACTCCTTATGAACCCTTGATAATTTTATTGGGGGCTCATACAACTCTTATCACAGTCATTCCATCCATCCATCCATCCATCCATCCATCCATCCACCCATTGTATGTCAAGTACATTTGTACATGTGTTGCCCTCATCCTTCTCAAAACATTTGCTTTCTACTTGATCCCTTGGTATCAGCTCCTCATTTCCCCACTTCCATCCTCCTCCCCCTCCCTCATAAATCCTTGATAATATATAAATTATTTTGTCATATCTTACACGTCAAACATCTCACTTCCACCACTTTTCTGTTGTCCATCCCCCAGGGCAGAGGTTTTATGTAGATCCTTGTAATCGGTTCACCCTTTCTACCCCACCTTCCCTCCACCCTCCTGGTATTGCCACTCTCACCACTGGTCCTGAAGGGATCATCTGTCGTGGATTCCCTGTGTTTCCAGCTCCTGTCTGTACCAGAGTACATGTTCTGGTCTAATTCTACCTTATAAATCCAGAGAGAGACTTTTATATCAAACAGTAATTGTACATTAAGCAAACATCCCAGCCCTGTGCAGATCAAATCCATAAGTCTGATATTAGCCCATATGTCTGATAACAATCTATAAATTCCTTTTCAGACCCATAAAACATGTGCAGTGATGCTGAATGCAGGATAATCACAGGCCAATGGGTGGAAAGTCTTGTGGATCCAGTGGCATTGTAAGCATCTCAGTGCTGGCAGCGATCTCTCTGAGGCTTCTTTGGCTTCAGAGGTCTGGTCACATCCATTTGGCCTGCCTTCTGCAATGTCTCCCAAGGAGTAGCAGAGAGAGAGAGAGAGAGAGAGAGAGAGAGAGAGAGAGAGAGAGAGAGAGAGAGAGAGAGAGAAAGGTGTCTTCCACCTCCAAGGAGGAAGTACCAGATTTCTCAGAGTTCTCAGGAGAAGGCTATGCCCACACAAAAATCTCACTGACTATCCCCAGATTGGCAGCCTAGACTCCACGCCTACACTCCTAATCCTAAACTTGACTCAAGATTAGGTGACTACCACAGGCTCCTAATCCATAACAAGCCCATTTACTTTTTCCCTGCATACCGACACCAATCCAATACCCAAAGCTTTACCCAATGGGTGGAGATCTACTTCTAAAACATGAATATAGAAAGATCGCTTTTGCTTGAAGGCTCTCAAGGAAATGCTCACTGAAACCTCCATTCCTATTATCTCACCTCCCCCAAATTAGTCTTCTTCTGGGCTTTCAGTCACACTAAGATCTCTCCTGCCCCAAGGCCTTTACATGCACTGTCACCTCTTCCAAGCCCTGAAGTGCCAAGTTCAAAGTTCCAGTTAATCTCCCTGATCCTGAATTTTAAGAACTGTGTGTGTGGGAGGGAAGGGGTTGGGCTGTTTGTTGAACTGCTGGGTTTTGGAGCCATTTGTTATGCAACCTCATTTTGTCAATGACTGGTTAATTAATGCAGCATTCATTTGCCCTTTTTCCACTCACAGCACATGGCTTGTATCTTTGGGATCACTCTTCCACCATGCTCCATCTCCATGCTTCTGCTGGCATTGACCCAATCTGCCAGCTCCAGGCCTGGCTAGTCAGGGCATGACTTTCCTCTGTCCAAAGGGACTGGGTCAGACTCAGTATGTGACTCATGCTAGGTTAATGATATCTAACCCTAAAAAATGCCCCAGAAACAATTACCCCATTGCCAATGAGTCCATTTTGAATCATAGAAGGCCCCTATGGGGTTTCTCAGACTGTAAATATTTATGTGAGCAGAAAGTTCCATCTTTTTCCCTATGAGGTAGCTGGTAGGGTAGCACTGCCAACCTTGCAGTTAGCAATCCAATGCTTACCTGATAGTACCACCAATGATTAGAAAGGAAAAGAGCCTCTCTCTAATAGAATTCCTGAGCTTCTAGATAAAACTACAGCTGTCATCAGGAAGCCTGCGTGAAGCTCAAAAGGAAACAGCACTGAAAGGAAAAGGTTCAAACTCTGATGGTATCAACTGAGTGCCAGAACCCAGCTATTCCTGATGCTCTGGCCCCAGACTTACAAATTCCATAAACCTACCCATTAATTCCTTCTCCTGCTCCTTCCCTTCTCACGCCCCAAGGTACTTTGACTTAGCCTTGAAGGCACTCACAACTTCACGGGTTCTGCCTTGCACAGGTGTCTGCTTGCTTCCAGTTCAGTCCTGACATTGTCCCTATCTTTAGCCATGTTAGGCTTGCGTCCTAGAGCTTTCCTTTGCTTGTCTCCCTATTGCTCTTGTCCTATGAAGTCTGTGGCTTTATCTTTAAGTCTAAGTCCTGCCCTTTCGCTTTCGTAGAAATCTGTCTCTGTATCTTGGCTCGTGGCAGGTTGTGTCCTTCAAAGGTGACTGTCCTAATGTTGCACATCGCACATTCTCTTGTTACAAGATGAGATTGTGTTCATTTTTCCAGAAACAGGGCCTGCTTTCCCTCTTCCTTGCATCTTGGCAGGCCTTTGACTATGGCAGAAGTGTTGCTCTGTGACTTCCACGTGGTCGTATTGGGTTGTTCACCATTGGGACCCTGTCAGGATATTGCAAGGAAGACCAAGCCAAATGAAAATGTCACATATAGGGTTCTTCTTGAGCTCCAACCAAAAGAAGTATCAGTCGTGTGAGGGAGTGAGTCTTAAGAGAGCTGCAGCCTCTGTCCTTTGAGCTACCCCAGCTAATGCTTGATGAAGCCAAAACTAGTGTCCTCACTGAGCTCTTCCCAGATTGCAGATTTGTGAGCAAAATTGATATTATCATTACTTTAAGATGTTATTTGTGGGGATACTTTCTGTTAGCAGCAGATCATCAGAATACTGCCTAATCAGACTGCATTGCCAGTTTTACTCTCTCTCTCTCTCTCTCTATATATATATATATATATATGTGTAGATAGGTAGATAGGTAGATAGGTAGATAGGTAGATAGATAGATAGATAGATAGATAGATAGATAGATAGATAGATAGATAGATAGATATCCTCCACTCATCTGTCAGTTGGTTGTACTATAATGGTTTGTGTATTGTTATGATGCTGGAAGCTCTGTTCCAAGAATTTCAACTACCAGCAGGATTGCCCATGGTGGACAGGTTTCAGTGAAGCTTCTAGACTAAGACAGACAAGGAAGAGGGGCCTGCCAGTCCACTTCCAAAAATTACTGAAAGAAAACCTTATGGATCACAAGAGAACACTGACTGACTAATGTGTTTTGGACACAGTATCAGTGGACAATTCCTAGAGGAAGACATCATATTTGATGAAATAGAGGGACAGGGAAGATCCTTGTTGAGGCAGATTGACCTAATCACTGCAACAATGGACTTCAACATTCAGGAATGTGTGACAATGGTGCAAGATCAGACAGCACTCCATTCCATTTCATATAAGGTCTCCATGGATCACAGTAGACTTGATGGCACTCTCTATATGTTTGTCTTCAGTGACTTCCCATAGGGCTGCTCTGACTGGCAGCCTCTATTCTTCATGCTTCCAAATGGGGAGCACAACAGGTCCATAGTCACTGATATTCCCCTCAATCCCCAGGTAAAGTAAGGAGGCATGAAGCTAACTAGGTTGTTCTCTTTGCCTTTTCTCTCTTCCTTTTCTCCTCCTCCAACAGGGCTAGAGGGGGTAAATACTTACCTTGCAGTCTAGAAGAGAATTTCTTCCACGCCAAAATCTTCTCCTTCCTCAAAAGGAACATACATGCTTTCTCCTTGTTTTGAATTAAAATGGCAGATGGGATGGTAGGAAAGAAAATGAACTAGTCTAACAGAATGGCCAAACAGATTTACCTTCCACATAAGGATGCAAATAACTCCTCAATCTTGTTATACAGTCATGATATGATGAACTCCATCAAAGCAGAGTAGAACACCACGGAGGTCAGACCAGAAAGACCATATTGAGTTGATTTTGTATGAGAGATTCTAGTTGCTAATTATACTTTTCATAACAGACAGATGGCACGTATAGAAGCCCAGATTTAAAATGTCTTTATCTAATTGCCTGCCTAAATATATATTTGCAATATGGTCTTCAAAGGGAATACTTTCTTTACCTTAAATTCCATTTCTTTTTCTGCTCTTTTACGTAATTTTATTTAAGTATCATTGATGTACAATAAACCATAGTGTGTTTTGCTCTTTGAGGTTTTTAAAAAGAATCATTTTATTGGGGGCTCCTACAACTCTTATCACAATCTATACATACATCCACTGTGTACATTTGTTGCCATCATCATTCTCAAAACATTTGCTTTCTACTTGAGCCCTTGGTATTAGCTCCTCATTTCCCCTCCTACCCCCTCCCCCTCCCTCATGGACCCTTGATAATTTATAAATTATTATTCTGTCCTATCTTACACTGTCCGACATCTACCTTCACCCACTTTTTTGTTGTCCCTCCCTCATGGAGGAGGTTATATGTAGATCCTTGTAATCAGATCCCATTTTCTACCCCACCTTTCCTCCACCCTCCTGTTATTGCTACTCTCAGCACTGGTCCTGAAGGGGTCATCTGTCCTGGTTTCCCTGTGTTTCCAGTTCCTATAAGGACCAGTGTATATTCTCTGGTCTAGCCAGGTTTGTAAGGTAGAATTGGGATCATGGTAGTGGGCGCGGTAGCATTTAGGAACGAGAGGAAAGTTATATGTTTCATCGTTGCTACACTGCATCCTGACTGGCTCATCTCCTCCCAGCGACCCTTCTGTAAGGGGTTGTCCAGTTGCCTACAGATAGATCTTGGATCTCCTAACTGTACCCGCCCTCATTCACAATGATATGATTTTTTTTGTTCTTTGATGCCTGATACCTGATCCCTTCTACATCTTGGGATCACACAGGCTGGTGTGCTTCTTTCATGTGCGCTTTATTGCTTCTGAGTTAGATGGCCACTTGTGAACCTTCTAGTCTTTAAAACCCTAGACTCTTTATCTTTTGATAGCTAGGCTCCATAAGCTTTCTTCACCTCATTTGTTTATACACCCACTTTTTGTCTTGAGTGATTGTGTCTGGAAGGTGACCATCATGGAATACCAGATCCTTAAATTCCATATCTATAGGCTTAAGTCTTACCCACAGGAAGCCTATTTTTATTTTATCCCTGGAACAAAATCTTGCAATAATTTTCTCTTTTTGGGTAAGTCCATCCTGAATCACTTATCCTTTAACATTTAAAAGAATTTATCTGTAACCAACCCCATTTATATAGTCTCATTCATGCTATTTCCACAATAATTGCTAATAACCCTATTTTTTGGAATCGGCAGAAAGCATCAGCATCAATATCCCATTGCCACTGAGTTGATTTCAACTCATGGGTACCCTATAGGACAGAATAGTATTGCCTCATAGGTTTCCAAGGCTGAAAAAAAATCTCTTTATTGTGAGTTGGGTGAAGGTTTACAGAATACATCCGTTTTCCATTTGACAGTTCACACATATTTTGCTTCATGATATTGACTGCAGTCGGCTCAACGTAATATCACTTATCGCACTTCCTCCTTGTATTTCCTGTTTCCATTCCCCCTTCTTTCCTGACCCTTCTGAACTTTATCTTTGAATAAATTATATCCTTTTGATTCAAATAGTTGATTAGTGTTACTTTTTACCTTATAGATCTACCTATTGTTTGGCTGAAGATTGAGCCAAGGGAGTGAGTTCAGTTCCAGATCTGAAGGTGCCTAAGGACAACAGTCTTGTGGGTTCCAAGAATCTCTCTCTGAGCAATACCCCTGAACTTTTAAAATAAGTTTAAACTTTGTTGCACATATTTCTCCTATTCTATACCAAAATTCCAAAGCAAACTCATTATCATTGTGTTGAAGCTGACTCATAGAGACCCTACAAGATAGAATAGAACTTCACCCTTTCATTTTCCTAGGCTTAAATCTTTACCAGAGCAGACAAACTCATATTTCTCACATGGACCAACTGATAGGTTAGAACCACTTACTTTGTGGTTAGGAGCTCAATGAGGAGTCCACTCTGCCATTAGAGCTCGTTAAGAATGCTATCCAGGATTCTCTAATGCTATCCCTCTCAGATCAGTTGGTAGTGGTAACAAATGTAAATCTTAAGGGGGTCAGACTGCCACATTGTAACTCTTCCTTGGGGAAGATCATGGGTTTGAACTGCTGATTGATTAGCCCTTAAGTGCTTAATTACTGCCTCACCAGGGTTCTCCTTAACATCAGAACAGTGGACATTTATTGGTTTATCTTGCTGGTCTCTGTTCCCTAAAAATTGCACTTCATCCACAGGGTTTTCTTCCACAACACACAGCTGCTAGTGTTTTTGTTTTTTTTTTTCCCACATGACTTCACCTTCCTGGTCAAAGCTGATTTGTCCAGTGCTAAACACACTATGAAAACATAGCCATATTTGCCCACTACAAAATTTGAAGTTAGACAGCAAGCTATTTGTTGAGTTTTTTGAATGACAGAAGTCTAAAAGGAAGTGTTATGATACAGGAAACAGTGAGTTTTGATGTCCAGGATCTATACTGGGGACCCAGTTGGCACTCTGAATGACTATTCAAAGTGATGGTATGAATTGTCCTCTTCCATGACCTACACATATAATAGATATAACCACTAAGTCCATGATCTGACAAATGTCTTGTGTGATTGAGTTTGGGTTCCCCATAGGATTAGATCCTGAGACAAAGGTTTTAATTAAGCCATTTTTGGGAGAGATATCAATAAGGAAATGGGAAATAGAAAAGGGAAAGAAGGTAGCCAATGAAAAGTACATTATCAAACAATTTAAAATTGTGGGCAACTGGAGGTTAATCTTACTGGAGACACTGTAGAAAATCCACTAGTTATTCTGCCCAGAATGTGAGGGATTGTAGCTATTTGTCCAACAACTCCTATGGGTCATTGGTTAAGGGTTACTCCAGGAAGCAAGAATTAACTCCACAACCTCCTAAGCCATGCATGCTCAGGTACAGTGTTCTACAGAAACTAGAGAAAGCAAGAAGAGAGATGTGCTGGCCATTCGGAATTAGGCTAGCATGCCAAGTTGTCAGACATGTCAGGTTCTTGCTCTATCATAACTTGAAAGTCACCATGATCCTGTGAGATATACCACTGGTATTTCAAACACAAGCATAGTTACCCGTGGTGGAAAAATTTCAGAAAAGCTTACAAGCTAAATAGACTAGAAAGAATAACCTGCCAATCTACATCTGAAAAAAAAATAGTGGTGTTTGTGGAGCACATTGATAGCATTGGAATATTTTTTCATATAGTGCAGGATGATGAACCCCTCAAGTTGGAAGACACTCAAAATATAATTGGGGAAGAGCTGTCTCCTCAAAGTAGAGTTGACCTTAGTGATATAAAGTTTTCAGGACCTATATTTGTTGATGTGGCAATGACTCAAAATGAGAAGAAACAGCAGTACTGCAATAACCACTAACAAGAAGATGGGATGCATGAAATATGGATCTAGAAAAATTGGAAGCCATGAAAAAATGGAACACATAAAGATCAAACACTCTAGGTGTTATTGAACTGAAATAGACTGGTATTGGCCATTTTGAATGTCATAATAATATGGTTTACATACCAGAGTAACAAATTTGAAAGGAATGGATGACTTTCATGTTAAAAAAGAGAATGTTTCAACATCGATTCCAGTGTTCACCATTGTTAGGTGTAGGATATATTATACCTACAAGGATGAATAATTAATAAAGTTATTATTCAAATTTACACACCAACCACTAATGCTAACAATAAAGGCATTGAGGATTTTTACCAACCTTTTCAGTCTGAAATTGATGAAACATGCAATCAAGATTACTGATGACTTCAATGCAAAAACTGGAAACTAAGGAGGAGGATCACTAGTTAGAAAATATGGCCATGGGGATGGAAGCCACATGGGAGATCTCATGATAGAATTTTCCAATAAGGATGGCTTATTGATTGAACATTTATTTTTCAGTGATGTAACAGTAACCATAGACATGGATCATGTATATTGGATAGAAATACACAGGAATTAAATCAACAACATCTGTTGAAATATACTACTATATATACTCGAGTATAACCCAAGGCAACTAATTTTACCCCCCAAAACTGGGGTGCTTTTTCAGCATAAAAAATGTGCTGAAAAAAACTCGGCTTATACTCAAGAATTTACGGAATAAAGAAGTTCAATATCATCAGTCAAGAGACTGGAGACCAACTGTGGAACAAGCCATCAATGGCAATTGAACTCGAATTCAAATAAAATTAAAACAAGTCCCCAAGAGTCAAAGTATGAATTTGAGTATATCTCATCTAAATTAGAGGATACTTCAAGAAGAAAGTTGACACATTGAACACAAATCACCTGAGATGATACGAGTTCTGGAATAATATCAAGAACATCATAAATAAAGAAATTCAAAGATAATTTAAAAGATAGAAACTAAAGAAAAGACAAAATGGATGTCACCTTGAATGTGGAGTAGCTGAAGCCAATGAAAGAAATGATGAAGTACGAAAAAGAGAGAGAAATATAGAAATAATTGATGAAGTAAAGACGCTGCATAAAGAAGCTGAACACAAAATTTCAAAGGGGAATTCAAAAAGATGGAATAAAGAATTATATTAAAAGTTGCAAAGACCTGGAATGAGGACAGCAAAAATGAAAAGCATGTGCATTTCACTAGCTGAAAAAATTGAAGAGAAATTCAAAATACAGAATTACACAGATAGCATCAAAAGAAGATGAAAGGGATTCACTGACCACATGAAGCCCAGGCTCCACAGCGCTGAGTCCAGAAGACCAAGATAGCATAGGGTTCTCACTGCAGATTGCTCTGAAAGTGCTCACAGTAGTAGGCCCTGGATCAACTGGGGAAAATATAGAACTCAAAATAAGAAGACTAACCTTAGGATATGATAGGCACTAGTGGAATTCCCATTTGACACCTGACCTCACCTCCATGGCTCAACTTTCAGCCCCCAAATAGGAGACCTATACTATCAACGATGTACAATTCAGAGCCCAGCATTTGTCAGGGAGTTACTCAGAAGGCAGGAAGGAATGGGAACGAAAGACCAATGGAAACGGCAAACAAAGTGAGGGAATAGGAAAAGTAGTATTGCGTTGTAGGTATTGCAATCAATATCATAAAACATTGCATGAATTGTAAGGAAAATCAATTTACTCTGTAGATTTTCCCTCACATCACAATCAAAACAGTGTAAAATGAAAATAAGTCATATGACCGAGTACACTGGTAGATCTTGCTGAAGACCAATTTCCAGTGTTAAAAGATGTCACTTTGAGGAATAAGGCACAGCTGAGCCCTAGTGGTATAGTGGTTACAAACATAATGCGTCAGAACCAACCCAGTTGGGTTGCTCAACACAAGATCAGCAGTTCTGCTCCCATACAAAGTTCCAGTATTGGAAACCCACAGGGATATCTCTCCCCTGTCCTATAGAGTTGCTAAGTGTTGGAATCAACTTGATGGCAGTGAACTGGATGTAAGCCAGGCTGACTAGAGACACAAATCAAGTGCCACTCATATATGTGCAATAAATAGTTTTCTATCAAGAAGTCATTATAGTATTTCTATTTCAAGGAAATATCCCAGGCCAGTCCAACTCAAGTCCACAAGTCCAACACTAGCCCATAAGTTCCTTTCCAACTTACGCAGTTACATGCAATGATGCAGAATGCAGAATCGCTGGAGGGCTTCTGACTTCGTGTCCTTTTTACACACACACACTCACACATATGCAGAATCTCTTGAGTGCTTCTGACTTCGTGTCCTTTACACACACACCCACAAACAACTTTGCAAAATCTCTAGAGGGCTTCTGACATCGTGTCATTTTTATACACACACACATACTCACACTTATACCCTTGCAGAATCTCTGGAGGGCTTCTGAATTCGTGTCTTAATTAGTCACACACACACAAACACTCACACCCTTTCCTAATATCTGGAGGGCTTCTGACTTTGTGTCCTTTACACTCACACCCACACAAAATCTTCAAGAATCTCTAGAGGGCGCCTGGTATCGTGTCCTTTTTAAACACACACACATATACTCACACTCATACCCTTGCAGCATTTTAGGAGAGCTTCTGACTTCTTCTCCTTTTTACAGGCACACACACATACACACCGTTGCTGAAACTCTAGAAGGCTTCTGAATTGGTTTCCTTTTTACACAAACACACAAACATTCTTGCAGAATCGCTGGAGGGCTTCTGACTTCGTGTCTTTTTACAAACACACACACACACTCACACTCAGACCCTTGCAGAACCTCTAGAGGGCTTCTGACTTCTTGTTCTTTTTACACAAACACACACACACACACCATGGCAGAATCTCTAGAGGGCTTCTGACTTCGTGCCCTTTTTACACACACACACACACACACACACACACACACACACACACAAACACTTTCTGAATCTCTGGAGGGTGTCTGACTTAATGTCCTTTTTACAAACACAAACACACACACACTCTTGCAGAAACTGTAAAGGGTTTCTGACTTCGGGTCCTTTTAACACACACACACACACAAACACACACACACTCACACTCATACACTTGCAGAAACATCTGGGACAGTCTGGTCTGGAGACTCAGATCCTGAGACTGTGGTATGGGGGCACCAGGCTCACGTGGCTGAGGATGTTTCGGTGCAGGGTGGAGCCATGCACCCCAGAGCTCTCTGTATTCCACAGATGGATGGTGCTGTCAGAAGAGCAGGTGATAAAGGAGTTCGGGGGCAGGCAGGCCTGTTGGCTGTCCTTCACCTCAGGGTAGACCTGGAGGAGCACAAGGACCAGAGGGACCTGGGTCAGACCTTGGCTGCCCACAGAGATGGGACGGGATGAGAGTAGAGAAAAGGTTGGTCAAGACTTAGCCCCAGGCTTATCCCAGAGCAAGCAAGTCATAATGATTAGCTCTTGTCTTTAACAAGTAAAGGAATATACATTAACCAAGCACCTAGTAAGTACTAGGCATTCTAAATCTCCCACTTACATTGTCTCCTTTTCGTAAAAATCAAATGCATCAGGTATGTCATTTCACAATTGCAGAAACTAAGGTTTGGTCAAGTTCAGGAACATGTCCAAAGAGGCAAAGCTCAGACTGCACAGGGCATACTGAAAAACGTCTGAGATGAGTCAGCACTAAAATCCCCTCCCATCCTCAGAGCCAATTAACAGATACGAAGGGACCCAGGGGCACTGCTGGGGGAGCAAGGGTGCTGGAGGAAACAAATTCCACACTTGAGGAACTCCAGCTCCTAATGGTAGCCCAGGAAACACGGTCAGTCTCAGCAGACCTGGCCCACGTAGCTCTACACTCCAGAAGCAGGAGGAATGATACAGAGCTGAATACACCTTGCCCACTTTCTTGGGGTCCTTCACATCCCAGACATAAATACTATGGTCATTGTACACACAAGACAGCCACTGGTTTGCAGGATCAAAAGTCAAGGCGATGGTGTCCGGATACTTCGCATTGGCCACTCCAGCGAAAAGGCGACTGAGGAAAGAGGGGGCAGGGTGTCCAGGGCAGACAGGGCAAACTGGTGAGTGAGCGCTAATGAAATGGGGCACTCAAGGAGGAGCAGCAGGTTGGCCAGCAGTCACTGGAGAAAGAACGCAGCGGCTGGCCTGGCATTCCTTGCCATGGGGCTCTCCAAAAGAACACAAGCTATTTCATAGCCCCCAACGTCAGGCGTGGACAGTTTGTGGCCGTGCTGCAGCCAAGCAGATGTCAGGCCCTTCTAGACTCACGTCAGAGGACAAGGAAGGACACTGTGCAAGCCACAACCATGGTCATATCTCATTTCCTACCAAATGCAGATTTAGTCCCCTCCTGCCCTGAAAGAGAAATTAATCTACCCAACTGCACAACTGTCCCGCTTCCTGACAGCACTGAAACCAGAGCAAAACTTCACTTCCTGCAAACACCTAACCCAAGGCCGGAGGCTACAATAAGCCCCTCCTACCGCAGCTGCAACCCAGGACCACTCTGAGGGAGAAAGGCCTGCTCCGTCAGGTTTCCAGTCTCTCTCAGAAACCCTAAGGAACTGCCTGTATGTACTAGCTGTGGTCTTTACAGGACAATGCATTACCACACAGCAGACTCAGATTACCATGGATGCCCACAGTGAGCAAGAAATGCTGAAAGAACCACCTGTGCTTGACTGCAAGGGTCTTCCCAGAGGTCTATGTGTGCCCTCCTCTCCTTGCAGCATGCCAAGGATGGCCTGGCACAGAATGGGGCTCTGACAGGACTCAGGGACCCACCCACACCGCTCACCTGGCCTCTGTGATGCTGGCAATGTCTGTCCCCAGGGCATGGGGCCGGGCAGCGTGCTGAGGAAGTGCAGGTTGGAGGGTTGAAAAGGCGCAAGGTGCTGTCAGCACAGCCACAGAAGATGTAGTCCTGGCTCACCGAGAATGCAGTGGGCCACTGTGGTCTGTGAGCACAGAAACCCCAGTCAGCAAGGGCGTCTGCCCACTCCTTCACCCGACACCTCAACAGCCATGAGCCAAGAGGTAAGGACAAGTGCAAGGCAGGCCAGCTGCCCTGGCCAGAGCCCCTCAATGCCCCTCCCTCTAACAGCAGCTGGCCAGAGGGCCCACAGCCCCGTGCAATTAGGGGGAAGGAGTCAGCAAGCCTTATAAGGCACCTGAGGTTTAGGCAAAGACACACTCAGAAAAGGCCGGCCAAGAGAAAGGCAGCAGAGGCAGCGGACAGGGCCAGCACACTTACTGTGATGCTGTCTTTGTGCTGAGCAGAAGAGGAAAGCAGAGGAAGAGGCAGAGACAGAGAGCGCGAGCTAGCAGAGAGGTCCCCAAACAGCTTCCTCCGCCTGGGGCCTCCCCCAGCGTGCATGCAGACCCTGCTGCTAGCCCCAGGACCCCCGGAGCCTGGAGGTGACAGACGGGAGGGTGCCGACAAAGCATTCACTTACCCTCAGCTCCACCCCCTTGTCCAACAGTCTCTGGTCACTGAACTCACACAGCTGCCCCGAGGATGTGATACAGAAGGTGCTGTCAGCCTTCTTCCTGCGGCCACAGGCTACATCAGTGAACAGGTTGTTCCGCAGGTCCCCCAGCAGCCCGGAGCGGCCCAGCAGGGGCACAGTGGCATTCACCTGTGGAGGCACACCACAGGTGCCACCCACCCTGCAGGCTACCCCCTGAAAAGCAGGCCCTGGGGAGAGAGGGAAAAGGCTTCCCTTGCAGATTGACATAGCACCTGGCCCAGCTGAGACTTCCAAGGGGCTTTTGAGGATGCAGAAGTGGGTGCAGGTGGAACAGATCTGGGCAGACCCCACCCTGGTGGCTACTTGCTGCCTCACCTTTGAGGTCTTGCTGTCATCAAGGTACCAGAATTTGATGTGCCGGTTGCCTGCAATGACAAAGTAGCTGCAGTCCTCAGAGAAATATACTGCTGTCACCCGACTGGACACCTTGTTGGAAGCCACTACAATGATTTTCTGGAGAGAAAGTCAAGGGAAATCAAGGCTCTGCTTCTAGGAGCTGAGGGAAAAGAAACTTACACACTGAAGGAGGTTAGACAAGCTGTGAACTTGACCTCTCCTTCTGCCCCTTCTTCAGCATCCTAGATACCCAGTTGCTCCTTTCTGCTCAGAGTTCTCTAGAAAGGGACTGAGGCCAGCAGGCAGAAGTGAAGGCCACCTGTCAGCAGTTTCTTGGCTCCCCTCCCGGCCCTGCCTGTCCTGAGGCCAGCAGCCCACTCACCTTCCAGGCCCAGACATTGAAGATCATGTCATGCTGGTAGCCCACTGAGACAATGTACTTGGCGCTGGGTGAGAAGGCCACACACGCCACGCCATACTTATGCTCCTGAAGCTCCACCACCTGGCTGCGCTCCGACACGTCCCATACCCACACAGCAGGAATGTGTCCACTCTGCGGGGACGAAGACCCAGAAGTAAAAGCCAGAGGCAACCAGCTCCCTCCCCATCCACGGAGGCCTGGCCTTCCCAGCCACTGGACAAGAGCCTGCACATAAATGAAGGACACCTAACCTAATGTGCCTGCACATGAATCAAGGACACCCCCGGAGGGAATGTGATCAGTGTTGGGGAACAGGGACTCTCAGGGATGGGCTCCTGGCGTGATTTGCATGGGCAAGAACCACCACTCCTGCGGTTTGCTCCCACAGCCTCACAGGGCAAGTCTATGGGAGGGCAGCCCTGTTCCACACTGTGACCAGCAGGGATAAGGAATGTTTTAAGGAGGTGTTTTCCAAAATGTGGTTCCCAAATTGGCAGCTTCAGCCTCATCGGGAACTACTTGTTAGCATTGCAAACTGAAGAGAGCCAACCCAGACCTGCTGAGCCCAAGAGCCAGCAGTCTGTACTACGGGGCCACCATAGCACTTCTGACGCAGGCTACAGCCTAAGAACACTGCTCTAGGGCAGACCAAACACCCAAAGTGGACACCAGTACAGAAAGTCAAACTTGGCACCAGTCCTATGCGGGCCGCAGGCTGTCACTCTCTGCTAAGGCCAGGCCACCCCCTCTGCAGTGCCTGAGCTTCCTTCCTCACTCATCTCGCCGGTGACCAGGTAATTGCCATCAGGAGAGAAGGCAAAGGCAGTGATGGTTTCCCGGAAAGGAATGGGGGCAGGCTCAAGAGGGGCACTGGCAGCCTGGCCCAGGCCTGGCCTCTCACAGTCCCCTCTCAAAAGAAGGGCAGCAAACCCGCCCTCCCTGTGCTGCTTCCCTTGCAGGCCTAGGGCCCAACAGGGCCCAATGCCACAGAGAAGCAGGTGGCACCCCTCTGGCCATCCCTGGGGAAAGGTGGCACTCCCCAAAGCCCCAGAGCCCATTTACCTGGAGCTGTTGAGGATGTGGTGCTGCTTGTGTTTCCGGGGATTGAAGAGCACAACCACACACCTGGGGAGAGGGAGAGGGGAGCACAGCCTTAGCACCCCACCTCAGTGGCCCAGCCCAGAGGACCCCACGTTGCCAGAGTGCAGCTGGCTCCTGGCAGCACTCTTCTGCCTTTCTCCCCTTCTGTAGCCCCACACGGTGCAAGGGCCTGTAGGGAGCCCTGCCTGCCCAGTGCTCTGTGCACCAGCACCATCGGGCCATGCCCCATAGTGATGGGATGGCCGGTCTTCCCAGAGCCCTTGTCTCTACCCCAGGGCAGAGGGCAGAGAGAAGGATGCACATGATTTGGGTAAGAACAGGCCTCAGCTGTGCCCTTGTTTATAGACCTCCTGGTTTCCAGGAGAGAGTGGGATCTCTCATGTCTGCACCCATGTGTGTACTTGGCAAGAGCCAGCCCTCCACATGTTGGATGAGGAAGCAAGTGGAAGGTCAGGGCCCAGGGCCAGGCCTGCAGGGAGACTAAGGGGGATGGAGAGGCAGAAAACTGCCTGAGGGAGGGAACTTCATGGAGCTGCTGGCCCACGTCCTACTCTTTAGCCCAAAGAGCCTGAGCAGCGCCATTCTAACAGCCTCCAGGCTCCCTCTCCAGTCAGGCAGCAAGGCTGGGTGAGATTGCATGGAGACTGAAATTCAAGAGTGAACTCGAGAGAGGGAGGCAGGTAAGAGTCAGGGACAGGGAGCTGGGAGCCAACAGCTTGCCAGTGTCTCAGGGGCCATGGCGCTCAGCAGGTTTAGGCCCTCTGCCCAGCTGTCTCCTCTCTTAATTAGCGCTATGCCTACTACTTGCTATTAGCTGGCCACAGCAAGCCTGGAGCCTGCTCCCCCAGGTAAGGGGTCGACTGCGTAGATGGAGGAGAGACTCAGTAGAAGGCTACTTGTCCCAACACTGCCTTTTACAACAGGAAGCAGACACAGGACCCGCATCTGGACCCCACTGCTTGCAGATGGGAGCAGGAGCTGCAGCACAGGGCTTGGTCTCTTCTGCAGACAGAGGCCTCCGGCTCGGCTCAATGACCCAGTTCGCTATGCAAATTCCACTGTCAACTAGGGATTCTGGGATCTTGGAGGTGCACCAGGTAAGCTCACAGCTGGCTACCAGGCTGATTGACAGCCTTAGAAGCCTGAGCAACGCCTCTTCTCCTCAGACCCCCGCTCCAATCCTTTTTCACCCTCCTTTTCTTTGTTCTCTTTTTAATCTCCTTTCTCTCTTTAAACCGATTTGAAGAACCCTGCTCTCCACATCCCTTGAATGAGAAAAACAAGATGACGTTAGAAACACGCAGACACACACCTGCCCAGTTGCTTTGAAGGAGAGTCTAATACATGGGACTGACCTAACTCCTTTAAAACAGAGATGCCTGCACAGAGGATGAAAGGAACTGTGCTCAAACACTCAACCACATTCACTGTCGCTGAGTCGATTCTGACTCACAGTGACCCTACAGAACACAGCAAAACTGCCCCTGTGGGTTTCTGATATGAACTATCTAGGGGACCACAAAGTGTCATCTTTCTCCTTTGGAGTGCCTGGTGTGGCCTAACTTCTGTCCTTGCCGTTAGAACCCCAACACAGAACCATGACACCCTCAGGTATCTGGGCATCCAAAATTGAGAGATAAGGAACACTAAGGAATAGAGCCAGGGTTCACAAACAGGGCTTCTGATTTCGGGTCCTTTTTACACACACACACACACACACACACACTCACACTCACACACACAGCCAAATGCATACCCATACCCTTGCAGAATCTCTGGAAGGCATCTGACTTCATGTCTTTTTTACAAACACACACACACACACACACACACACACACACACCTTGCAGGATCACTAGAGGGCTTCTGATTTTTTTTCCTTTTACACACACACACACACACACACACACTCACACTAACCCTCATACCCAGGCAGAATCACTAGAGGGCTTCTGACATCGTGTCCCTTTTACACACAAACACACATACACACCGTTGCAGAATCTCTAGAAGGCTTCTGATTTACTCTCCTTTACACATACACACACACACACACTTGCAGAACCTCTGGAGGGCTTCTGACTTCGTGTCCTTTTTACACACTCACACACACACATATACACACATGCACGCACCCTTGCAGAATATCTGGAGGGATTCTGATTTCCTGTGCTTTTTACACGCACACACCCACACAGACACACACACACCCTTGCAGAATCTATAGAGGGCTTCTGAATTCGTATTTTTTTACACACACACACACACACACACACACTCACAATCATACCCTTCCAGAATCTCCTTAGGGCTTCGGACTTCATGTCCTTTTTCCAAACACACACATACATGCACCCTTGCAGAATCTTCAGAGGGCTTCTGACTTCGTGTTCTTTTTACACACCCACTCACACTCATACCCTTGAAGAATCTCTAGAGGGCTTTTGACATCTTGTCCTTTACACACACACACACACACACACACACACACACACACACACACACGCACACCCTTGATGAATCTCTGTAGGGTTTCTAAAGTCATGTCCTTTTTACATACAAACACACACACCCTTGCAGAATCTGTAGAGGGCTTCTGACTTCGTGTCCATTTTACAGACACACACACACACGTTCACACTCATACCCTTCCATAATCTCTGGATGTCTTCTGACTTCGTGTTCTTTTTACACACACACACACACACACAAACACACACACACACACACACACTTGAAGAATCTCTGGAGAGGGTTTGAACGACCCTGTTGGTCATGGTATGTCGTGTGACTAGAAGTGTATATGAGCAGAGAATCCCTCAGAGAACAATTACTGAAGTCTATAGAGCAGGGGTCAGGGATACACTGCGGGTCTCTCGGTCCATGCATGTGACTCTGAAGTAAAATGGAAACCTTTTCAAGGACTGTGATTATTCAGATAATGGTGATTGAAGTTGCAAAAATATATTTTTTTTATCTCAAAGAATGTTTCAATTTTTGTGAGAGAAAAAGTAGGCTCTTCTATCTCAAAAGTGTGCCTCCCCGATGTAGATCAAGATGGCGGCTATGTCTAGAAACAGTCACTTCACATTTTGATATTTTTGTTTAATAAAGTGTCTGTGGTTTTAGAGCAATGCTTTCTGACTTACCCTCACATACTTTTACAGAATAAGTGATGAAGCAGCTGCTTGGACTGGGTGGGCACAGGGAAGCTGGGAAGGGTGAGGACCAGGAACAATCACTAGATAATAAATTATTTAATACATCTGCATCGGGACTGTGGCTCCAGAGCTACAACTCCGGTGCTGTGCAGCACATTTCTTCCAGTTTGAAACAAAATTGGAGTCAATTATTATCTTCCTCATCAGTCATCATTTCCTATGTTTCTGGGGATTGGCAGTACTAAGCTAGCAGATTCTTCTGTGCGGTTGCCGTCTGGCAGTGGCTTATGATGGAGACATCTCACACAGCTTCCCCACTGGTGTACCTGACAATGGCCACTGGTGTTTGCTGGGACTTTAAGAGGGACTAGTGTCAGCATCTGCATGTGGCTTCTTCATCACACTTCCTCACAGCAAGGGGACTGGACTCCGAGGGTCTTGTACAGAGAAAGAGCCAGGTGGGAGCTGTATTACCTCAGAAGTCACACCGCACCTCACCTGCCAAACTTGACTCCTGGAGAGCCATAAGGCTGGCGTGGGTTCAAAGGAGAAAACATAGACTCCAACTTGGGATGTAGAATGACAAGATTCTGGAAGAGCTTGTAGGGAAGAAACAATCCCTTGAAGGCATTTTGTGAGCTACAGTCTTCCCCAGGACATAAACCTTAACTGGGCAACTCAGTGGTAGCCTTGCCAACTCTGGCTGGTGAGTTCCAGTGACTTTCTTTTGAAGGGAGGGAAGGCAAATTTGGAAGGGAACCCTCAGAAGCCCCCAAGTGGCCTGGAACCTCACCTTTGCAGACACCCACTGAGAGATCCTTCCTCCTTCAGGGAGTTAAGCTGGGCGAGAGGATGGTAGCTGGAAAGACAAAAGGAATTGACTAATACTCTGGAATTACATCACTCGCTCTCTTTGTAAGTTTTTCACTATTGTTCTAGTCCTGTGTTGAATCTATCTTTTCCTTACTCTCCCCTAGGACCTTCCCCTTAGATATGGGGCTGCGGGGACGGGTTGATTGATCTGTGCTGAAATCAGGGAGGTAGGTAGTAATAGAGGGAACCCGTTACTACTCCCATAGTTCTCATAGTAACCTGGACCAATTGGTGGGAGGAATGGGCAGATAAAGGCTGCATTGGGGTTTCGGTGCTTGGTGGAGGTGAAGGCTGACGTGTTTAGAGTGGAGAGAGGAAAACAGCCTGTTGGGGAAATGTTATTGGAGATGGCTTTGAGACTAGCCTCTACTGGTCTCTTGCTCCTCACTCTCCTCTTGGTAGCAGCACGTGTGTTCCCCTCCCCACCATCCCCTCATCCCAACTTGGAGCCCTTCTGGCTATTATTTCCTTATGGAAAAGCTGTCAGCTCATCATCCTGCTTTCTTCCATTCATGCTTCTTTAGCTCCGTGTTGACTTCTAACAGGAGAGAATCAGAAAAGTTAAGTCCCCACCCCACAGGGCCTTTGCTGAAGGAGACTGCAAGCTGTGTACGGAATATCTCCTAGCTCACTCTCTCACTTCTCCCTAATAGATTTTTCCTGCCACTGCTCCTGGCTGGAGGGGATGGAAAGTTCAAGTGATGCCACAGAAGTCACAGCAAAAGAACCAAGGCACTCGAAGGACCATTCATGAGCTGGAATATGATAGAAGCTCTTGAATGGAAAGCCACCGTTCTGGCAGTAAACATGCTCCTATGGACCCTCCCAGTTCTAAGGCTTTAGTGCAGTCCCACCTGAATGAGTTCTCCCTGGGTGAGTTCCTCCTGAAAGCGAAAGAGGGTTTATCCTTCTTTATCTTTGAAGCTACGCCTTCTATACCTACTGGATCCAGATACTGAGGATCTTCGCTTCCTGATTACTGAACCCAACTGTGCTGATTGATAGCTGCATGGCCAAGGACCCGGACACAGCTCTGGATTCTCTGTTTACTCTTTATAGCCACCATTGGTTTCCTTTTGTCTAATTTTGCAACAGAAATCTCGGGGGATGCTTTATTCTAAAGTTCTTCCACTTCCCTAAAGGCGGGTATAGAGAAAGGCAAAGTTAACTGGAGTCTCTCCAGCACACACTAGAACCCCAAGAGGGCTGCATAGGTCTCATCCAAAAGTGGAGATCTGCTGCCTCACACCTAGACTGGGAACCCATCATGGGTAGGGGTCAAGTGCTGTTTCTATCTGGACCTTCAGGGTCTTCTCAGTGCCTGGCTCATAGAGGAAATGAAAAATGCTTGTTTCTTCTTAACAAGTCAGAGATTTACTATTGTTGTTAGGGTCGGTCCTGTTGGTTCCCACTCATAACAACCCTATGTCAAACAGAACACAACGCCACCCAGTACCATCATCACAATTGTTCTTATGTTTGAGCCCATTACTGCAGCCCCCATGTCCATCCATCCCATGAGAGCCTTCCTCTTTTCCATTGCCCTTCCACTTTACCAAGCATGATGTCCTATTCCTGGGCCTGGTCTCTCCTGACAACATGTTGAAAATACATGTCCAAAGGGTGACAAAATCTGGCCATCCTTACTTCTAAGGATCATTTGGCCTGTGCTTCTTCCAAGACAAGTTTATTGGTGCTTCTGGTAGTCCATAGTACTTTCTATGGTTCTTTTTTCCTAGCACCATAATTCAAATGCATCAATTCTTCTTTGGCCTGCCTTATTTAATCTCCAAATTTTACATGCATAGGTTGTGTTGAACATACTATGGCTTGTGTCAGATGCACCTTAGTTCTCAAAATAACATCCCTGCTTTTCAATACTCTAAAGAGGTCTTGTGAATATTTAGCCAATACAATGCAATGCATTTTTTAAGCTGTTGACTGCTGCTTGCATGAGCGTTGATCATGGATCCAAGGAAGAGGAAATCCATGACCACCTCACAATTCTACATCTAAGCATATACCTCAAAGAATAACAAACAGAGACTCAAAGAGATGTGGTATACAATTTCACTGCAGCACCACCCACAATAGCTGAAAGGTGACTATTACCAAAGTGCCCGGGGCCCGAAGAATGGATAAACCAAACAATATCTAAGTCATACAATGGAATATTATTCAGCCTTTAAAAAGGAATGATGTTTTGGAACATGCTACACCATGCAGGGACCTTGAACACCTTCTGCTGAGTGAACAAGTCAGACCATAATGAGATTGATATAAAATATGCAGAATCCATAGGGAAATCCATAGACAGCAAGCAGAGTCACGGTTGATAAGGATTGGGTGACGAAAGCAATGGGGAGTGACTGGTTAATGAGCATTGACTGTGTCTCCATTCAAAGTGATCCAAATGTTGGCCTGATCCTATATTCGATTTGCATGGAGCCCCTGCCCTCTCCTGAGGGGTAACCTCAGCAAAGGCACTGGCAGCCTCAGAATCTTGGTTTCCTGACCTGTGAGTGTGCTGGAAAGATTAGATGGAGTAATAAATAATGACACTGATCACAACCAATAATTATACAGCACTTACTATGAGCCAGACATTGTTCCCCAGCCGTGCTTCTAGCAGGAACACAAATACAATGCCCTTGGGGCCTAACAGAAACTCAGATTCCACTTCAGCAGATCTGAAGCAAGCTGCGAGAAATGGAGTTTCTCATGGGGACAACAGTGAGGACCAGGATTCTCAGAAGGATTGAGGCATTTGAATGGCAGTGATGGCAAAGACCGTGTGTGGAGTATACTGTGTATGGCCAGGAGAACGAGCAAATCAGTCCTGGAGGAAATTGAGCCAGGACACTCTTCACAGAATGTTCTTAGAAGAGAGAATGGCAAAATGTTGTCATGTCGTTAGGAAAGACCAGTTGCGAGAAGAGGACATCATGTGGATCTGGGGAAACTCTTCATGACACGGACTGGCACCATAATCGCAACAATGACCTCAAACCTGCCGATGGGCAGGAAGATGGCATAGGATTGTGCAGTGATTTGTCCTATCACACCTTTGGTCAAAAGGAGTCAAATTTGACTTACTGGAGACTAACAACAACAACAAGGTCTTTCTATCTATTGATGCATTCAAACTCAACCTCGAACACACAACCTAAGCACTATTTTTCACTTCCCTTCTACACACAGCAGCGCAAAGGGGGTTCAATGATTTGTCCCAGGTCATGGAACTAGAAGGACATAGAGCCAGGACTGGACAATGGAGCGATCTGACAACAGAGACATTAAACATAAGCAGGGCTTTGTCTCCCACAAAGATCATAGGCATAACCATAGTGGACTTGGCACAAGTCCTGCCGCATGGCAACCTTTCAGCAGATAGGTGCTATCTTAGTGCCATCCAGTTGACAGCAAGTCAGCGACTGTATAGGACAGGGTACAACTGTCTGTGGGTTTTTGACACGAAATATTTACAGCAGTAGCACTCCTCATCTTTCTCCCATAAAAGTCCCTATGATTGTTAGGAATTTGGTCAGAAGTCACTTTAATGGTGACCAAATCCTTCCTTTTTTGGGATTCAACATTATACCCCACTGCTTCTAATAGCTCCTCGCCCCAAACCAAAACAGGCATGAGAGAGTTGATGCTGACTCATGGTGCCCCCATGTGTGCATTGCATAGGACATTCAAGACTATAGGCTTTAAGCAGGTTGCCAGGCCTTTCCTCCATGGTGTCCCTGGGTGGGTTCCAACGGCAAATGATTTGTTAAATAGTTGTGTGTGGAACTGTTTGCCCGCCTTCAGGAACTCCAATATCCTTGCAGCCCTCTATTCACAAAGGACTGTCCTTCCAACCAAGAGCTCAGAGTGCTTGTTTTCTCTCTCTTATTTTCTTTACATCAAGTTGTTTGGGACTCCCCAGGAGCTGGGTCCCAGGGACATATTTATATGTAATTATGACCCTGTCATCTACAACATGATCATGATAAATGGAGAAAAGGCTGAAGTGATCAGGGCTATCTTCTTTCTGGAGTCCACAATAAATGATCATGCGAGCCCCGGTCAAGAACTCAAGGGATGTATTGTATTGGGTAAATCTGCTGTTTGAGATCTCTTTCTTTTTTTCTTTTTTTGCAGCTGGGAAAGAGAAAGGGGAGATGGGCTGTTCTCCCAAGTTGGGGGCCCTGCCAGGGCACCCACCACTCAAACCTGGCCAACTCCACTCGGGAATAGAGTTCCCTGCCACTTCTGTAGAACTGCCCTGTGGAAGGACCAATGTCCTAAAGGTTCAGAATGGAGAAGACAAGTTTCAAGAGCTACAGCCTAGCCCCTTACAGCCAGAGTGATACTCAACAAGGGCCCCCACAGGCACTTTCTAGGGATCTTAAGTAGTTGGGGCTTAAGGAGAGTGGCATGGGGCTCTAGCAAGCTAGGAGCCCCATCCCAGGCTGGGGTTACATATCCCAAGCCCTTGATGGGGAGGCCTCAGGTAAGCAGTGGGCCCAATGGAGTTCTGGGTATGTGGGCCTGGAGGAGGGGAGCCACCTTTGGGGCTGGAACAACCCAGGGCATCCCAAGTGGGATTGGGTGCAGGGGCCTGGGCAGGGTCCCTCTTCCTCTCCATCCTCCATGGCCAGTCAGACTAACACAAGATCTTGGGCAGGCAGGGGGCCTGGGGCAGTGCCCAGATGAGCCAGGGGCTAGCTGGGCAGGGGGTGTTTCTGGGTAGGCAGAGGGCCTCGGGAAGGGTCTTTGTGGCAGGCCCAGACCCAGGTGGGCAGGGACCTGGAACAGGGATACCAGGTGTGTGCCCGGCCTGGACTGGACCCAGGGTTGGCAAGGGCCCTTATGCAGGTTCCTGGGTGGGCAGCGGGCCCAGGGCAGAGTCTTGGTGGTGAGCAGGCCCAGGGTGGGGGCAGGGGGTCTGGAGTGTGGTCCTGGGTGGGTCAGCTGGGCAGGGCGAGGATCCTGGTGGCTGGCCAGGTGCCTGGTGGGCTGCAGACCCACATCAGGGGTCATGGTGGCAAGGCCCTCCCTGGTGGGCAGGAGTCTGGGAAGGGGCGGGAAGGCTGCACAGGCCACACCTGGTCTTTGAAGTCCTAGGCCTTGCGCATTAGGTCATTATGGCCCATGGAGGCAGTGCGGCTCCGAGGCTGGCTCACAGCCTTCAGACTGAGCCCTTGACCTCTATAGGAAGTGCTGGCTGGCCTCCTGTCATGTTCTCAATAGGCTCCAGCTGCTGCCAAGTAGGCCAAGCCTTAAAGGGGCCATGGGCTTCCACCTGTGCGCCCCTCCTCCTCACCCTTAAACGGGCCGCGTGCTGCCGCCAGAGACCTCTTTCAAAAGTGTTCTTCAAAGTGTTTAAGAGCAAGAATGTTACATTAAGGTGCACCTGACTAAAGCCATCTTAGTCATATTTTCGATGGCCTTCTATGCACGTGAAAGTTGGACATTGAAAAGGAAGATCAGAGAAGAATCAATGCATTTGAATTGGGAGGCTGGTGAAGAATATTGAAAGTACTATGAACTGCCAAAGAACAAACAAATGTGGGTTAGAAGTACAGCCAGAATACTCCTTAGAAGCCAGGATGGTGAGGCTTCCCCTCACGTACTTTGGACATACTGTTAGGGAGAGACCAGTCCCTGGAGGAGGAAGGACGTCCTGCTAGGTGAAGCAGAGAGGCAGTGGAAATGAAGAACTTCGGCCAATGGATTGACACAGTGGCTGCAACAAGGGGCTCAAACATAACAACGATTGAGAGGATGGGGCAGGACTGGGTTGTGTTTCATTCTATTATCCATAGGGTGGCTAGGGGTTGGAACTGGCTCAATGGCATCTAACAGCAAAAACTATGTCCACAACTACTACTAACAGGACAGGAAGTTTCCCAACCCCTCTCATCTCTCAACCCCAGGAACAGAGATGCCACCTTCCTTCTAGCTTTATTCCCAGTATCTAGAGCAGAGCTCAGCAATGAAGTACCTAACAAACCTGAAGTAGCTGTTACTTAGCTCCATGCCTCAGAGGTCTCAGTTCCCAAGTCCCAAAACAATGACATCAGTGTTGTTGTTTGTTGCCATCAAGTCGACTTCCAGTTACACCTGCGTCACATCTGCCTACCTAGAATCCCACCTTATGAAAATAAGCCAGAACAATGATTCTCGCCCACGGTGTCTGCAGACTATGACTCACCACTCTGAAGGGATGTCATGTAAATGTTGAACTGCTAGCTCAAAGGTTGACTGTTCAAACCACCAGCTACTTCAAGGGAAACGATGAGGCTGTCTGTTCCAGTAATGTTGGACAACGTTGGAAAACTTACATAGGGTCTCCATGAGTTGGAATTGACTGGACAGTAATGGGTTTGCTGTACCTGGAATGATGATGCGACCAGAGAAAGAATGAGAGGGAAGTCTGAAAAAGAAGCACTGACCTGCCCTCCATCGGGCTGTTTTGTGATTTTTTTTTGCAGCAGATGGTTCGAAGGGAACAGGGAATGAAGAGGCGGAGTGCATGGCACAGTTGAGGGCTATTTGCCATTCTGACCAAGTGCCTCTGTGAGAAATGGGGGAGGGGAAGCTTGACCTGGATCTTGATCAAAGCCCAAGAAAATATATGAATTTCCAGAATGAGAGAGGTTTCCCAAGTCAGGGTAGTAACAGGAGCTGACAGTTCTCACCTCTGACCCTGTGGGCCCTGTTCAAAGAATCTCCTGGACTGGGTGGGAGGTGGGTGGTTAGGCAGAGAGACAAAGAGAGAGTCGAACTAGGAACTCTGGCTCTTTCCCAGCCTGAGCCTGAGCCCCTGAGCCTCCTCAACTCCACTCTCCCCCTTCCCTGGCACCCCACAGGGACACCTTCCAGAGGTCTTCCTGTACCCATATGTAGGTGTTGGCTCTTCCTGCTTTTGGCTCTGCTCAGTGGCAGGGCATTTGAAGGGTGGTTGTGGGATTTGTACAGTTGACATTAGGGTAAATGCGTGATCATTTCTTAAATTTATCCTACTGCAGCTTTAGGCTGTGTTTCCAAACTCCCTGTCCTCACAGAGGCTCTGCAGAGGGGACAGTGGCTCTGATTCCACCTGGAAGTTCCTGGTTGAGCACATGGATTTCCCATCCCAGTCTAGCCATGGCACCAGGGATCAGGGTGCTAGGAGAGGGGCAAATGGGTCCCCAAAGGAGATGTGTGGTGACCACAAAAGTGACACACTGGTGGTCACCTACTAATTGTACATGGTGGTGCTTGCCCCTCTCAAGGTGGAAACATACAATTTCGCCTATGCCTCTTCTCTAAAAGCAAGTGGACCTG